>NC_083700.1:79342837-79667004 GCF_033118175.1 Dama dama | reverse complement strand
CCTGTGAGAGCATCAAAATTGCAACTAGCTGTTGAACAGCCATCAACAGGAGGACACTGGGACCCACCAAAAAAAGACACCTCACATCCAAGGACAAAGAAGAAGCTACAACAAGACAGTGGAAGGGGCACAATCATGATAAAAAATCAAATCCCATACCCACCAGGTGGGTGACCCACAAACTGGAGAACAATACCAAAGAAGTTCTTGCACAGTTGTGAAGGCTCTGAGAATCACATCAGGCTTCCCCAGCTGGGGATCCGGCAAAGGGACTAGGAATCCCCAGGGAATCTGACTTTGAAGGTCAGCAGGATTTGATTACCAGACTTCCACAGGTCTGGGGAAAACAGAGACTCTGCTATTGGAGTGTACAAATAGACTGGGACACTTCTGAGAATAAAATAAGATATAGATCTAAAATCTAGATATAATTATATGTGGAAAGTAGGCTTAAACTGAAACTATTGCAGACAAGGAGTAATGAACAGTTTGGTCATTGTGACTGTGGAACAAGTTCATAGAGGCAACATGCATGTTTTAATGAAATCAAACAAAAGTTTGCCAACTGTGCACAGAATAAAGACATGGTATCTACTTTAATAATTGCTTTGCCAGAATTTGAATAATTCCTATCAGAGATGGCCAAACCCATATAATAATACAATAATTACACATAATAAAAATACATCTCAGAAACACCTGACCTTGTTGACACCTGTTATCTTCTCAAAAGTCCCTCTTCCTACCTTAGCAGACATTTCTTCAAAGAAGACATGCAGATGGCCAACAAATATATGAAAAGATGCTCAACATCACTCATTATTAGAGAAATGTAAATCAAAACTACAATGAAGCATCATCTCACACCAGTCAGAATGGCCATCATCCAAAATCTACAAAAAATAAATGCTGGAGAGGATGCAGAGAAAAGGAACACTCTTGTACTGTTAGTGGGAATGTAAATACACTACGGAGAACAGACACTATAGAGAACACTAAGGTTCTCTAAAAAACTAAAAATAGAACTACTATATGACCCAGCAATCCCACTACTGCGCATATAACCTGAGAAAATCATAATTCAAAAAGACACATGAGGCTTCCATGGTAGTCCAGAGGTTAAGAATCTGCCTGGCAATGCAGGGGCCACTGATTCCATTCCTGGTCCAGGAAGATCCCGCGTGAGGGAGGCAACTAAGCCCAGGCACCACTACTAAGTCCATGGGCCACAACTACTGAAGCCCATGCACCATACAGCTCGTGCTCTGCAACAAGAGAAACCACTGCAATGAAAGAAGCCCACATACTGCAACTAGAGACTAGCCTCTCTTCTCCACAACTAGAGAGAGCCCTCTCACAGCAACAAAGACTCAGTGCCAGCCAAAAATAAAAATATTTTTAAAAAGACGCATGTACCCCAGTGTTCATTACAGCACCGTTTACAACAGTCAGGACAAGGAAGCAACCTGATTCGAGTTGTTTTATCAAAGAAACCAACACAATATTGTAAAGCAATTATCCTCCAATTAAATAAAAAAGTGCCTCTTCCTTGCTTCCCATGATGGTACTTGCTTCTGTTTCTCTTCTCACTTTCTTTTACGCGTTCTTCTTCCTTCTTCCCTCTCTGATAGTCCCTCGGCCTTTTTCTCATTGGACCCACTCCCATTCTCTAAGCTTACAAACTCTCACTACCTGAACGATCACGTTTAAATACTGATGATTCCTAAGTATTTGTAGTCCCAATTTCTCTTAAGATCTAGACCTGCACTACCCAATATGACAGCCATTAGCTACTTATTGCCCTGGAGCACCTGAAATGTGACTAGTTCAAATTAAGATGGGTATAAAGATAAAATACACACTGTACTTCAAAGACTTCATCAGGAAAAAAATGAATAGAAAATATCTCAGTAATTTTTATATTTTTATATACACTGTATGCTTAAACGACAATATTTTCAGATATCTTGGGGTAAATGAAATTTATCATTGAAGTTGACTTACCTGTTTCTATTTACTTTTTTAATTTTTATTTACTTTTTAAAAAGTAACTATTAGACATACCTGACAGATAAAAGTACATACATAATTCACATTTGTAGCTCACATTATATTTCCATTAGACAGCAGTGCTCTAGAGCCTTATTTCCTACTAATTATTTCAACTCTGAAATTCCACCAGCACCTCAAATTTAGTATGTGCAACAACAGAACTCATCAACTTCTGTGTTCAGTCCATTCTCTATCTCAATAATAGAGTGATACTGCTAAACCACATATCCAGTCACACTACTTCCCTGCTCAAAATTCTACAATAGTCACTTTTCAAGATTAAAAGAAATAATAATCTAAGCCTCTCAATCTCTACCTTCAAGGGTTTACAATGTCTCCTCTCTCACTTTTTACAACTAGACTGAAAACTCTAAGAAAGATGGGACTATGCTATGAGTCTCAACCAGAAAACAGAAAAAGGTATCACAAAAACACAATTCATTGAAAAAAAATTGTTTTCCAGTGATTCTTAAAACTATGTGTCAAAACTGGTTCAAAGTGTTCTGGGTAGTCTTAATCCTTACGATAATCCCAAAAAAGAAGGTACTATTATCCCCATTTTACAGATAAACTATTTCCTTATTTACAGGAAATAAGGCACAAAGAAGTGTAAGGGATATGCTCAAGGTCACACAACTGGTATATAATGGAGTTCATGGTATGTCCTGGAAAGGAGTATAGTCTCATGGGCCTATTGCATGGAGTACAAATGAAACTAGAAGATAAGTTGGAGCCAGGTCACAACATACCTGAAATGCTTTCCTAAACAGTTTGGATTTTCCTCTATAAAAAATGAGGTTTTTGATCCGGGATGTGATTGGCATGCTCTGACTGATATTTAAGGAGGTAAGTTGGCCATGTGGATGAGGAGCAAGAGACTAGAGTGTTCCTCCATCTGCATTCTTCCTCCAGACACCCAAGTTTTCTGTGTGAGAGTTACTGTGAACTCCTCCTCTCTTATCAGACACCTAGTTTTATCAATTTTACCTTCAAAAATCTTTCTTCAATTCACCCCCTCTTCTCCAGTCCCACTGCACTAAAGTCACATCTTTATCACCTCTTACTGAGACAATGGAAATAGCCTCTTTACTACCTCAGGTCTTATTCCTTTAGCTTATTCTTCACTTGGACCCAAAACATTGTTGCAAAATTTTACTTTTACTGGAAGGACTGATGCTGAAGCTGAAGCTTCAATACTTTGGCCACCTGAAGCAAAGAACTGACTCACTGGAAAAGACACCGATGCTTGGAAAGATTGAACGCAGGAGAAGGGGACAGACAGAGGATGTGATGGTTGGATGGCATCACCAACTGGATGGACATGAGTCTGAGCAAGCTTCAGGAGTTGGTGATGGACAGGGAAGCCTGGTGTGTTGCAGTCCATGGGGTCACAAAAGAGTCGGAGGACTGACCTACTGAACTGAACTGCCAACCATAAAGTTAAAAGCCTTCAGTGGCTCTTTATCAATTTTAGGCTCTTTAACACAATATTCAGGAATCTTTATGATTTCACTCTTGTCTGCTTCCACTGTATCAACTCCAACTACATGCCTCCTCTTGTTTGAGTCCAATTAAACTATAAGCTCCTCCTCTTGTCTGACGTAAGTCTGTGTTCTCTGCCTAGAACAAGGTTCCTCCCTTCATCCACCTAACAGCAGTTACTCATCATTCAAGACAGCTAAGGCTTTATTTACTTTGGGAAATCTTCCTCCACATACCTCTTTTCCTGGCAGAGTTAGGTGTATCTACTCTGAAATACCCTAACGTTTTACGATAAATATTTATACAATTAATTATATCCCATTTTAACTACAAACTTTCTTCAATAAGTCACCCATCAGTGACGCTGTGTCTTACTGATTCAATTACTGAACCAATATTTATTGAATGTTGCCGGCCGGTTCCCCACCCCTCCCCCAGCCCCCCAGAGAATGCTTGGTTAGAATATCCTCTCCTCCTGAATTCCAGGGCTCTCCTGGTGGCTCAGACGGTAGAGTCTGCCGGCAGTGCGGGAGACTTGGGTTTGATCCCTGAGTCAGGAAGGTCCGCTGGAGAAGGAAATAGCAACCCACTCCAGTATTCTTGCCTGGAAAAATCCCATGCGTTGAGGAGCCTGTTAGGCTACATACAGTCCATAGGGTCAAAGAATCAGACACGACTGAGCGACTTCACTTTTTTTCCCTCCCTGAATTCAGCTGTATGACTTCCATCCTTCTCCTATACGTTGCAGAGAGTCCTACAAAAAGAGGCAGAAATAACTGCTTTGGACCCAAAGCTAAGAAAGTCATTTCTTTAAAAGCACTAGGAGAAGAATTACAAATTTAAAAGGTATCCCAGGTCTTGCCACATCTGTATGTGTACTTTTAATATGTGACTTTTGCTTTTGTGTGTGTGTGTAAATTGAGTCTGCCCTTCTGAGAGAAAAAGTATGTATAATGGCGGTGTCTCTGTATGTTATCCAAATGGGTCCTTTCCTTGGGATGTGACTGAGCCAGTGGCATGGTCTTCTGGAGATTTTTGACCAGCAAGACTAGGCTGCAACTGACAAGCCGGTTTAAACTTAAGTATCCTGTTGCCCTGTGTTCAGGAGTAAGGAGGAGAGGGGATTTCTGCCTGAATACAAAAATCATTACCTTTCTGAAGGGCGGAGTTGTAAAAGGTCTTCCAGGTCATCTGGGTGCTCTGGGTCATGCATAAGTAGGAAATGGACCCAATACTTCCCGCAGAGAATTCTCCCCAGGGGCTGAATCCTCCTCCACACTGCCCTCCCCCACCCAAGGCGGACCGTCTACTCAGCTTGTGTGCAGGCACGGTGGCCACTACTTCTACGACCAGCCCTCTCAACCTTCCCTCTCCCAGCCAAGCTCCGGAGATGTCAAAGATTCTTAAGCTGGCGTTTTCCAACTTGCCCCTGAAGCTAGGCGGGCGGGCCCAAGCTGCGATGTAGAGAATTCGATGTCCCAGCGACCTCCTCTGAGGAGTGGATCGAGTTAAATATAACCGCGCGAATGGAATAGCGCTAAAAATAAGGCAACAGCTGGCCGGTCCATAGCCCGGTCCCGGGAAGGGCGGGGGCCTGAGTGGTCTTGTGCAGGAAGGCCGCTCCGGGCGCCGGGACGAGGAGGCAGCCGCGTCCGCGGGGCCTGGGACGGAAGGCCAGCGGGATGGGCGCGAGGTGCCAGGTGCACCTCCGCCCGCTGCGGGTCCCAGGGACTGGAGTCAGGGCCGCTCGGTGGCCCGAGGGGGATCTTTTGAAAGACTCAGAACCCTGGGAGAACTTGCCTGGACGCGACAAGGCAGAAGGGCTGAGAGCAGAACTCCTGCTCGCCCCGCCGCCAGAGGGAGCTGAGGGCAAGCCGGGGAAGCCGAACCCTCGAGAAGGCCGCGGCGTCGCCGGGGATCCGAGAGCGGGGGACGTGCGGCAGTGGCCGCGCGTGCACACTCAAGGCTCCTGCGGCGACTGGTGCTCGGCCTTAGCGCCCCACAAGCCCCTCCCGGCGCGCGCCCCTCGGCCCTGCGCACCCTCCCGCGTCAGCGCCCCAACTATGAAGCCCACAATTGAAACGTTCCCCAAACGGGCTATTTATTTGCTCCCAATAAATCGATCTCCAGTGATTAAGAAATCGATGTGGCCTGGGTGGGCGACGTCGCTCTCGGGGAGGGAAAGGCGCCTCTACCCTGAGCTCGCGGGGAGGCCGAGGGCGGGTGCAGGCCTGGGAGAGGCGTGTCCCGAGGGGGCCACACCCGAGGACCCGCCACCTGGGCGCGCGGGCCCCGCCAGGCCGCGTTCCCTCGGGCGGCGAGGGGCGCGCGCCCGCCGCCCGCGCTCCTCGGCCCCTCTCGCCTTCACTCTTGCGCGCGGGGGAGGCCGTGGCCGGCAGGCGCCGCCGAACAGCTCCGAGGCTTTTGTTGCTCCACGGCGGGCTGAATGGGGGTTTTGTAAAGCGGGACAGATAAAAATGAGCAGCATCATATTGTTTGACAGAATGATCCCATATGATGAAGTGTCGGCTCCGAAGGGGGTGAAAATGGTGAATTCCTAAAAACCCAGCCTTCGGCTCCTCCGAGAACTGCCGGTAGCCTGGAGCGACCCGCGGACAGCCGGGCCCCGCCGCATCGCACCAAACCGTGTCGGGAAGACTCGAGCTTTCAATGCCAAGTCATTTTTAAGACCCGATCCTGCCCAGGACCTTTCTCCTCGCGGATGAAAAGAACAATTTTCGAGAGAAAGGCTCGTTTTGATTAAATCTGACATGCTGCTGATAACTCCATGCTAATGTGAAATAATTAACATAATAGCCATAATTAAAAGCACGCTAACAATGCCATAAATTTATCACACAATTTTACTAGCTTTCTGCCCCTAACTGCTCTCTCATCGTTAATTAAACGTGTTGCCTTTTACAGAATGGATGTTTATACATTTCCAATATAAATAAATTCGAAACCATCCTCTCTCCCTCTCTCTCTCTCTCTCTTCCTCTCCCTTTGGTCTCTCGCCATTGGAAGGCACTTCTTCGCCTGGGCCCTGAGTGGCGGACACCTTAAAAATAAATGAAGTTTTGAGATGCAAACCCAAACATGAACATTAAATTAATCCCCCCCAACCCCGCCCACCAAAGAGATCTGGAGAGGTATACAAGGGTGGTGGGAAATAAGTTGAAAATCCCACCCTCTTGGAAACAGAAATAACTTAGGTGGGGTGGGGGCCCGAGGTGTCCTTTCAGCCCTTCCCACCTCCCTCGGTGGCGGTCATCCAGGCAGAGGCTGATAATAGTTTAACATATCGGTGAAGACTGTCAATAATGAGCTGACTTTGTTTTTTGGGGGTTGGGGAGAGGGGTACATTCCAGATGGACTCCACCCACATTTAGTTTCCCCTGCATTAAAGGAAGGGTGACTGCTCTCTGTGGGCGTCGCGCCCCCGCTGCGCGACCTGGTCCTTTCTCCCCGTATAATAAGAAAAGTGCACCCGCGCCTGGGCGTAACGATTCTATCTCACCTCCGGCCAACGATTTATTCAACCACGGGCATGGTTTCTGACTTAAAGGGCGAGGAAGAGGGCACCTGCTTTCTCCCGCGCCTGGCGAGGTGGGCCATTCCAGCCTTCCGAAAACGCTCACCGTGCCCCTCCTCCTGTGTTGACCACTTAAGAACCCAAATTGAGTTGTAATTAATTTCCCCTTCTTCGTCATAAATTGTTTCATCCTCTTGTCTCCCCCATCCCCATCTCACCCCCCAGGACACACACACTAAATCTCCCCTCCCCCGAGACGTCTCAATTTCCTTCCTATCGATCCGAACTCCACTTTTCTTGTTTCTTGTTGCTAGAACCTCGGTCCCCTCCACCACCACTACCAATCCCCGCCCCCAACGGACCCAGTCCTGGTGGTTTCTGCAGCTGGGTGCCATGGATTCTGCCCACCCCAGGAGAAACGGAGGGAGCCTCATTACATTCTCTTTTGGCTGAAACGTTCCAAACATTTGAACAGGTGAGACAGCTGGCTGCCATCTTCTTTAAATCCCTCCTGGGAAGTTCGCTTGTTGTGACCCAAATAATCACTCTCATTCATAGTAATTGTTTGTGCCTGTGTTTTTCATTCTCCCTCTTACTACCTCCCCAGTAACCGAGATTCAGAAGACGTTTTATCCACATTTCTCCCCCACCCCCATATTTCCGTTCCCTCGATCACATCTTTCTCCCCCCCACCCCCCAACAAGCGTGTCGCTGTCGCTCTGTATCTGTCTCGCTTCTCCCATCTCTCTTCCAAAGTTGGCGGTAACTGACGACCTGTGGACTTTTAGCCGCTAACTGGGATCATGCGGCAAACAGGATTTACTAAGCCCGGAATCTAGTTGGCCTAGGACAGGACCCTGCACCGTGTCCGGCTCGCGCCCTTCCGCCCTGGCGCTGTCCCACAGTGATGGCAGCGGGAACCTTCCTGCCTCCCACCTGGACTGCCGCTTAGCCTCCTTCCCGCCACGGCAGGTTGCGCGGCGCTACTGTCCGCCCAGAAGAAGGAAAAGGGCGACGGGCTGCCCAGCCTAGAGCTGTTGGGAGAAATCCGCCGCCTCCGCTGGAAATCGATATTAAGCCGTTGGGCCGGCACCGGCGCAGGACGTCGGGGTCTCAGCCAGTAGGTCCCGCACGTCTCATCATTTAGCTAATCGAGTCGAAAAGTTTCTGTAAGGGCCAGACCCGGCATCAGATGGTAACACTGATTGAACAAGAGATTAACACAATAGATCTCTAACCGAGGGGAAGCGTTGCTTTTCACGCTACGTGCCGTAATTAATGGTATGAATCAATTAATTTGACTTTTATTGTGTCGAAAGAAAAAAGCGCAACAAATGGAACTGGCGGCTGGGAGTTGTTCACCCCCACCCCTTTCCCCAGAGAGGTCCCAAAGAGACGCGGGGGAATGGACGGATGGGGCCAGGTCTTGGCCGAGGGAGGCTCAGAGGCAGTAAACAGCGGCGCCGAGGGAGTGCTGAGAGCCAGCCCTGGCGGGCCGAGGAATTGAAATTAGGCTCATTTGGAGGATGCTTCAAGAAGACTGCGGAGGGCATCCCCTGGAGCCGCTACCCTTCCGCGCGTACACACACACGTGCAACGCGTCCACGCGGGCCCAGTCTCCTAGGCTGCGGTGGGGCTCCTGCCGGCCCACGCCTGCTTCTGGGGCTGGACAACCGAAGCTGAGCAAAAGGAATTTGTGGATTCAGTTTCTTTTACGTGTCCCTCCGACGTTCTTTTTGTAATTATTGGGTTACTGAGACAGTTTCACCCGGGACCTCCGCTGCCGAGGGACAGCGGGCAGCCAGTTCGCCGCTGCAGTCGGTTTTGCGGGAAGCTGTCTAAAAGGTATTGTAAACGGTTCGGAGCCTGCGGGGCACAAAGCGGTGCAGCTGCGGGAATGAACTCAGATGTATTTTAGGGTCAAGTGCAACCGGGGTATCATTTAGATACAGAAAAATCGTGGAGTTTCCTGGGCGTCTCAAGATGGAGGAACTGCCCCGGCTTCAACCAGAAACATCCTGCGAAGTGGGGGATCCAATGTGCTTGTGTTTTATCCGTGAAATTATCTAATGAAAATTGAAGTCAATCTGTGTGTCGCACTGCCTATGAGTGAAGCAAGTTTAGGTATGTGTCCAGGCTAAGGAATGAGAGAGGTGGTAGGTGAGAGAGACACAGACATAGTTTCTTAGTGTCTTATGTAAATACTGAATTTCACTATTTCTTCTCAGACTATCTCCCCTTGTGCTCCTTCCTCTGGTAAGGCCTGCACTCCCTTCTCAGGCCTCAGTGGCCAGACTGGGCTTGGGTTCCAGGAGCCCTTAACACCCGGCAGGCACTCGCGGCTCGCAAGGAGGCTGCCTAAAAATGCAGGAGGAAAAAAGCAGCGCATCGCGGCTTCACCAGGTCAGGAGCACTATTCCGAAGTGCGCGGTCCACGCGCCCCAGCAATCTCACGCATCCGGGGTCGGTTTGCGCCCCCCACCCTCCATCCCAGTTAAATGCCGACAGTCTTTCCTACCATCACTGACTTTCCTTGCCAAAGAAACTCGGTGTGCACTGGCCATATCCTCGCCTCCTCCTCCACCTCCTCTGTTGCCGGTCTCTGAGGAACTAAAATCTTGGAGGGTTTGTCTATACCCTAAGAGGAAAGAATCCACGTTAGTTAGCCGCAAGGAGAGTCCAGGTCGTCAACAAGCCCGCTCCCAGGAGGCTGGGCCCAGAAGCCTGAGAAGTCACACCGCCCGCTCCCCCTGAGGTCAGCCATCCCAAACCGGGCGCGGCGTCTAACCTAGAGGCCCGAAGCCTCTTCCCGTCCCCACTCGACTTACCCAGGCCGCTGCCAATGCCGGCTCCTTCCCCAGCGCCTCATTTCCGACTTTTTCACATGCTAAGTCGTTTAACAACTCCGAGCAGCTAGTTGCGGCTTTATTTATAGGTTCTCTGTTATTTTACGTCCTTTTTATTTCTCTCTGCAACTATTCTGATAGATTAATCAATAGCCATTTTCTGACCTTCGGAAACCCCAACTGATGCTGCTGTGGCCGAGCGGGGGGGGGGGGGGAATATATTATTACACACACATACATATAAACACGCCCACATCGAGCCAGGAAACCGAAGACAGGACCCTGTGGTTTGACTTTAGCGGGAGGAGGAGCGCCTCCTCTCAGCAGGTGTCTCCGCCGACTAGGCACAGAGGCAGGAGGGGCTCTTAAGTCTAATTAGCAAGACAGAGCCGGGGCGCTGCCCTTAATCTTTAGAGCTGCTAAAAAAAAAAAAAAAAAAAACAAAACCACAAGACCGAGACTACTAAGTTTTTCTTTAAAAAAATTTTTTAAAAGGGATGTGAATCTTGTCCTACATTCTATGCCTAGGGAGCTTTGGCAAAGGGCGGGTGGCAAGCGGGGGTGGGGAGGGGGGGGAAGGAGAGGGGGCGGGGAGGTCAGAGAAGCAGAGCCGCGGGTCCGGCGGGCGCTCCCGGGCCCACACCCTCCCTCGCTCACACGCACCCACCCTCACTCACACCCACAGGCTCCCTCGACCCCCTCGCCGGGATCCAGCCCAGGGTGGGGTCCCAGGGCGGTCCCAGGCGCCCTTGGGCCCCGCGGGATGCCGGAGCACGGTGCGGCGCGGAGTTGCGCGTCCCTTGTCCCTTTGTTGACAATTCTCTCGACCAACTTGAGTTTGGCCGGCTCCGCGGCGGCCCTGACGTCACGCACGGTCACGTGGCCCCGCCTCCCGTTGGATCTTTAAGTAGAAAGTAATCTATCAGGCCAGTCCTTAAAACGGGACTTTCGACTGCGGGGGCTTCGGCGTCCCTGACACCCCCCTCCCTCCCCCGGTTGCCCCTGCCCGCGCCCTCCCGAGCTGCTCGGCGCCCCGCGCCCCGCGCCCGCCTGCACCGCTCCTGCTCCCCACGCCCGGGCCGGAGGCAGAGGAAGGCAGGCGAAGTGAGGGGGTGCGGCGTGGAGAAGCTGTCGGGCCCGGGCCGGGTCCGGGGCCGCGGCCGGGATCAGCAGCGAGCGCCTAGTACCAAGCGCCAGGGACAGCTGGAGTTTGCGGAGCGCTGCCACGGGGGGCGGACGGCACAGCCCGAGTCGTGCGATGCCCGGCCGCCGATTGTGAGCCAAGCCGGGAGGGCCCCGGACCACCTACGCCCCCCTCCCCTCTCCCAATCCCCTGTCTTTCGGGGGCGCCCCAAACCCCTTTCCTGAGGTTGGCGGCAGCCCCTGAAGACGCCCATCGCGCGCCGCTCCTTCCCCGCCGCCGCCACCAACCCCGAGGAGGGATGACCCTCTCCGGTGGCGGCAGCGCCAGCGACATGTCCGGCCAGACGGTGCTGACGGCCGAGGACGTGGACATCGATGTGGTGGGCGAGGGCGACGACGCCCTGGAAGAGAAGGACAGCGATGGGGGCTGCGACAGTCCCGCGGGGCCGCCCGAGCTGCGCCTGGACGAGGCGGACGAGGTGACGCCGGTGGCACCCCACCACGGGCAGCCTCAGCCGCCGCACCAGCAGCCCCTGGCACTGCCCAAAGAGGTGGCTGGAGCCGGGGCCGGGCCAGGGGGCGAGGCGGGAGCATCCGAGGCCGACGGCTGCAAGAGCGGCGCCGGCGGCGAGGAGGGCGGCGGGAGCGATGGCGGGCCCGGCTCCGGCAGCGGTGCGGCGGGCGGCCTGGCCCCGAGCAAGCCCAAGAACAGCCTGGTGAAGCCGCCCTATTCGTACATCGCGCTCATCACCATGGCTATCTTGCAGAGCCCGCAGAAGAAGCTGACTCTGAGCGGCATCTGCGAGTTCATCAGCAACCGCTTCCCCTACTATCGGGAGAAGTTCCCCGCCTGGCAGAACAGCATCCGCCACAATCTCTCGCTCAACGACTGCTTCGTCAAGATCCCCCGTGAACCGGGCAACCCGGGCAAGGGCAACTACTGGACCCTGGACCCTCAGTCCGAGGACATGTTCGACAACGGCAGCTTCCTGCGGCGCCGGAAACGCTTCAAGCGCCACCAGCAGGAGCACCTGCGTGAGCAGACGGCGCTCATGATGCAGAGCTTCGGCGCCTACAGCCTGGCGGCGGCGGCCGGCGCCGCGGGGCCCTACGGCCGCCCCTACGGCCTGCACCCTGCGGCCGCGGCCGGTGCTTACTCGCACCCGGCGGCCGCGGCAGCTGCGGCGGCGGCCGCGGCTCTCCAGTACCCGTACGCGCTGCCGCCCGTGGCCCCCGTGCTGCCGCCCGCCGTGCCGCTGCTGCCCTCGGGTGAGCTGGGCCGCAAAGCGGCCGCCTTCGGCTCTCAGCTCGGCCCGGGCCTGCAGTTGCAGCTCAATAGCTTGGGAGCTGCCGCGGCCGCCGCAGGCACGGCGGGCGCCGCGGGCACCACGGCGTCGCTCATAAAGTCCGAGCCGAGCGCGCGACCGTCGTTCAGCATCGAGAATATCATCGGAGGGGGCCCCGCGGCGCCCGGGGGCTCGGCCGCGGGCGCTGGGGGCGCTGGGGTAACTGGGGGCACCGCGGGTAGCGGAGGCGGTGGCGCCGCGCAGTCCTTCCTGCGGCCGCCCGGGACCGTGCAGTCGGCAGCGCTCATGGCCACGCACCAGCCTCTTTCACTGAGTCGGACGACGGCCACCATCGCGCCGATTCTGAGCGTGCCGCTTTCTGGACAGTTTCTGCAGCCTGCAGCCTCGGCTGCCGCTGCTGCCGCCGCCGCTGCTCAAGCCAAGTGGCCCGCTCAATAGGGACGCGCCGGTGGCCGGGATGCGGGGCCTGGCGGCGGCCTGGAGTCTCGGCTGCAATTTGCAAGCTGCGCGCCCCGCCCCGCTCTTGGCCCCCCTGCCCAATCCTGGACTCTGCCTCTCTTCCATTTCCTCCCCCCCGACCCCTCAACACCGACCTTCGGCGGCCTCCACCCAGTCCTGCACACCTAGGCTGGCGGAGCAAACTCTCACCGCGCGCCCGCGGGGAATATCTTTCCGTACAGGTAAAACCGAAAACCGATTTTTCCAAAACTGTACCCGGACGGCGCCTGCTCTCAGTACCTGGGGGATGAGAGGGAAATTCTTTGTACATATTTGTATAAAAATTATTGACTTTCCTTTTGGGGTTTTTATTTTTTTAAGAAAAAAATTCAGTAGATTTAGAGCTCTGAACTTTCATTTTTTCTGAAGGTTCACTCTCCGCAGTTTTATGTGAGAAAAAATGTATAGAGACGTTGGGAGATTTTAAATATAAAATTTTCAGAAGACGAAAGTCATTCTATATAAAAGTCTGTTTATATATAATGAATATATATGGTATTCTAAATGTTATTCCATCGTGTTGTACACAACTTTGTAAATAAAATTTTTAAAGGCTCAGCTTAATGTTTCATTTAGGTGTCTAAAGTAAATGACAACATTTTAAAATAATATTTGCATTTTATTCTTCCGAGATGTTTCAAGGAATGACCTTTTCAAACTTTGCTAATTCATAATTTGAGTGTAAGAAAATTTTAATTGGAAAAAGTATGCCTAATTTAAATTGTACTAATATTTTCTTTTAGTTTTCACATAACATGGGTGTGCGGGTGGTGATTTTCTCCCTATCAATACATTACATCTAAATGACTAGATATTTCTGAAGATAAAGTAAGCTGCCATTTTAAAAACCAACCTAATTCTAAACTTCAGCACAATTTTAATTATTTTTAAACATCAGACTTCATCTTTCACAATGCAAACTTTCCAAATGAGAGCTCTTAATCATTTCAATTAACCTTTCAAAAGAATGTTAATTCCAAACATTTCCCTCATCTTAGCATTTAAAGCCTTGATTTTTTTTCAAACTATTTTCATCCTCTAAGTGGAGGTGGTAATAAACCCAGTTAACTTTTTAAATATATGTAATGGCATTTTAAATTTTGTAGTGAAATAGTATTACCTATATTAACCTCATAGATGATATATTGTTATTTTGTTCTTTCATAATGTTTTCAAATAAGATGCCTCTTTTCTATGGCAATAATCAATCCACAACATAATTTCGATATCTGAAGGGTTCCTGTAAATGTTTCCTTTCTTACCAACCCGCAGCTTTTCCAAAGGCCAAGAAATATCCTTTAACATCCTTTTAAAACAGATGCACATCACCCGTTTCTTAAACTTTAAAAAATACCTTAGGCTAGTTTAGTATGAAGTGCGAGATCACAAAGCAGGAATGGGGAAATGTCCTTGTGGATTATTTTTAATGTGCATTTCAGCTGTTGCAACCGTTAAGTATTAACGTAGAAATGAAACATCTAGATGCGGAAAGTCAGTTCCCATCACCACCAACACATCCTCAAATGACATCAATTCTAATTATTTCGTAATTAATTTAGCTGTTGCAATTACGTATGCGAAATTGCTTTTTAAAACTGGAGCGGGTAGCAGTGCTGTCAGCTCGGCCCTATGCGGGTGCTGTTTGCAAAACACCGTCAGTCCCCGGCGCTGGCGTCCACCTCGCCTTCCTCGTCGCGGAGATGCCTCGCTGGTCGCGGAGATAGCTCCCGGCTGCTGATCCGAGCCTTATTTCTCGGCTGTCGGCGTGGGCTAGGGCGTCACTTTAAAAGACACTTCCTCGCAAATACCGAATCGGTCTTCCTGATAAACAGTAAACATTATTGTGTCCTGAGTAAACATTCCTTCTGGATCAGAGTCCTAAAATAAAACAAGCTGCCGGGGGTGAGATCGTTTAACTTGATAAACAAGAACTTGATAATCAACCGCCACCGAGAGGAGCTACAGTAACCTTCACGAAGAAGAGATTATGGACCACACAGTCTACGGGCGGGTCCCTTCTAATCTCTTTTTACAAGGAAAACTAAACGGATCTAAATTTGTTTGTGTGTTGCAGCTATAAAAGTAACAAGTTGTTTCACAGTTGTGTCTGGCTAATCGGTTTTTACACAAACAGCAAATGGTACATGATTTGTGCAAACACATAGAGGTTATTTCTAAATTTAGCTTACACCCCTGGGAAAAGGGAAAGGCCGGGCTTCTTGAATTCACTTTTAGCCTCAAGAAGCTGCTGATCCAAGGCTTCTAAATGACATTGGATAACAGGGGCCTCATTCCATCCCTGATCCTTTGTTACTTATAAAATTACTCGCTCATATTTCCGCGCATAGCAGCAATACCGGCCGAGCCTGCGCCCGCGGCGTGACACTCGGCCACAAGCCGCCGCTTGAGATCCGCGGAGCATTTTTTCCCCCTGATATATTCGGCGATGGAGTGTAGAGGAGAGATCCGCCGGCAACTTTCTTTCCAGACACTTAGCAACCTTGAACTAGAGCCTAAAGATGACCCTTTCTTTATTTCTGGGCGGGTAGGAGACCCAGACCTCAAACCGACCAGCGACTCTTTAAAAGTCCAGGCAGATGTCAGGGATATAGGCCTGGCCATTACCCCCTGAAAAGCTCTTTCTGGTTTAAGCTTGTTAGACCACGAAGGCTTAGAGCAGCAGAAGAAAATTCAAATATCATATATAATGAACGCAAGCACTTGGGCTTCAAGGGAGGGCCTGAAACCCACATTTTATATGTGCGAACGCGACCACCGGCGTCGAAAGGCACTGAAAATCCCCTCTTACACTGAGATTTAAAGGCAACACTACTGATATCACCTTTTTACTTCACTTAGGCAGATTTATTTGTAATAAAAAGAGGAAGCGGGTTTTTTTGGGGGCGGGGGTGGATTTTAGCTTTCGACTACATACCAATTTAAACTGGTTTCCACTTCCTCTGGCACTCATTTCTAAAAAGTCCATCCAGTTCCGAGGGCTGTGGCCCTTAGAACATCCCTTGGATGGAGTCCCTGAGGGGGTCCCGGTACTTAGTCACTGCTCGGGGAATGGAGGGTGAATTCGGAGGTCCAGGGAAAAGCGAACCAAGGCTACAATATATGCACGCTCTTTTCAGGGCTCTTAATGCCATGGCGGACGTGGCCTGTAGGGGGCGACGAGCAGATGCGAAACTTCGCAGTTTTGTCTCCGAGAGTCCAGACCTAACCCTGAGAGACCCTCCCTCCCAGGCTCTGAGCACCCTGACCCGGTTACCCTGCTCATCCTCCCGGCCTGGGACACCCAGGTCGAATCTCAGAGAAGCTGTTTTTCTCGATCACTCTCTTGGAATGGGCAGAGTCCCGAGGGGAATTTGCCCTAAAGATTGGGAAGCAATAAAGTTTAGTGATGAGGAAACATAGACTGGGAAGCAATTAAGAGTTACATTTGAGGTTATTTATTTTATACGGTTTATAGAAAGAGTCTTGGCAGTGAGAGGGCCATGGAAGGCTGATGTGTGTGTGTGTGTGTGCGCGCGCATGCATGTTTTAACGCAGGTTCCTTGAAGAACTGTTCTGAAGAGACTATGCTCTGAAAGAAAGCCAGTTCCAGAGCCAGGTCTATCAGACTCCACTCGTGTCCGTGATGGTGGCAAGTTGCAGCATCATTAGTGAATAAACTCCTCTTTGAGAGGTGGATGGGAAGTTGGAAGGTCTCAGAGTGCCCAGGGGAGTGTGTGTGTGTCTGTGTCTGTGTCTGTGTGTGTCTATTTCATGGGAGGTAATGATACGAAGCAGTGGAAAGAGAGAGGTCTTCCAGAGGGAAGAGGACATCCCAATCAGGACATATGTATTTACTGACTGTGACCATGAACAAACTGCTTGGTTTCTTTGAGTCTGTCCATTCCCTTGTCTCTACAGCGAGAATGAGAGAATGATACTTGTAGCTTGGGCTTGCAGGATTAGGTGAGTTGGTGTCAGTGGGGGGGGGGGGGGGGTTTGTAAATTGTAAAGACCTTAAGGGGATGTAAGGTGTTTGT
Organism: Dama dama; assembly: GCF_033118175.1. Taxonomy (NCBI): domain Eukaryota; kingdom Metazoa; phylum Chordata; class Mammalia; order Artiodactyla; family Cervidae; genus Dama; species Dama dama. The sequence goes on along the minus strand of NC_083700.1, from coordinate 79,650,104 downwards.
TTGTTAGTGGCTTCTAGAAAGACAAACGGGCTTCCCTGGTGGCTCGGTAAAGTCAATAAAGAATCCGCCTGCAATACAGGAGACCTGGGTTCCATCCCTGGGTCGGGAAGATCCCCTGGAGAAGGAAATGGCTACCCACTCCAGCTCCTGGGAAATCCCATGAGCATAGGAAGGGTTCCGACACCACTTAGCGACTAAACCACCAACCAACAGAAAGGCGAACAACTCTGTTAGAAACACCTGCAGTTTTGGGCAGGGTTTTGAACCACTAGATTTTAGGTGTAAAAGACGAACTTTTCTATTTCAGGGCGTCCCCCCCCCCCCACCCGCTGTCTGAAAGGATGGAGCAAAAGAGGGGCTAGTCAGAATGGGCTTTTCAAAGGAGGGGTCTCCTCCTGGTCTAGAGTCCTTCGACCCCGCCCTGGGCTTCAGGAGAAGGCCGGGAGGCCCACCTGCTCTCAGCCTGCAGTCCCAGCTCTAGAGGCCTGGCCTATTTCTTTCCGTTGAGTCGTCTACTTTGCTCCTTGCCCCTTTGCTTCCACTGTCCGAGGCAAGTGGGGAAACCTGAGCCCTCCGCTGACAGACGCCCATTAACGCAACGCGCAGCCTCAGGACGAATTAAAGGTAACCAGATCTCAGACCCACGTGAAAGACCACCCTCCCTTTGCCTGCCTCCGACAGTTGGCAGAGATACACCCAGAGCCAACTTCTCTCTCTTAATCATCACCACCCCCTCCCCTTGCCCTCTCAGGAATGTACTAGCCATTCTTTGCTCCCCGCGGGCAACACCAGCCAAAAAGGGCGGGTACGCAGAACAAAATTTGTAAAGAAATGTTGCAAAATCAGCGGAGGAGTCGTAGAAAGCATTATCTTCTTTCTATTTCTCGAGAGGGTGTCTTATATCCGAATTTTTCAAAATAAGAAGGAAATTAGTCACCTCCCTTCCTCCTTCTTCAGATGATTTTGTGCTTAAAGCACACAGCTCGGTCCTGTCAGTCGGGATGGGAAGGGAGACACCTTCATTCCCTTGTCTGGGTCCTCTGGGTCTAAATTTCAGAGGCATCTGCAGAAAAACATCCCTAGAGAGCACCCTCTCTTCTTTCCACACAGGCCCTGAAAGTTCTGTGACTTCCCCAAGGTCACTTGGCAGCCCAAGGATAAGCCTTAGAAATGCTCAGCGGAGGAAAATTGTTTTCTACCCTGGAAAGACACCCTATTTGAGGAAAGGGAAAAAAGCGAACAGTGGCACAAAGAAGATTGGAAAGACTGGGGGTGCGGGGAGGGGGCAGAGAGAAAGAAAAAAAGACAAACGCAGAGAAGCACTGGGCCGAGCTGAACTCAGCTCTGCGAAGGCCAAGACCTAGACCCCGTGCGGCCCCGCGCGGCCCCTGAGGCCCGCACCGCCCAGACCCATCCGCGCCGCGCCGCGCCTCTCGCCCAGAGCCAGGCGGTTCTCCGGGGACCTACGCCTCGATCTCCTGGCCTCGTGATTTGGGAAGGGAAGGACGAAGGCGGAAACTCCAGGCCTGAAGCTCAGAGGTCAGAGGTCCAGCCACATCGCTCAGGTCCCCACGGGTGTCCCCAGCCCCTTCCACGCTGGGTACACCTTGGCGCCAGCCACCAGGGCTTGGCCTGAGGGACTCCAGCTCCCCTGGACTGGAGGGGACGAGGGCGGGGCGGGCGGAGGGCGGGAGAGAATTTGAATTGATTAGGGAGGAAACCCATCCGTAAAAAGACACCCGCTCCTGCGGCGCCCCACCGGCCCGCGCCTGGGAAGCTCGTGACGAGGACAGATCTCCGTGGTGTGAACCCGGGCGGCCGTAACGCCCCAGCCCAGGATCTCCGGGGAAACCGGGGTAGCTGTACTAGGTACAAGTTAGGGCACAGTCCTAGGAGTCGTATGGAGGATCGTGAGAAGTCAGGCGACAAGGCCAGGATCTTGGGACGGGAGTGCCCCCTCGACCCGGGCCTGTTTGCCCGGCCGCCAACGCGTGACAAAAGGTCTCTTCTCCGCCATCCGCGCCCCTCTGCTCCCGCTTCAGCGGACTAGGCGTTTGGGATGCTCCTTCGCGAGATCCTGCAACAGGAGCTGAAGTGCACGCCTTATCGAAGAGGGGAGTTCTCTTCCGCCCTCCACTCTCTCTTCTCGGCAGATGGTGAGCGAGACTGTTTCCCCCAAAAGACCAAGAACACATTTTTACCAGTTACACTTATCTGCAAGGGGCGCATGCAGAGGAACGCAGCGGGCTAGCAACCCAAACCTTAACTTTTCTGTTTGCTTTCAAGCTCCACCTGGGAGGCACCGCCTCCTCCGGGAAGCCTTCTTGAGCCTCCCAGCTCACATCAGTTGCGCCTTCTTGGAGTTCACGGTGCCAACTAATGAATCGTTGCCTACGTTGCCCTGTGATCTCGTTACTATCTAATATTGCTGAGCACAAAGGGAACAATCAAAAGTATTTGTCTAATAAAAGACAAACTAGGATCATGGGAATGGGGATGAAGAATCTTGAAGGCTGTTAATTGATCGAATGAGGTTTTTCTCGTGATTGGGGACGGTTTTCTTCCCATTCCTTTCCTTCAGTCTCCCCCGCCCCCCTCCTTTTTTTCTATAATTAATGCTTTTATAAACACCATGTTAAAGGAATTTTAAAAAGTACTTATTAGAGATCTAAAAAGTATAACATGTCAATGTTCATAAAATAATTGGATTTTCTGAAATATTTTTTCTGCCATTGTGAAATTAGTTGAAAACCTCTTGGCCTAGCCTAAAATATACCTGCAGACAGTTCCACCTCCCTCCTAAGGAAGAAAACTCCATTAGAGTACCTTGGGATTTTCAGTGCCTATGCTTCAGTTCCTCCAGTAGAAGAGGATTCACCACCTCACAAAATATCCATTGCACATAGGGGCAGCTTTATTTTTTAGAGTGCCTTTCTTTTATAGACCTTTTATTTCCTTAGGAAAGTATAGAGAATTTGAGAGTCATTTGCTTAGATGTCAATACTAAAGATGTTATATTGTCATGTGTTGGGTTTCTTTATCTTGAAGCCCAAAGAATTCACCGTGGTTTGACCTCTTTGTTTGTGTAGAAAACTGAACAACAGCTAAAGCTTTGAGAAAGTATTCTGTATTCAGTATACAAGTTCCAGGACTGTATGGGGTCTATTCTGAGATCTACTTGGAGAGCTCAAGTTGTTTACCACCTCCCCCAGGGTTGATTTCAGACTATACTGGTGGTAAAAGTTTTGTTGGATGGTTGTTAGAATTTCATGGGGTTTTTTGTTTGTTTTTTAACAAGAAAAAAACCTATTTTTAAAAAGTTAAATTATTTAATTTCTCTTTCCTTGCTGTGAACATTGGCATAAATGTTAATCTCTTAACTGTCAGTTATCCAACCCATTTACCATATGGAAACTAGGAACTTAGATGGCTTCCCTGTGTGTAGAATTCATACAGATTCTACTATTTAATATAGAGAAGAAGAAAGAAAATCTTAGATTATTTGGCATTGCCTTCCAATTGAGATCAAGATACTATGCTCTTTAGTGTTATACACTTAACGCTTTTTTTTTTGCAAACTTATATCCAGTTTGTGTAGTCCCTATTGATTTAGGTTTTGTTTTTTTTTTTTTTTAGTTACTGATGTATACTTGATTTACTGATTTAGCCTTTATATAACTCAGTTAGCTTCTTTCTTTGCCATTGTTACAGATTATACCAGTAAGCCATCTCTCAAATTCTACCATCTTGCAAATGTAAATGTTGGTTACAAGAACAAGGTGGTATCAAGATCAGCACAAATTAATCACAACCACTGTGAAACATCTGCTTTATTGATGGTACTTCAACAGCATCACCTTTCCACATACATCAGGAATTATGACTTTATGATAAAGTTGCTCTTGCTGCTGGAGGGAATCGAGTACAAGAGTTAATAGATTGGATTAAAAGACAAGAGTAATTCTTAGTCCTAGGCCTGACATTGAACTTGGAAGTATCTGATGCACTCTATATTTGCCCACATAAAGACCACAATTTTTTTTTTTATTATAGAATGTTGGCTATATTCCTTGTGTTATACAATATATCTTTGTAGTGTATTTTATACATAATAGTTTATACTTAATCCTCTAATCCTGTATTGCCTCCTCCCTTCTCTTTCCCCACTGGTAACCACTAATTTTTTCTCTATATCTGTGAGTCTGTTTCTGTTTTGTTATATTCACTAGTTTGTTGTATTTTTTAGATTCTACATATAAGTGCTATCATACAGTAATTGTCTTTCTCTGTAAAGACCACTATTGAAAATGTAGCTGAAAGAGAAGAGGTTAGTATTATAACTATCATTTTAACGATTCAGGCAACAGATCTTTTTGAGTAACTGTTTAAAAATTTAGAGATTTTTTTTTTAAACCTTAATTTCACTTTTGTCTTGATTTAAGGTATCTGTTATACCAAGATATCTGCTGTTCACATCTCCAGCAGTTTGATGACCCCTTCACTCTGATATTGGTAGTGTATATGATAGTTCAGGGGAGGAGACTGGATCACCCCCCTCTACCACCACCACCCATGGGGGTCACAGGAATAAAGTGGGAATAAAGTGGGAAGCCCCACAGGAAACTGAACAAATCTGCTCTTTACTTTGGGAAAAGAAAGAAAGATAGTGCTAAGTCGTGTCTGACTCTTGCAATCCCATGAACTGTAGCCTGCCAGGCTCCTCTATCCATGGGATTCTCCAGGCAAGAATACTGGAGTGGGTTGCCATTTCCTTCTCCAGGGGAACTTCCCAACCCAGGAATTGAACCCAAGCCTCCTGCATTGCAGGCAGATGCTTTACCGACTGAGGTATGTTGGGAGCCATCATTCTAGTACAGAATATATATGTATATATATATATATATATATATATATAAAATAAAGTATATAAATACAAATATATATATATTTAAAATACATACATATATATATATATGTATGTAACCCACACAAATGCAGTGGGTTACTTAAATAAATATTTTTTTCCACTCCTCACTATATGTGGGATCTTGAATCCCTGACTAAGGAAACGCCCCTTGTGTGGAAGTGTGGAGTCTTAACCATTGGACCACCAGGGAAGTCTTAATGGGTTACATTCATTTATCTGTTGCTTTAAATATCCTTTTATAAATGAGATAAAGTGTGAGGAAAAAAACTTTATTAAATTATAAGAGCTAAAAACTTACTGTGTAAGAGATAGCTGTACTGTATTTTCAAAATTGATTCCCTTTCTAGGGAGGGTTTGAGATGCAGAATGGTTGTCTAGAAAGGGCATGGATTTTGGATCTGTTTCCTATGGTCAGTCAAATTCTGGGTCTGTCATTTCCAAAACGTGGTTTTGATCAAAGGTATTTGGGTTCTCTGAATCTCAATTTTTTTGTCTATGAAATGGGAATGGAACCACAATGTGAAGATTTACTATGATAACGTATTTGGAGTGCTCAATAATGGTGGCTATTATTGCTTTACAGTTTTTGCTGATTTAATAGCAGTCATATTTTCATGAGGCTACCTTTTGTTTCCCTCTGATATTATACAACCATAGTTGTCACATTTCATATTTTAAAATGATATTGATGATACCACTGTCCCTTCCATCTGTTTGAACTAGGTATCATTTTTGTGTTCTCACAACCTAACAAATGTGAAACAATTTACTCTGTAGTGCCACTTGGTAAATCACTTTTTCACTTTCAGAGTATTTTTCAGTCTTGTGGATGAGAGGTCTTGACAATAGTCATTAAAGACATGATAGCACTTTCACAAGAACAAGGACATGTGCCTTATGTCTTTGCTGATCTCTGGGTCTAGGTGGACTAATTTTAACATTTTTCTAGATCTACACTAAGATTATACTAAAAGAAGTTACTCTCTGCCTGCATTGTATCTGATTGGGGAAATGCCTAATTTTGAGCTTATAAAGACTTCCTCAGTTATATTATCTGGTTAATGGGAGGATGTGATGTTGTACAGTTAAAGAAAGTTGGGACAGAAGTCAGCTGATAGGGTTTTGCAGCCTGATGATTTTGGCTAAGTTACTTGAAGCTGGCTAAGTTATTTGAAGCTGTAAACCTCAAATGATGATACTCTACTGGGGATAGTCTGTGTCTATTTAGCTTGAATTAAACCCAACATTACTTTTTATGAAAGTGTCTTCCCTGGTGGCTCAGTGGTAAAGAATCCACCTGCCAGTGCAGGAGACGTGGGTTCGATCCCTGGTCTGGGAAGAGTCTACGTGCAGCAGAGCAACAAAGCCCGTGTGCCCCAACTATTGAGCCTGTGCCCTAGAGCCTGGGAGCTGCAATTGCTGAAACCCACAAGCCTAACTACTAAAGCCCGTGCTCCCTAAAGCCCAGGTTCTGCAACAAGAGAAGTCACTGCGAGAAGCTGGTACACTACAACTAGAGAGTAGTCTCCACTCAGTGCAACTAGAAATAGCCCACATAGTGATGAAGACCTGCCACAGCCAAAAATAAATAAGTAAATAAATAAAACATTTTTAAAAGTATGAGAGAGAGAGAGAGAGAAAAGACAAAAGAGAGGGTGGAAAACCATTTAAATGTGAAGTTGTCATGGATTCCATTCAGTGGGCATGGAACAGAGGGAAATGAAGCAAGGGTGGCATGAAGTTGCTAGTTCTGGCTAGTCTCTATTCACTTATGCATTTTACAATGTAAGCATCTTGCTTCAGAAAATCGTGTATCTTGATGCTTAAATATACTGCCCTTATATTTTTGTACAGCATGGTCCCTAAATGCAAAACAACTCTTTCATCTAGAGTTCAACCAAAGAGGTATCAACCTGTTCCAACAGTGGAAATGCTGATAATTAGATTAAGGAAGTGATGATATGTTTGTATGTTGTAAGGGCAAATTTAAGGGATTTTGTGACTTATTTTTATTATATTTGATTTTGTTTTTACCTTACATGTTGCTTTAAAATCTAGTTTCTGCACAAAATGCAATTTCCACTATAATATCTGCCTTACCAGAGCTGTTCTTGGAATCAAATGAGATAATATATGTTAAAGTGCTTTGCAAAATACACAGTGCTATAAAATGTTTCTCTCCTCTGGACAAGACTTGGCCCGAAATCCATTTAAAAGGTTTTATTCTGTGTTTTCACACAGAAAGTGAATTGTGATTGAGCACAGAACAGTAAGCACAATAATAATAATAAGGATAGGAGCTAAGAAGATAAACTGACTACATAGTAACCTGCCAGGAAATGTGCTTCATGCTTCAAGCAGAGCATCTCAATTAGAGAGTGCTTTGGGACGAGTTTTTCCTCTTAGGTTTCTATCCTTCTATGCTCTCTTAAGACTCTCCAAATTCAAATTACATACACTTTCTGGGATGCCTCCACATTACTTATGTGTGTGTGTGTGCGCGTGTTTTTCCCCTTCATATATTGCTGAATTTAATAACTGAGAAGTGCTAGGTGAGAAAAATACTTATTTCCTAACTCAATGTGTTTCCATGTGAAGGAATTTTGTCAGAGGACATGTGAGCCTTTCTCTTTTATTCCTCTCATGAGGGAGGATGACATCTAAATGGTGAGTTTAGAAAAAAAGGACCAGGCATCTGTGGACCAGCCACTCCTGCACATTTTGGACTTGCCTGCTCACAGAGAGGATGAATTCTGGCTTTCAGTGTCTTCCATGACATGACCTTAGCAGAACATGCGCTGTACTTGTGGTTGAGGTCTGCATCTGTTTACTGCTGCATATGATCGGGTAGGTAAGTCTGACTAGTTCCAAAACTACAAGCAAGTTCACCTGGTTGCATATGATTTTTTTAAAAAAAGATTTAGTTATTTACTTATTTATTGGCTGTGGTGGGGCTTTGTTGCCATGCGAGGGCTTTCTTTAGTTGCAGAGAGTGGGAGCTACTCTTCATTGAGCTGCATGGGTTTCTCATTGCAGTGGCCTTGCTTGTTGCAGAGCACAGGTTCTAGGCACATGGGCTTCAGCTCTTGCAGTGCATGGGCTCAGTAGGTGGGGTGCACAGGCTTAGTTGCCCCACGGCATGTGGGGTCTTCCTGGACCAAGGACTGAACCTGCGTCCCCTGCATTGCAAGGCAGATTCCTAATCACTGGACCAACAGGGAAGTCCCTGGTTGCACATCATTTAATGTAGCTTTCATTAGAAATAAAGCTAATACTTAACTCTGATACCTGTGTCTACTTAACTGTTTCTAAATCTAGGTAGGTAGGGAAGAGAAGAGTTATGAATTAGTTACTTAAAACCCTAACAGTATAAGGGAGTGAGTGGTTAAGAGCACAGGTGTGGAAAGGAGATTGCCTGATTTCAAATTCTAGCTGCATTACTTTTCAGCTGTGTTACCTTGTTCACGTTACTTAAACTCTCTGTCTTAGTTACCTTATTTGTGACTCGGGGACAATAATAGTACCTACCCTCGTAAAGTTGATGAGAGGATTAAGTAAGTTAATACATGTAAAGTGTTTAGACTGGTCCTTGGTATACAGTAAGCATGCAACAAATGTTAGCTTTTCTATTATTAGTACTAATAACCCAGAGATACAATCTAAATATTTGCAAATAATTTGCATTCGGCTTCTAACTTCTCTCCTTAAAAGATGTTGATTTACTGATTATCATCACAGGGGCATTCTCCTGGTTAATTCTCTGTGCTAAACATAGTAATTTAGTCTTTCTTCTCTACTTGTCACAGTCGGTAGAAATGGGATTCACAGTGACATTTCTTAGGGGCACTTTTTAAAATTTTTATTTATTTATTTGGCTGTGTCGGGTCTTAGTTGCAGCACTCAGGATCTTTATTACGTCATGCGGATCTTTCATTGTGGCTCATGTACTCTATCTAGCTGAGGTGCACAGGCTTGGTTTCTCTGTGGCGGGTGGAATCTTAGTTCCACAATCAGGGATCAAACCCAGATTCCCTGCACTGCAAGGCAGATTCTCAATCACTGGACCACCAGGAACGTCCCAGGGACACTTTTAGACTTCTTTCATGAGGTCTTCAGGCTAGTCTGCTGTGCTCACTCTTATTTCAGAATCACTTTGCTTATTCTATGTAATTTAGCAATAAAATATATGCTGTCATATGTAATGGGGTGCTAGATAGAGTAGAAATAATAATAATAATGAAAAGAAACACCTGAGTTGCTGTTCTTAGGATACAAATACGCTGCAGTTATATTTGGGGGGAATGTTCAACATTTTGTCATGGAAAATTTCAAACATACAGAAAAGTTGAAAGACTTTTGCAATAGACACCTGTATACTCATCATCTTACCAGTAACATTTCAGTACACTTGCTCTATCATGTAATTGATCCAGTCATTCGTCCTTGATCCATCCATCATTCCATCTTACTTTTCTGAGGCATTTCAAAGTAGCATGTTGCAGTAATTTTCTGAAATGCTAACCTTTGGTTCGTTCCTTGAAATTTCCTATAATTCCTCAATTTCCTCTCAGAGGCAGAAGTAGTGTAGCTTAGAGAATGGGTCTGAAGCATGACTGCTTGAAATCCAGTCCTACCACTTACTAGTCATGTGCCTGTGTAACCTTACTGTTATTTAGTGTCTTCATCTGTAACAAGAGACTAATAATAGGACCTACCTCTTGAAGTTGCTGTGAGAATACATGTCAAGTACTCACAACAGTGCTTGGCCAGCAAACACTTGCAGAGTACCATCTCATGTTAGACAATGTATACGTTTAATTCTCTTTCATTTTGGTAACACCTAAACCCCATGGGGGTAGTACCATTATTATTAAATATATTGTATATTAGCTATTGGGCTTCCCACGTGGCGCTAGTGGTAAAGAACCCACCTGCCAATGCAGGAGACAAGAGATGCAGGTTCAATCCCTGGGTTGGGAAGATCCCCTGGAGGAGGGCATGGCAATCCACTCCAGTATTCTTGCCTGGAGAACCCCATGGACAGAGGAGCCTGGCAGGCTATTGTCCATAGGGTCACAAAGAGTCGAACACAACTGAAGCGACTTAATATAGACTAGCCTAGCCTATGTTAGCTATTACTATTTGTTACAGCAGAAATTCAGAGGGAAAATGTGTCTGCTTAGTTTTGAGTTTTAAAACAGACATTTTGAAGTTGATAGCAAAAAGGAATAAAGGTTTTTAGAAAGAAACTGAGTTCTTTGTCAAACACTGAAGTTTGCATCATTAACAATTGATTTTGAAACAACAAAGACTTGCAGCTGGCCAAATTGTATAAACTTTCTTAGCCTTGGAGAGGAGCGAGGAGCAGAAATCAGAGAGAAGCTAATGAGGGTAAATGGGACCTTCCCCAAGCCAGGCTGATTCCCAGAGCTGGGATAAATGTCACTGTGGATGAATTTGGGAATTTGATAGCAGAGAATTTTGCTTCTTGCTAATATTTTTTGGACTCTAATGATGTAATCTTTTTTTTTTAATCCCATCCATCTCTTCAGTTCAAACTAGGACAGGATCCACTGCCTTAGAAAAAGGAAACCATAAGAAACAAAGTGTTAAATATTTAGCTTTTGAGCACCAAAACCCAAAGACATGGCAAAACAAAAACATGTTTCTATGAGTACAGTTGTTTCTAGTTCTAGAGGAGATACAAATTTTCTGGACTAGAAGAGAACTCAAGGGGCTTCCCCAGTTTGCCCAGCAATAAAGAATCTCCCTTCAGTGCAGGAGAAGAGAACTCAAGGACAGGCCCAAACAGACTGGGAAAAGTTGGTGATGCTAGTTGGGGGTGGGCTTCTGTTTCCAATTATATTTGATATTTACCAAAAAAATTTAAGTGTTGTTAGGGTATATTGAGGATTCTAATTTAGTATTCTACTAATAAAGGCAAGACTTGGCAATATTGCAGTGTTCCCATTATATATGACATAAGTAGATAGCTGGAACTCCCCAAAATTTTAGGAGAGATGTTTTATTTGTACATTACTGCCTTGAGTTGGCTATAATTTTCTATTGCTTTTATTTTTCCTTTTTAATTTAGAATGATAGTTCTAAGCACTTTACATGAATAAGCTATACAAGTATAATTCATACATATTACTTTCCAATTATTTTGTATAACCATGTTTATTTATAACATAAATAAATTGGAAATGACTATAATAAGTATAAGCTATGTGGAGTTATAATTAAGAGCACAGGCTCAGAGCCAAACTATCTGGGTTTGAATCCTAGCCTTACCCCTTACCATCTGTGTGATATTGGTCAGGTTCCATTTCTTGATCTGCAAAATGGGAACTGAAATAGTATCTACCTAATAAGATGGTGTGAAGATGAATTTAGTTAATACATGTAAAGTCTTTGTAACAGTGCCTGGCACACAGTAGGCACTCAAGGATTGTTAGGTGATTTGCAAGTTATTTTGCCCTATTAAAAGAAAACTTAAGAGTTTATTTATAGCTAATTATTTTCATAATTAAGACTTCACTAAGAGTTGGAAAAGCAGGTGAAAACATTTTCTGAGATGACACTTTTTTTTCCCCTAGCTTTTAATGAGGCCATGCTATGGACTACACTGTATCCCATTCAACAGTCATATGTTGAAACTCTAACCTCCAAATGACTGTGTTTGGAGATAAGGTCTCTGGAAATAAAGTTAAATGAGGTTGTAAGGGTGGAGAAACACTCACCCAAGTTTTCTTACCCCATTCTGCCTGTACAAAGTTGCCTTTGGTAGGGATCACCCTCATTGGCACTGACTGGACAATAAGACAGCCTTACTAGTCCTGGCTGTTGGATAGAAGTTTGTTTGTTGGGGTGGATACTCCACACCTTTGAGTGACAGAGCACCATCCTTGATTCCCATCCCTATTTCCTATATATATATATATATATATATAGGTATATAGGTATATATGCATGCATAACTATCTATGTGCAAAGATGATTATAATATCAATGTTTGTAAATAACAAAAAAAGTAGAAACAGCCTAAAAGTCTGATAGAGACTTGTTAAATAAATTATGCTATATTATCCTTGTAATGGAATGCTCCAAGGCCATTTTTATGTGGCTGATATAAATTCCATATTATGTTAAAGGAAACAAGCAAGATTCAGAGGAGTGTGTGGAATATACTCCCATTGTGGGGACTATTGTCTTTGGGGATGGGACTAGTGTTTAGGAGGAAGAAAGACATAGTTTTTTGCTTGTTCCAAATTTTTTTTTTTATCAGATGTATTATACCAGTTATCTGTTGCTATAAGTAATAAATCACTTCAAAACTTAGTGGCTAAACAACTGTTTTCTTTGGTTGCAATGTAAGGATCAGCAGTTAGGGCTGGGCTCATCGGATAGTTCTCCTGGTCTTCTCTTGGTCATGTGGCTGCAGTTGTCTGGTGACTGGACAGGAGCTGGACAATCTGTCACGGGCTCACTTCGGTGTCTGGCCATGGATGCTGGCTGTCATATGTGCCGTCTGTCTCCAGCAGGTCAGCCTCAGCCTATTGACACGATGCCTGCATTCAAGGAGAACAAGAGCTGAAGTTTCAAGGCCTCTTGAGGCCTGGATTCAGAGGAACTCACACCACATTTCTGCCGTATTTCTGTCAAAGAAAGTTACATGGCTCAGCCCAGATTCAAGGACTGAGGAAATAGACTCTATCTCTTACAGGGAGAAATGTCAAAGAATTTGTTGCCAGTTTTAATCTATCATATACACATATTACTTTTTCCAATAAGAAATTACTTAGTTAAAGAAATACATATCTAAACAAGTGGGGCCTGATCAAATATACAAAGTTTTGCACAGCAAAGGAAACCATTAACAAAATGAAAAGATGACCTACAGATTGGGAGAAAATAATTGCAAATGATGTGATTGACAAGGGATTAATTTCCAAAATATACAAAGAGCTTATGCAACTTCCTATCAAAAAACTTTACTATCAAAAAATACTCCCAATCAAAAAATGGGAGTATTTCCTGGTGGTTCAGTGTTAGGACTCTGTGCTTCCACTGCTAGGGGCCTGGGTTTGATCTCTGATGGGAGAATTAAGATCCTGCAAGCTGCATGGTGTGGCCACAAAAAAGAAAAAAACAAAACCAGACTCTTTTCCAAAGAAGACATACAGACAGCCAACAGACACATGAAAAGATATTCAACATTGCTAATCATCAGAGAAATGGCAATCAAAAACTACAATGAGGTATCAACTCATACCACTCAGAATGGTCACCATCAAAAAGTCTACAAATAATAAATACTGGAGAGGATGTGGAGAAAGGGACTTCTCCTACAGTGATGGTGGAAATGTAAACTGGTGCAGCCATTATGGAAAACTGTATTGACATTTCTTAAAAACCTAAAAATAGAGTTACCATATGATCTAGTAATCCTACTTCTGACCATATATTTGGAAAAAACTCTAATTCAGAAGAGTACATGCACCCCAAGGTTCATAGTAGCACTTACAATAGCCAAGACAGGGAAGCAACCTAAGTGTCCATCAACATGTGAATGGATAAAGATATGGTATATAAATATGTTACTCAGCCATAAAAATAATGAAATAACGCCATTTGCAGCAATATGGATGGACCTAGAAATTATCATAGTAAGTGAAGTAACTCAGAGAAAGAAAGACAAGTATCGTATGCTATCACTTAAATGTGGAGGCTAAAAAATAGTAGAAATGAACTTATTTGTAAAACAGAGACTCACAGAGTTACCAAAGGGAAGGTGTCAGGGGGGAGGGATGAATTAGGAGTCTAGGGTTAACAGATACACAGTATCATATATGAAATAGATAACAACAAGGATTCACTGTATAGCACAGGGAACTATTCAATATTTCGTGATAACCTATAATGGAAAACAATTGAAAAAAAACTGTGTGTATATATATGTGCGCGTGTGTGTCTGTGTTTGTATAACCAAATCACTGATGTAAACCTGAAACTAACACAATATTGTAAATCAACTATACTTCAATAAAAATATAAGTACCAATACTATTCATAGGATTTTAAGAATTTGGTGGAAATTTAGAGATTAGTATAAAAACCATCTGATTGTATAAACAAGGAAACTGAAGTCAGAAAGGGAAAGTGTTTTGGATTAAGATGAGTAGTAACAGAATCAGGCATCAGACTGCCTCCCAGTCTTGTACTCTTAATTCCACACTAGGATTTCCTTTTGCAAATAAAGCTTATTAATGATCTTTGATCTAGAGAACCTGACAACATTGCCCTATTGCTCTTAAGAACTTTAAAGGTTATAGCTCAGGCAAGCAAAGGAAAAGACTGGAAAAAGAATCCAAGCAATTCTGGGAAAAGTAAAATGGGAATTTGCTGGAGAAGGAAATGGCAACTCACTACAGTATGCTTGCCTGGGAAATCCCATGGACAGAGCAGCCTGGCAGGCTATAGTCCATGGGGTTGCAAAGGGTCGAACACAACTGAGTGACTAACACTAATGGATTTTCCAGCTCCAAGTCACTCTTTGGGGAACTGCCTCATTTTGTACTGCTTTGTGTAAAAGATAAGGACTATTGTCTAAAACAAAAATAAATGGGAATTTGAATTATCTAGATTATCTACTCTCAGTGCTTCATTCTTTTTTTTTTTTTTTTAAGGAAACAGTCTAGTGTAGCTGTAGAATGAATCATTTACCGAGTTGTAAAAAATTTGGTTACAATTGCTGTATAAGATGGGTCTAGATGATTTTTCGTTTGGGGATATTTTTCTTTTCCATTTTGGGATATTTTTAAAAACAAGTGTAAAGTATATTCAGGTTATTCTTGTTGGTCCCACTGGGAAATTACAAGTTCACTAATAGGTCTTCATCTTTTAATTAATGTAAACTTGCTTATTAATTGGTTGGTTAATGAATTTTTTAATTAATTCAGCAAATGTTTATTGTGAACTCACCAATTCAAATATTGTGCTGAAAATTGAGAATAGAATTTACTCTCTTAAGAAGCTTAACATCTTTTTGCAGGCAAACATGTATATAACTAACTACAACACAAAGAGAAATGAGCTAGATACTGTAAGAGAGATATTAGCAAAGTGGAAGAAGAATATAGAAGAACAATTGTAGTCATTCTAGCTGGGCAGAGTGGGAAAAGCTAAATCATTTGTGGCAGAAAAGAAGAAGAACCAGAAGAAATTTTTTCTACATATAGAGTGGTTAACATTTTCTTCACAGAAGGTTAAAGTTGGGGAATTTAAAAGGCTTAAATGCTTAAGATGCATGTCTGTGGTATTGGGAACCCTTGGAACAGATAGTCACTTTTTCCCTAAAATGGGATCTGTTGGGTACATAAAGTTCTGAATGGAAGAATCCCTGTAATGACCATCATGTATGGAAATCTGGATTAGATGGAGACTACTGATCAATTTAGAACAAAGTTCTGGTGTGCCAAGGGAGCAAAAGCACGTAAGTAGCCTTTCTAACAGAATTCTCCATTAACAGACTTGCTTCTTTGGGGGTTTGCTGACACAGTACAATGATTATATACTCTGATGAAAGAGAGGGAGCCATAGGAAGATAATTTCTTAATTTAAGTAAGTATCTTTACTTCTCATATTAAAATTTATCTCATGTTTACTCATTGCCATTTTCTTTTGTGTTCGAAGGTCACCTAAATGAAAAGGTAAGCAGACAGGCAGAAGTTCCTTAAAAGACAACAAGAGAAAAATGCTCAAGTTGGCTCGAGTTGGCCCAAGTTGCAGTAATAATGAACGGTAAAATATTTCTGTTCATTAGAAGCCTATAAACTACTCCTTTCAGAGCCCTGAAATCCTGAGAACAAGTTGAGTTGATGTGAGGATGGAGCTTTAACCAGTTACTGTTGCTTTTTTGGTTTAAATAAGACTTGGAATCTCATTTTATGGGTGCCTGTGTTATTTCTCAACATCTGGTTACCTTATGATATGCAGCTGCTAATGGAGCACAAGATGTGTATCACTGGATAAATAAGAACACTATTTTTCTTGAGGGACAACACATATTCTTGGGACTTTTATTGAGTTACGTTTTACTAGTCTTTAAATATTTAGAGTTATGTACTTAAAAGATACAGAGCATAGGTATTACATCCACAGAAAGTATTTTAGTCAGTGAATGTTCAATGTAGCAGGTAGAGATGAACTTAGCACGTCTTGTAGACTGAACTGGGAACAGACTCTTCAGCCATAAAATGCACTTAACAGTCTATTTAATAGTGGTGAGGTCCTTGAAAATGCAATATCCATGCTAATCTCGCCTTTTTCTAAATCACAGATGAAAAATAGGTCAGTTAGGTAGAGCCTTCTCTTTCTATTGAAAGTGTGACATTTAATCTATTGAAACAACTACCAAAACTTTATTAATTCAATGTAAAATAAGCATGCTGAGAAAGTAGAGAACTTTATTAAGAACACAAGGTTTTCCAAAATTTGATCTGGGTGTCTTAGGTTTTAGACACCAATAAAATGTCTATTTGGTGGATCTGATCAAATCAGTAACACCAAGGAGGGGCCAGAAAAAAAGCAACCCAGAATGTAATTAAATCTCACACTGTGAAATGGCTTAAAGGAACTAAATGTTTTACAGAATGTAAGAGGCCAAAACTAGAAAAGGAGTCTCCAGAGAAAGACTTGCCACTTCTCTGATGCCTCTAGGGAACATTCATTTGGGAAGAGAAGTATACAGCTTCCAGCAGAGAACCAAGTAGTCAAATTGGGGCTTAATGTAACTAGATACCAGCCTTGGTGTGTTTCCTTTAAACCACAATGTTCTGGAGAATTCTATGGAGAGAAAAATGCAGGGTATCTGATAAATCGTAATTGCATTTCACTGGGGTCTATTTAGAAGAATAACTGTTCACACTTTTCTTTTCCAGTCCCGCACATTTATTTAAATAGGATTTAGTACTCTCTGACCCCACCGTCATAATCAGCTCAAATGTATACCTAGGGTAATGGTATAGTTCCACTCCTTTCCAAGAACTATTATAAAGAACAGGAGTTCCAGTATTTGAAAAGTAAACACGATACTCTACTATAGCTTTGGATAGGGGCTTGGGGAAAAACTTGTTCCTCTTTTTTTGTTTGTTTTTATTTTTCCTTGTCATATATTCTTGGGTGGCAGATTTAGGTGTCAGTGGAAGGGAGAGGATGTTTTCCTTTTTCTAGTCCTCTTCTGCAGATCCTGAAAGAAATTGTGGAGGAGGAAGGGCACCCAGAGGTTATGAACTGACTACTGTGGATTCAATAATAGTTTAGTTCTGTTCAGTTCAGCTCTTATTCCAGAAAACTAACTCCATAAATTATAGAAAATAGCTTTTTATAGATAGTTTTTTCCAAACCTATCTTCAGTGCATATCCAGGAAGGATTATTTTCCTTCACACCATCAAAGCACCTACGTTCTTTCCTTCATTTTATGAGAATCATTCAGGTGATATGTAGTAGCTACTATTATTGGGCACATGTGGTATCTCATTTAGATTTTTAAATCCATGTTCCTAGAGGCAGAGTGCTACTATTGACAATATCTGCCATCTCCCTTCTCATTAAAACCAAACCCCAAACCCACTGTAAAACAAAATGGTGATAAAAAATCATACCCTACATATTTTGTGTCCCATCCCTTTTCTCAGTACTCGTTTTTAGTTTGGCAATCTTTTTAAAAAATTGGTGAGCAAAAGCAGAAAACCAAGTAGGAAGCAAAGGCTCTATTTTTTGAATTATCCTTTTTCTCTGGTATGGACTTTCATTCTTTACTATAAATAAAAATTTACTTAAAAATCAGACTTTAAATCTTGATGTATTTACTGTAAAATTTACAAGTTAGAACCTCCTGCCATCTTGATTTATATGATTTTAAAATGGAGTTCTTATCATTTCCCTCGGGAACACTTTTTGGTTTGAATAGCTCTTACTGGCAGGTTGCCTCCTTTATACGTAGCCCAAATTTTCATTTTCAAAGACTGTTTTAGACAAGTGCCATGATAGCTCTAGCCCATGGATCTGTGTACCACATAATAGAGTGTGACAATCCACTCAGTTGTGAAAGACACTGGTGATAAAGTAATAAAGTAGCATTTGTGTTATCCCATTGGCTTTACAAATCTACTTTAACATTGACCCATGGTGTTACTCATTATTGGAAACTATAGATGTTTGTAATTCTCCAAAATATATTGGTCTAAGTTATATCATATATCACATATTTAAATTTAAATTCAAAGTCCTGGGCTGAGAGAGATGTAGATTTGTGACACTCCTTGGAGGTTTGGGGTCCATGAACCAATGAATACATTACACTGCCACATTAAAGATCTCTTTATATCTGTAATGATATAAGCACCAT
This sequence comes from Dama dama, assembly GCF_033118175.1. Classification (NCBI taxonomy): domain Eukaryota; kingdom Metazoa; phylum Chordata; class Mammalia; order Artiodactyla; family Cervidae; genus Dama; species Dama dama. Next base: position 79,631,765 of record NC_083700.1, on the reverse strand, counting down.
CCTATATTTTAATAACTTTTAAAAACAGAATTTTTAAATCTTTTGCATTTATGAAGCTCAGACTTCCACACCAAATTATATCTGTGGACTGTTATATATTTACATTCCTTCTGTCTTTTTATATCTGGATATAAATAAAGATATAAAAATGATGTTCTTAGTATTGTTCCTAGACTCTGTTACAATAACATTATTTGAACTAAGTGGCAGGAACATGTATTATTTCTTTTATGGTTCAAATCGATGACATTATATGTATGATTATGTACATATATACTGTTGAAAAATCTGTATTTATATGAGAATACTTCCAAGTGGCATCTGAAATTGACAGTAAAAATAATGATTTATATTCTTCCGGGCTATATATAATATGGGTCTATAAACACCTTAAGGGCAGGTTATTTATTGAATAACTATTTGTTTAATAAATGAATATATCCATGCTGCTGCTGCTAAGTCGCTTCAGTCGTGTCCGACTCTGTGCAACTCCTTAGACGGCAGCCCACCAGGCTCCACCGTCCCTGGGATTCTCCAGGCAAGAATACTGGAGTGAGCTGCCATTTCCTTCTCCAATGCATGAAAGTGAAAAGTAAAAGTGAAGTCACTCAGTCCTGTCCGACTTTTCGAGACCCCATGGACTGCAGCCCACCAGGCTCCTCTGCCCATGGGATTTTCCAGGCAAGAGTACTACAGTGGGTTGCCATTGCCTTCTCCGAATATATCCATAAGTAATTATAAATGAACTTGACTAGATTCACTTAAGCAATGAAGAAATTTAAATAATTCTAATTCACAATAGATAATGCAGTTTTAGGGTGATTCCACTTTGGTCCCGTTCATATAGGGGGCTAGTTTCTGAAGTTCCCAAAGCAGTTCATTTCATCTGTAAGGCTATTTGGTGTGTGTGTAAAGAGAGAGAGAGGGAAGGGAAAGGAGAGGAAGGAGGAGAAGAGGGATAAGAAAGGTAAGTTAAGTACTCTATAAAGAGAATCTTTCCCTTTTGGGTTCTCACTGGAATAATTTATATAACAAAGGCAGAATAACTACTTAATTCTTTTTATATACTAGTTTTCAAAATAATGAGTGGTTTGCTAGCTTCCACCATTGCTGACCTTTTCTTTTTTTAAAGTATCTTTACAAGTTCAAGGACAATGAGACAGACAATTCACGTTTGACGTGTTTCTATCCTTTGTAGTTATTATGCTTACTAACGCTCCGTGTGTCCCATCCGTGGCCCATAGGAGTCTCTTCAAGGTGGCTTTGGAGTCTTTCTGACATTGACTCTAGTAGTGTTTGATAGTTTCCTTGATATCTGGTAGAACAAAATGTTCCAGATTTATTTTTATATATTTCTTTTCCAAACCTGAAATTAGCTACCCATCTTGTGATCTCCCATTCCTTTTTAGTAGAAATGGTGTTTCAAGACTACAATCTGTATGCTAAAGATGCTTATTGTTATTAAATTGGTTTTTGTTTTTAGTCCTTTCAGAACTTTTAGTTCTTTCATACTTTAGTTAGGAAAGACTAAAGACTTTTAGTCTCTCAGAAAAAGAGCTAGGAAATATTTCCTTGCTCCCTTTCCTTGACTCCCTTTTTCCCTTCCTCCCCTTCTTTCTCCCTCCCATTTTTCCTTTCAATAATTAAGTAAAATAAATCATAAGTTCATATGGATATTTCTATCTTATGCCTTTTACTCCTTTCCCCCACACCAAGAATCCTAGTATCAAAATACTGGGATGATAGAATCTGAGAAAATAAATCTTTATTTTCTTTATCCCACTTTACACATACAGCAGTGGTAAAAGAACCCGCCTGCCAATGCAGGAGACATAGAAGATGCCAGATTCGATCCATGGGTCCAGAAGATCCCCTGGAGGAGGGCATGGCAGTCCACTCCAGTACTCCTGCCTGAAGAATCCCATGGACAGAGGAGCCTGGTGGGCTACAGTCCTTAGTGTCAAAAAGAGTCTGACACAGCCTAAGTGACTTAGCACACATGCAATTTCTAAAATAATAATACTAATCCTAATGCCAACAACACAGCCATCATTTTATATTTTTTTAAACAGATCTTTTTTTCTTAGGGCATATTGCACTTGGGATACATCATTAAATTATTGAGTTTTAAAGTGATTTGAGGGAATTTTCTGCTGGTCCAGTGGTTAGGACTCAGAGATTCCACTGCTGGGCGTCAGGTTTAATCCGTGGTCAGGAAACTACGATCTGGCAAGCCATGGGGCATGGCCAAAAAAAAGTCATTTGGAACAGTTATTCTCTGTGTAGTTGAGCCACCAATTGGATACCCATTTAAGTTCTTTTGTTTCATTCTATTTCTGGTTTTAAGGGATTTATTTTTTCCCATTTAATTTTGTTTTATAATTAACTTAATTTTCAAAGTTCATAGTCATACTAAGGACAGTCATCATGTCAATACTTTGTCTTTTTGTTAAAGGGGTGCAAAGAATGAAAATGACATGAAAATGACTGAAAGTAACTAAAATTCATGATTGTATAGTCCTGACATCTTTCTACTGTATTTCTTAGAGGAATTATGCAAAAGTCACTAACCAGAATTTCCAACAAGTGTGATTCATGAACCACTCTGTAGGAAGTGATGTTAGATTTGGGATGGAGTGTGGGGATAGAATTTCATGGTTAATGTCTGAAAATTCTATATATTTTTAAGTTTAGTGATAATTTTTTATTTTTTAATTTTTATTTATTTTTGGCTACACTGGGTCTTCGCTGCTGCACTCAGGCTTTCTCTAGTCGTGAAATCAGAGGCTACTGTCTAATTGCTGTGTGAGGGCTTCTCATTGCAGTGGCTTCTCTAATTGCAGATCAGGGGCTCTAGAGCCAGGCCTCAGTAGTTGTGGTGCATGGGCTTAGTTGCCCTGCAGCATGTAGTATCTTCCTGGATCAGGGACGGAAACAGTGTCCCTTACATTGCAAGGCAGATTCTCAACCACCAGCAAAGCCCAAATTCTATATTCTTTTGGAGGTCATGATGTATAATAACATTGATGTATCAGTCAGTTCAGTCGCTCAGTTGTATCCGACTCTTTGTGACCCCCATGGACTGTGGCATGCCAGGCTTCCGGGTCCATCACCAACTCCCAGAGCTTGTTCAAACTCATGTCCATAGAGTTGGTGATGCCATCCAACCGTCTCACCCTCTGTCATCCCCTTCTCCTCCTGCCTTCAATCTTTCCCAGTATCAGGATCTTTCCCAATGAGTCAATTCTTCGTATCAGGTGGCCAAACTATTGGAGCTTCAGCTTCAGCATCAGTCCTTCCAATGAATATTCAGGACTGATTTCCTTTACACTGATATATAATAACACACAAAAACCTCTGAGAAAACCTGAAGTAAAGAATTCTTTTTAGATTTGTGTAACCCATTGTTTTCAAACTTATCTGTGTATCAAGAGATCATCCTCATGCTATTAAAAATTATTTTATTAGTATTACCTCTTGGGCATGTTGCACTGCACTGCAAGTGGGATCTTAGTTTCCTGACCAAGGATGGAACCCATGCCCCCTGCAGTGGAAGCAGGAAGGCTTAACCACTGGACCCCTAGGGAAGTTGTCTCATAATCTTTTTCACCTTTTTTTTTTTTTTTGACAGTAGTTATCCCACTGAATGACGTACTTTGTGAAATGTTGCTCTCAAGTTTTCTTGTGTGCCCAAAGGGGATAATAATACCTTTCTAATATCCTTTCAGGGTTATTGTGAGGATCCAGTGAATTGGGTATGAACAACTTTTAGCATATAAAAGAGGAGGCTATTTTGCCAATAGCTAGATGGAAATTTGGAGGTTCACTCTATGCTACTTAGGTGAACTTATCCCTGGGGGAGACAAAGGTATGATGAAAGTTGGAGATTTCAGATGAATGAAAAATGACATATAAGGGTCAACTGAGGAAGCTATACAGATAGAAAAAAAAAAAAATCTATTTCTAACAATGTGTGTGAGTGCTAAGTTGCTTCAGTCTAACTCTTTGCAACCATATGGACTGCAGCTGCCAGGTTCCTCTGTTCATGGGATTCCCCAGGCGAGAATACTGAAGTGGGTTGATGTGCCCTCCTCCAGGGGATCTTCTTGTCCCAGGGATGGAACCCAAATCTCCTGTGTCTCCTGCATTGCAGGTGGTTCTTTACCACTAGTGCCGCCTGAACAGCTATGATCAGGTGAATGATTTTCACTTAGAATCAGGGAAGTCCTGGGCCTGATACAGAAGAGGGCTTGTTTTCTTAATAGGTGGAAGTGATCTAGGGAAGAGACTAGAAAATTACTATAAAAGTATGACTTGTGTGAGGGAATTTGCTTACTCTGAGTATTCAGAGTACCGTTGATAAGGTATGTACTAGTTTGTTAGGGCTGCCATAGGGAAAACCACAGTCTGGGTGGCCTAAACAACAGAAATGTGTATTCTCATACTCCGGAGGCTAGAAGTCCGAGATCAAGGTGTCAGCAGCATTGGTGTCTTTTGAGACTTCTCTCGTTGGCTTGTAGACTGCTATCTTCCCCATGTCTTCACATTATCCTCTGCATGTGGGTATGTCCACTGCCAAATTTCATCTTATAAGGATACCAGTGACAGTGAATCAGTGACCTCATCTCAAACGCATTTACTGAGTATTTGTTATGTATAGGCACTGGACATTCAGGAGTGACATCCAGGCAGTTATGCTCGTTACTATAGCACCAGCTTGTACCTAGTGGAGGGAAACAGCAGGAGTAGGTACATAGATGCATTGGTGGGGCAGTTCAGCTGTGAATTAGAGGTTTTGAAGTTCTTCCACAATTTATTCAATGAACATTTTAAGCACCAACTTTGGTCTGAATATTATACCAGAAGCTATCAGCTTGGGAGGAAGAAAGAAGACACTGATACCAATTGTCATCATTTGAAGATATATCTTTTATAATATACTGATATTTTTGAAATATCAATATGTGATCAAACCCTAGGCCCCTGCTTTAGAAGGGCAGAGTCTTGACAAGGAAGTCCCAACTGCCACAATTTTGGCTTGAACCATTTCCTTTATCGAGAGCCTTACTCCCATTCTCCTGGCCCAGGCTCTCTTTCAAAGCTCAGCTGACTTCTCTAGGGAAAGTGTTTCTTGATAATTTTTAGTTTACATGAATGTTCTTCTCTGAACTCCTACAGTACTTAATGCATATACCAGTAATTTGACTGGTAATCTATCCTTTTATGCTTTTCCAATGAGAATTAACATTTTTGAAGGCAGACACTTGGCCATATTTCTTCATATTTCCAGGGCCAACGGTCTTTAAAATATAGTAGGATAAAATTTTAGGTCTGGAAGTTTATCTAGCGCACTCACTCATTTCACAGGTGAAGAAAGCATGATCCAGAGAGTTGTTCAAAGCCACTTTGTTATAAAGCCATGTTGTTGTTGTTTCGTTGCTGTTGTGTCCAAATATTTGTGGCCCCATGGACTATAGACCACCAGGCTCCTCTGTCCATGGGATTTTCCCAGGCAAGAATATTGGAGTGGGTTGCCATTTCCTTCTCCAGGGGATCTTCCCAACCGAGGGATTGAACCTCCATCTCCTCCATTAGCGAGTGATTCTTTACCACTGAGCTATCAGGGAAGCCCCAGTATAAAGCCATAGCCAAAGCCAAAGCTGAAGCTCCAATACTTTGACCACCTGGCAAAGAGCTGACTCACTGGGAAAGACCCTGATGTTGGGAAAGATTGAGGTTAGGAGGAGAAGGGGGCAACAGAGAACAGGATGGTTGGATGGTATCACTGACTCAATGGACATGAGTTTGAGCAAACTCCAGAAGATACTGAAGGACAGGGAAGCCTGGCGTGCTGCAGTCCATGGAGTCGCAAAGAGTTGGGTATGACTTAACCTTAGTGACTGAAGAACAAAAAGCCAAATACTTGCGGATACTGGGCTTCCCCAGTGGCTTACACTGTAAAGAATCTGCCTGCAGTGCAGGAGACCCAGGTTCAAGCTCCGGGTCCGCAAGATCCCCTGGAGAAGGGAATGGCTACGCACTCCAGAATGCTTGCTTAGAGAATTCCATGTATAGAGGAGCCTGGCAGGCTATAGTTGATGGGGTTGCAGAGTCGGACCCGACTGAGCAACTAACACTTTCATGTTCATGGTGTGTGGTTACTTTCACGGATTATAGCGGGATTGGCTTTATAGAATGGCAGGATTCAGAAGGGGTATATGAGGGCATTCCCCGACCAAAGTAAGGGAATGTGGTTATTATTTGCAGGTTTGGGAATACGGCGGTCCAAGCTGCTTGATGGGGAAGGTGTGATGGCTACTGGAGGGCAGAGCTGTTCTTTAGCACCCCCCCAGTTTCTTGAAGATGCCTGGAGTTCAGTACTATTAACTCCATGAAGTGGCTTCCCAGCTTAATACCTACTTCTCTGAAGGCATGCAGCCTGAAGAAAGTAAAGCCCATTGGCTTTCTGGCTCCTCAAGGGCATAGGTCCAGAGGAAGATCTCCAGCTCGTTGGTGAGGACTAGCCATGGGCTGTCCACTGTGTGAAGCGCGCCAGGACGCTCCCCTAACAGGAATCCGTGGACTAAGCAGCCGCTCAGGCCTTGGCCACGATCCCAGGAAAGAAGAGCAAGGGGCTTTCCACCTGCCCCAAGCCTCACCCGGACACCAGGCCTCTCGGATTCCAGCGGCTCGTGCTCTGCCTCCGAAGCCCGCCTTCTCCACTCCGCGCCTTTTCCCCGCCCCTCCCCACACGCTCGACGGGCTCGCTCCCGCTCCGGGCACGCGGACGGTGCGCGAGTACGCGGACGCGGAGGGAAGGCCGGCCGGGCTCTCCGCCGCGGGGGCGAGCGCGCAGGCGCCTTCCTGGAACCTGCTGCGGCGCGAATCCCTACGTTCGGAGAGCGGCGGGGTAAGAGGCCCGGTCCCTGGAATTCTGGGGCGCTCGGAGGGAGGGGAAGGGCCTGGGGCTTGGCTGTCTGGCTCCCGGCTCCGCTCCGCTCGAGGGGAGGGGAGCCTCCTCAGTCCCTCCCGCAGGCTAGATTGGGGGTCGGGTGGGGGATGCGGTGATCATGGGGGTGCCCTGGACTGGAAAGCTTGGCACCCTTGTTCCTGCGGTCCTGAGGGTCCGGCTCGCCGGAGAAAGGGGCAGACACACCAAGGAGGGGCCCTTTGGCGAGTTGTGCTCGCCTGGGATAGCACACTCCCTGGCTTTGCTGCTCACCTGGGGGAGGGCCCTTTTCGGACTGAAAGGAACAAGTTTGGCCCTGGGACGTGGACGACAGACATTTTTTCTGCCGAGACGCACCCTCTGGGTAAAGTGGGACGGAAGAATTCTTTGCTGCCCGCGAGAATGGGTTAGGAAGCCACTCTACTTTGTTGTACAGAAAGGAAAAATAGTAAAATAAAACAAAAAACAAAAACAACCCTTTTTACTGTTCAAGGAGAACAGATCGGTTAGCAATCTCGTATGATAATATCTTTAACCACAAAGGACTCAGTACAATTAGGTACTTCCCTTCTTCACCCGAAGGTCCCCATTCAGCAAATACTTTGAGTTACCTGCTCTGTGCCAGTCTTGTTCTATGAGCAGGGAACTGGGCAGCAGCTAAGACAGGAGGATCCCTGCTTGCTTGGAGCTTATTTTCTAGTTGACAAATAAATGTTATTTCCTTTGTAACTTTTATTATAACATGTACAAGAAAATACTGTCCACAAATCATAAATTGTAACTAATTGATTTTCCATTAAGTAAACACATCTTTTAACAACCACTTAAATCAGGACACAACATGTGGGATCTAGTTCCCTGACCAGGGATCAAACCTGGATCACTTGCATCTGGAGTTCAGAGTCTTAGCCACTAGACCACCAGGGAAGCCCTTGTTTGAGCCTTTTAAAGAGTAACTCCTTTCTTAAGAAGAAGCTCATTTAATTTTTGGATAGCTCTAGTTGTTAGAAAAATTTTCCTAACATTTAATCTAACACTGGTCATCAGGGTCATCTGGGTCCATCCAGAGCTGATCTGTTATCTGTTGCCTCCCTTTCACTACTAAAGCAGTTTTTTGTTTTTTGTGGTGTTTTTTGTTTTTTTTTTTTGACGTTTAAGTGCAAAACTTTGAATTTATTATCCCTGTAATGATTTCTGGAGTTAGATTTGGCCCATCATAGATCTTGTCTAAATCTTTTTGGATATGATCCTTTCATCTGTCAGCAGTTCCACCATTGTGCGCTTAACAAACTTGATCAGGGAGGTTCCTGGTGGCCTAATGGTTAGGATTTCGGATTGCCCGGGTTCAGTTCCTGGTTGGGGAACTGAGATCCCTTAAGCCCTGTGGTGAGGCCAGAAATCAAACAAAAACTTGATCAGCGTATTATTAGTTAAGCATTATTATTCTTTTTTTAAAGATCGTTATGATTATTAAGGGTCATTGATTGTCTTATTTTTGTTATTTAAATATGATCATCTGGAACTGTGGATAATTCATTTAACTTGGTTGTATTACTGATTGAAGTTTCCACAATGGAATATCGGTTAAGTTATGGATTTTTAAATCCAGGACTTAGCATTTGTAAAATCAATTTTAAACTTGATATCTCAGCAGAAAATAGAGTGTTGTGTTGCAATTCTGGAATATATAGTGCAACACGTTAAAAGGGGCTTTTTGAGTTAGACTTGAAAAGGATTTGAAAAGTTTATAATGGCCCATAAACTGTGTGAAACCTGGAATCAACGTGAGAAACTGATTTAATTTTAATTTTTCCTCCTCCCTTGCATCTGTGGTAGAATGTCTTGTGATCAATGAAATGATCAAAGGTGGATGCAGTAAGAGGGAGGAAAGAAAAAGGGAATTTGTATAAATAGAATTTGAATAATACATTCACATAGCCTTATTAAATGCTTCTAGTCATTCTAACTTATTGAGATGCTAGACTTATTAATTCTAGAGTTGTTCCTTGCTATTTTTAAGTAAGAAAAATACTTTTTTTGACCTATAGGTAAAATGTGCCAATTTTCCCCTAAAATTTAGCACTGCATAGCTTGTGGGTTCTTAGTTCACTGACCAGGGTTTGAACTTGTACCCTTGGCAATGAAACCATGGAACCCTCACCACTAGACCTTGAGGGAATTCCCTGAATTAATTGATTAATCTTTTGAGTATGAAACTGTTTTATTTTCCAATCTAGCAAGTCCTAGTTTTTCTAAATTTCCTTTATTTTATTTGTGGCCTCACCATATAGCACATGGAATCTTAGTTCCCCAAGGACCAGAGATCAAACTTGAATTCCCTGCATTGGGAGCATGGACTCTTAACCACTGGACCACCAAGGAAGTCCTGAGGAGCTAACCTTTTGAGGTTGTTTCCTGACTGGAGAACTAGGGAATAAGGAACTTGAAATTATCCATTTTCCTTGACTGTCCCCTTCCCCTGTTTCTCCATCTTTCTCTTTGGTTTAATGTTTGTTGTTTGGGCACTATGCTCAGCTAAATCTTGGTATCTTTTTTTTTTTTTCCCCTGCAGGCTACTTCTTCCTAGAGATAAAAATCAATATTTAACTGGAAACGAAGCATCAATTAAAATCCTCTCAAACTCCTAATTCCAAATAATTGATAATATTTCTCTGATCAAGAAAAGAAGTGATTCACTGCATGTTAAAAGTATTCCTGTGTTAGTATTCCTGTATTTTTTTCCTCTTCCTGAATTCGAAGAAAAAATATGGAGAAATGGTACTTGATGACAGCTGCAGTCTTACTGGGACTAACAGTACGGTGGACAGTTTCTCTTCATTCTTACTCAGGTAACACATTTTTCATTTAATAGGTGAAATTTTTTTGAATCTTTCTTTTTGTCTGTTTTTTGAGGTTTTTTTGTTTTTGTTAATAGTTTATAGTTTTCTGACCAAGACAGAGAAGAATTTCAGATTATATTAGCGTAGTCAAGAAAAGGCTCTTAAACGTCTAATGCTAATAAACAGAATTTGTATAAGAGCTAAATAGAAGCACAGGCTTTGTAATATGAGAAAAGAAAGATGTATTCTAACTGGGAAGATGACAAATTGAGAAACAGTTATCTCTTAGCTGTTGAAGAGAGAAATGAGCTAGTACTTCAAAGGGGGAGAGGAATCAAAGAAGGATTTTGTTTGTTTAGGGTAGAGAAGGCTTGTGTATGCATGCTAAGTTGCTTCACTTGTGTCCGCCTCTTTGCAATGCTATAGACTGTAGCCTGCCAGGCTTCTCTGTCCATAGGATTCTTCAGACAAAGATACTGGAATAGGTTGCCATGTCCTCCTCCAGGGGATCTTCCCGACCTAGGGATCAAACCCAAATCTGTTGTGTCTCCTGCATTGGCAGGCAGGTTCTTTACCACTAATGCCACCTGGAAAGCTCAGGGTAGAGAAGGATATTACTACCTTGAAAGGAAGAGAGCAGTGGAGAATAAGATTGGGAATGATGTGAGAGAAATGGAGTGGGGGTGGGATTGATGGAGTCTGGTCCTGGAGCTTGGGGGTGGGATTAAATTTAACCTTGTGAATATTTATTTGATACCTCTCCTATTCCAGGCACTATGCTAAGGGCTAGAAATTTAAGGTAAATATCTAATACTTAAAGGGGTCTCCATTTTAGTAGATAAGTAGTCACAGTCAGTTCAGTTCAGTTCAGTTGCTCAGTCGTATCTGACTCTTTGCAACACCATAGTGGACTGCAGCATACCAGGCCTCCCTGTTCATCACCAACTCCCAGAGTTTACTCAAACTCATGTCCATTGAGTTGGTGATGCCATCCACACCATCTCATCCTCTTTCGTCCCCTTCTCCTCCTGCCTTCAGTCTTTTGCAACATCAGGGTCTTTTCAGATGAGTCAGTTCTTTGCATCAGGTGGCCAAAGTATTGGAGTTTCAGCTTCAGCATCAGTCCTTCCAATGAATATTCAGGACTGATTTCCTTTAGGATGGACTGGTATGATCTCCTTGTAATCCAAGGGACTCTCAAGAGTCTTCGCCAACACCACAGTTCAAAAGCATCAATTCTTTGGCATTCAGCTTTATTTATAGTCCAACTCTCACATCCATACATGACTACTGAAAAAACTGTAGCCTTGACTAGCCAGACCTTTGTTGGCAAAGAAATGTCTCTGCTTTTTAATATGCTGTCTAGGTTGGTCAAAACTTTCCTTCCAAGGAGCAAGTGTCTTTTAATTTCATGGCTGCAGTCACCATCTGCAGTGATTTTGGAGCCCCCAAAATAAAGTCTGTCACTGTTTCCACTGTTTCCCCATCTATTGGTCATGAAGTGATGGGACCGGATGCCATGATCTTAGTTTTCTGAATGTTCAGCTTTAAGCAAACTTTTTTTCTCTCCTCTTTCATTTTCATCAAGAGGCTCTTTAGTTCTTCGCTTTCTGCCATAAGGGTGGTGTCCTCTGCATATCTGAGGTTATTGATATTTCTCCCAGCAATCTTGATTCTAGCTTGCGCTTCATCCGGCCCATCATTTCTCATGACGTACTCTGCATATAAGTTAAATAAGCAGGGTGACAATATACAGCCTTGATGTACTCCTTTTCCTATTTGGAACCAGTCTGTTGTTCCATGTCCAGTTCTAACTGTTGCTTCCTGACCTGCATACAGGTTTCTCAAGAGGCAAGTCAGGTGGTCTGGTATTTCCATCTCTTTAAGAATTTTCCAGTTTATTGTGATCCACACAGTCAAAGGCTTTGGCATAGTCAATAAAGCAGAAGTAGATGTTTTTCTGGAACTCTCTTGCTTTTTCGATGATCCAGCGGATGTTGGCAATTTGGTCTCTGGTTCCTCTGCCTTTTCTAAAACCAGCTTGAACATCTGGAATTTCATGGTTCACAGTGTTGAAGCCCGGCTTAGAGAATTTTGAGTCACAACACAATGTGATAATTAAATGTTGAAATATGTGTGAGTTTCAGTGTTAACATAGAAAATGATCAGGATGCATTGCAGAAAACTTTTCATAGGATGGCGTATGAATTCAAGGTTTGAAACATAAGTTGGAATTTGCTACGCAAATAAAATGGGGAACGTATTCTAGACAGTAGAACATGTGCAGAGGTATGGTAGGTGGCATAAGAGCATAGTTGTAAGTATTTGGTATTAGATAGCATAAAAAGACGGAGAAGGCAATGGCACCCTACTCCAGTACTCTTGCCTGGAAAATCCCATGGGCGGAGGAGCTTGGTAGGGTGCAGTCCATCGGGTCGCTAGGAGTCGGACATGATTGAGCAACTTCACTTTCACTTTTCACTTTCATACATCGGAGAAGGAAATGGCAACCCACTCCAGTGTTCTTGCCTGGAGAATCCCAGGGATGGGGGAGCCTGATGGGCTGCCGTCTATGGGGTCACACAGAGTTGGAGACAACTGAAGTGACTTAGTAGCAGCAGCAGCAGCATAAAAAGAAGGAAAGAAAGGATAAGGAGGCTGGAGATTTGGCTATGTAGTTAGCTGTGTTTTAGAAAAATAACTTATTTTTTACTATTTTATTATTGTTATGAAAAATGATTGTAGGAAGAAAGCTGGATAAAGAGACAAATGAGACAATCATAATAATAGAGGTAGGAGTTACTATTTTATAAGTATTTACCAAATGCTAGACATCGAGTACTTTCCTTAATATCACAACCACTGAAGATAGGTATTATTTCTAATTTAGAAATGGAAAATGAGACAACTGATAAATGACAACTGGAACTCAAATATATTTTATTCCAGAGTCAGTGCTTTGACTCTGCTCTGTGGGGTCTTAGTTCCCTAATACCAGGTATTGAATCTGAGCCACAGCAGTAAAAGTGCCAAGTCTTAATCACTGGACCATCAGGGAATTCCCCATATATGTCTTTTTTAAAAATCAGATTGTTAAATTCCTGGATTTTAATTGGGAGTTATATACTATACCATTGATTAATTTGGGTGAATTGGCAATCATTAACATAGTAAGGCTTCTAATTCATTAAGATGGTGTATTTCTCCATTTATTTAAATCTTTAATGTTTTTCAACAAAATTTTATAGTTTTCTACATGAAAGTTTTACTCATCTTTTCTTAGGTGTATTGCTAGATATCTTATATATTTTTTCCCCTCCCCATTGTAGATGGCATCTTTTTTAAACTTGCTTATCTAAATGCTTGTTCCAGGGGAATGAAAATGTGGCAATCTTCCAATCCAGAGATTGAACTCAGGTCTCCCGCATAGCAGGTGATTCTTTACCAGCTGAGCCACAAGGGAAGCCCAAGAATACTGGAGTGGGCAGCCTGTTCCTTCTCCAGGGGATCTTCCCGACCTAGGAATCGAACTGGGGTCTCCTGCATTGCAGGTGGATTCTTTACCAACTGAGCTATCAGGGAAGCACCAAAATGTGTTGTTAGGGAGGGATAAATTGGGAGACTGGGGTTGACATATACACTCTACTGTACATAAAAGAGAGAACTATTGAGGACCTACTGTATAGCTTAGGTAACTCTATTCAATACTCTGTAATAACCTATATGGAAAAAGAATCTAAAATAAAGAGTGGATATTTATATATATGTACATATATATGGATATATATATGTATAACTGACTCACTCTCCTATACAACAAAAAGTAACACAACATGGTAAATCAACTATACTCTAATAAAAATTAAAATAAAAAATAAAATGTATTGACATAAATGACTATATTTTCTTACCTTTTATATCTTTGCTGTATAACTAGTTATGGTTCCTTTTTCATTTCAGATATGGTTTATGTTGATTCATTTTTAAAAATCAGCCTTACTAGACATTGATTGATTTTATTAGTGTTTTCAAAAAATTAATTTGAGCTTTCCTTATCCTCTCTGTAGTATCCTTGGCTTTATTCTTATATTAGCTGTTCAGCAGATGCTTTAGCTTATTAAGTTTCAGTCATTTCTTTCTAATTAAGTCATTTAGGCTATACATTTTCTTTCAAGTACCACCCTACAGGTAATATTTTCTATTACTTTCTGTTGTGATTTTGCTTTGACTCATGAATAATTTGAAAGTATATTTAAAATTTTTTAAATATTTAGGCTTTAACAATGATCTCTTTGATATTTTAAATTTAATTGTATAGTAGAAAATAACAGAAAGTCTTTATGTATGGAACTAATTCTTTGAAATGTGTTGAAACTTGGGCTAGTATGTGATCAATTTTTTGAAATGTTCTGTGTGTGCTTAATATGTATATATTCTCCAGTTCAATAATCTGCATATACCCATTTACTCAATATCAATTGTTTTGATGCAGTTTTTTTTATATTCTTACTGATTCTTGCCAAATTGATCTACGAGTTATTGAGAGAGTGGCAGTTTCTTTTTGTAGTTTTGTCAATTTCCTTTTGAATATTCTGAATCCGTATAATTAGGTGATTTAGAATTTTTTTCCTTGTGAGTTGAATTTTACATCAGTTTCATGTCCTTGTTTATTTACAGTAATGCTTTTGTCTTAAAGTCTGTTTTCTCTAAAATTAATACTGCTTTACTAGTTTTCTTTAGCTTATTTTTTGCTTGATATATCTTTTTTCTATTTTTTTACCCTCTACCTCTGAATCCCTGTGATTCAAATCTGTCTAACCAATCCCCTCCCTAATTCCATTTTGTCTCTCTTCCTGACTTGGAGGCTATACTTTATTTTGTCCTTCAGAACTTACTCGATATTTTTCGTATACATATTTAGCTTAACAAACTCTGTAATGCCGTCTTGAACAAGGCTTGGGCCTTAGAAACGTTTTAACTATAGTTACAAATCTTTACTTCCTGCCTCAAATTAAAATGGTATTATTGCCTAAGATTTTATTTCTCTCATGATTTTAGGTGTTAGTCACTGTTGTTTTATATAATTAATATTTACTTAGGTTTACCTTCATTTTCTTTGTCCGTCTTACATAGTACATCTTTCTTTGAGATCCTTTTCTTTCTTCCTGAAGTACATCTTTGGAAGAGTTTTTTTGAGTCTGTTGTTGGCAAACTCCATTTTTTAAAAAAATTTATTTATTTTATTTATTTTTTTGCAAACTCCTTTTTTGACTGAAAATGCCTTTATTTTCCTCTTTGTTGTGAAGTTTTTATGGGTATTGCATTCTGTATTGACAGTTATTTTCTCTTAATATCAATACTTCAAAAATCTTCTTTTATTGTTTTCTAGTTTCTGTTGCTGATGTTCAGACATCAGCTGTCATTTTCATTGTCTTTCCTTAGTTGATGATATGTCTTTTCTCTCTTGCTGCAGTTGCACTGTGGTATATCTCCATGTGAATATTAAAAAATTTATCCTCTTAGGATTTTTGATTTCTGTCTCTAGGGAGTGGTACCTTCTGTTTCTTTAGAAAATGCTCAGCTATTGTCCCTTCTCATTCTTTTTCTTTCTTGTAGAACACTGGTAGAAATATGTTATATCTTTGTTCTTTTAATCCTTCAACAGATATGCGTTGGACACTCACTTTGTGCCAAGTGTAGGTGGTATAGCAGAGAATAATTTTGTTATCTCTTCAAATACTACTTCTCTCTCATTTCTAATCTCCTTGTGCAAAGTCTTATTAGATATATGTTGGGTCTTTTCATTCTTTCCTCTACTTTATAATTGCTTTTATTTTGCATCTGATAGTTTCTTCATACTGCTTTCTTTACAATCCTCGGATCTGTCTTCCTGTTCATTACTTTTCTAATTGTGTTTGATCTGTTTTTTTCCTTGTCTATTGAGTTTTCAGATTTCAGCTATTATGTTTTTAATTTCCACAACTTCTACTTGTTTCCTATTTGGATCTTCTTGATCTTTCTGATCATCTCTTGTTCTTCAGCATACTCTCAGTGTGTTCTGTTTTGTCTTTAAATATACTAACCATGCTTATCTTATATTACCTATCAGAAAATTCTGTATCTGACATCTGATTTCATAGTTTCTTTCTGATGAATCTTGTTCACAGTATTTTGTTTCTTCATGAGGTTAGTGATTTTTTAAAACTGTGAGCTCATATTACCTAGTACTTATATCTTGTGGAAATTCTTTGAGGCCTGAGTTTACTGTGTATTTTTTCACAGAGGGTTTGTGTTGCCTCCTGCCAGGTACCTGGGCACATTTAACAAAAGTCAAACCAGATTCTCATCTCAAGATTTCTTTGGCATAAACTTCACATGAATTCAGGTCCCAAACAGGGTGAGTGTCAGCATATGGTTAGGAATTTTGGGGAGACCTCTTTTTTCATGTACTACTGAGGGCCAACCTAGAGATAAATATTATCTTCACCATCTCGTCAGAGGTTTTGTGTTTATCCTAGTAGAGATTTTTCTGACACTGAATTCCTGTCTGTTCAAGTACAAAGCTTTGCCTCCTTACTCATGGTATTGAGCTGGTCAGTACCTTGTGTAGCAGCCACTTAAAGATCTTTGGATACCCTCAGGACAAATGCTTACTCTTCTGGGTCTACCCTTTTTTTTGTTTGTTTGTTTCTGGACTCTAAAGAATTCTCTTATTTTGCTGCTAATTCAGCCATACATTAAAATTTTATATGTATAACATATAAAATAAATAATTTAAAAATATGTACTTTTCCTGTACTGGAGGTGCTTTTCTGACCTTCTGTGTCTTCCATGTTGCAGGAAACTAGTTTCATCTGTATTTTTTAAAGAACCACAGGTTATTTTGATGTTTACAAAAGGTTGATACAGATGATGGTTGAAGCCACAGAGTTGGGAGTGTGTGTATTGTGAAAACAGATTTAACCACTGAGAAAACAGATTTAACCATGGAGAAGGGGGAGTGATTATGGGTGACTGAGAAGAAACGATGTAGGATTAGAGCCTAGAGGAGTTACTATCCTGGAAGCCAGGAAATCAGGGAATTTTAAGAAATAAGGACTAGCTAACTGTCAAATTCTTGACATGTCAGATAAAATGAAAATTTAAAATAGACAGAGGATCACTAGGAGGCCATTGTGAGCCTCCTAATTATCAGACCATAAATGACTAAGTGGGAATTAATAAGTAGACTTAGCAGCTTTTAGGAACTTTGTTAGTGAATGGAAGGAGGGAGTTACTTGGTAGCTGGAATGGGTTATGGAGGGCTAAGGAAAAACCCAGTTAAAAGTTGTCTTTGGAAATATGTAAGACAAATATCGTGTGATATCATATATGTGTGGAATCAAAATGAACTTATTTAAAAACTCACAGACTCACAGACACAGAAAACAAATTTACAGTTACCAAAGGGGAAAGGGTGGGAGAGATACTCAGAAGGTTGGGAATAACATATATATACTACTATATATAAAATAGATAATCAATAAGGACATACTTTATAGCATAGGAAATTATATTCAATATCTTGAATAATATATAAGGGAAAAGAATCTGAAAAAGTAGATATACATGCATGTTTAACTGAATCTCTTTGTTGTACACCTGAAACTAATACAACATTGTAAATCAACTATACTTCAAAAAAAGTTAAACCTTCCTCTTCAACTGTCTTCTAAGAAAGTCAACAGGCCAAGAGTACTTTTGGATTACTCTGTAAGAAGAGTATTGTTACTGTACATGGAAATATTTGTAGCATCTTTTGTAGGTGGTTGTTACATTTTTTTTTTTAATCATTTTTCAGATGAGGAAAATAGAAATGCCAAAATGGTTATTCTGTCAGAGTTCCCAACTCTGTCGTAAAGAGTGTTAACACCATTTGCATATGACAAACTTCTGTATCATAGGAGATTGGGAGGATTACTTAAAGAGCGCAACATCTGTGTTTCTGTTGAGATTTTTTTCCCTCTATAATTGAAATACTTTTTTGATTATAGTTTGCTTTTAACATGCTTATTTTAGTTTGCTTTTCGTTTTGCTTAAGATCGTAATTAGGAAACACTGGAGTGAGGAAGCTCAGGTGAGCTTGCTTAGTATTAGTCCATTATTTCTTCTTTGGAGATGCACATACTGTATAGTTTCTCTCCGCTTACCCATTGTTATTTGTAATGTTTCTTCTCACTTACTGGGAGCATATAAAAGGGGAATTATTAGGGAAAATTTTAGCCATATTCTCTTCTTAGAATGTTTAAAATTTCAATGTAAAGGCAATTAGTACATATTTTTATCAAAGAAACTACTTGTTTTTTAAATTCTAACATAATTCTGAACAATTCAGCAATTAATAAAACGAACATTTAAATGGCACTTAAGCTCATTTTCCTAAGAATGAGACAAAATTGGAGCTTTGTAAATGTACATTAATATGTTTTCTTTATGTAATTCTGAATCTCATGTAAATGAATTTGTAGAATTAATCACAGTAGAAGGAATCCTTTTTGCCCTTCCCAAATGAAGCTCCCTTAGGTGCAGTTGGGTTGTCCTTCTGGGTTGCTTTAAGGGCACTTTAGCAGTTTTAAAAACTTAAGTACTAATTTCATAGCCAGTGTCAGCTGAATTTATTGAAGTAGGTCAGACTCTGGATAGAAACTTGTTTCTCAACCCTAAAGAGAGTCATTATCCATTCTTCTATTTGTTAGAGAATGGTAATAAATTCCTCCACATTGACCACAAGTCTAGAGCAATTTAAGAAAATCTAGATAGTTGGATTTTTTCAGGTATAGAAAATTACTTAAGATGCTCTATGACTTTTATTATCCCAGTAGACCAAAAAACAAAGAAAAACAAAAGAAACAATAAAAATCAATTCCTATCTTCCCATAGACAGTAGCTGTATGCTTAAAAAGAGAAACATACCCACCAGTGTACATACGTACATCTGTAAAATGCACATGCAAGGATGCAATTAATTCATTGGGGAATTATTTTCCTCTTTTTAAAAAATTGTAGGTTAATTTCCCATTCTGTTCAGTTAACGGAGCAAGTTTTAATTGAAAGTATATACTGTATGTCTCAAAATATGTTTCCTTTGAACTCTGGAAAAATCACATTCTGTGTCCATTGGCTAAAATTCTCACTTGGGTCGCTATTAGAAAATAGTATAATCATGTGACAAAATATATGATACTGAAAACATAAGTATCATGAGAAGTCAATTTTTCATTTTTAAAAACCTGCTTTACTTACCTATTTTGATTTCTGCTTTTTTAATATGCCGTTTGTTAAACAAAAGGAGATACTGCTCTGAGATATTGTGGTAACAGGTTTTCAATTCACTAAACAATTGATAGACTTTGGTGTTTCTTTTTTGTAATGTCTCTTGTCTTCTATTTCTTACTCAAGTCATGATTTTATATGTATTCAAATCATTTATTCTTTGACAAGGACTCGGGCACTGAGATTAAACGGCCATGAGTTTGAGTGTTACTGTGTCTTACTGACTGTGTGACGCTGCACAAGTTATTTAAAATTTCAGAGTTTTAGTCTCCTCATCAGTAAAATGCTGATAAAATCATAGGTTGAGGATCAAATGAGTTACATCTAAAGTTCTTGGCACTTTATTTTGCTCTTAAGTACTTAAAAATGTTTTCACTACTGAAGTTGCTAATAATTCTTTTTCTGTAATCACACTGAGAATCCCTGGCCTCATGTAAGGAAAATAAGTATTTCACCACTTGTTTGAATAATAAAATAATAATATAGAGGTTTGATGAGTAATGCTTAAAATATATTGTTGTTGTTCAGTCACCAAATCATGTCCAACTCTGCAACCCCAAGGACTGCAGCACACCAGGCTTCCCTGTCCTTTACTCTGTCCTGGAGTTTGCTCAGATTCATGTCTATTGAGTCAGTGACCATATTATATATCTATATAAGTATGATGTCTATAGTTTGCCCTTCTGAGAAGTCAATAATTAATGATCAGCATGCTTTTAATTTATAAAGGAAGGTTTTGTGGCGAATTTGGCAGTTGAGATGGTTCCTAAACGTTGGATGTGAGTTGATACAAGAGTTATATGAATAGGGAGAGGGAGTAAGCAGCATGAACGGAGGCTTGGAATTTCAAAGTGTCAGATTGTAACTGAAAGATGTTTTGAGGCAGGAACCAATACATGGGCGTTGTGTTAAAGTAGCCTTGGCATAATTATTGGTCTGCCGTCACAGACTGCTTAGCGTTGCATGTTTAGTAAGTGGAAAACCAGAGACTCAAAAATTCAGATCTTTTTTAACTTAAAATCCTTGTTATATCATATTGATAATATTGACATCCTTGCTACATCATCATTCACAGAGAATCTGCTAGGTGCAATTACATTCTGAGAAAGCAAAAATGAACAAGACATAGTACTTTCCAAGAGAGAGA
The DNA here is from genome assembly GCF_033118175.1 of Dama dama. NCBI lineage: Eukaryota > Metazoa > Chordata > Mammalia > Artiodactyla > Cervidae > Dama > Dama dama. The sequence goes on along the minus strand of NC_083700.1, from coordinate 79,611,517 downwards.
CAGGGGTAGGTTTTTGTGTGTGTATCCATATGTCTGTACTATGGGCAATTCTTTGTGGCAGTCACTCACTGTGTATACTCTTCGGAGATGTTAATCTGCTTTCCCCATGATTATCTCACATAGGGCGTATCTCCTTGGTGGAGATGCTAGCATTTAGGGAATAGTGGTATAATACGGCTATTAAAATGCAAAAAATCTACTTAATGTTGTGTTTCAAAGCTAGAGAACATCTGGGTTAGAGTAAAAAGTGATAATACGTCATTCACCAATGTGGTACACCTTCCCAATGGATTAATGAATATATGACTAAATGTGATTTTTTCCCTTGCTGATTGAGAATCTTTGTCTGTACTGTACCTATTCGGGCTTTCTCACAAAATTTTGTAATCAACTGCTAGCTAAATAGTGGTTGTTTACTATTTACTAAGTGGAACTACCTTTATGTCATATAAAATGATTTAAGGTTAACAACCTAGTTGTTGAGGCAACAACTTAACCAAGTTGTGAGGCAATACACAGTAGGAGCTAGGAAAAGAATTATGGAGCCGGTCTGCCTGGGTTCCAGTCCAGACTCTGCTGCTCATTACCTCAGTGACCCTTGTTTCCAGTTTGCCAGCTATAAACTGGGGATGATAATAATCCCTACTTCATTGTTGTATTTGGCATGTGGTAGACCCTGTCTATTGTTAGTTATTAAAGATCCATTATCCCTTATTTGCAATTTAGAAGTAAACTATAAACTGGCAGTTTTTAATATAATTCATTTGACATCAAACCCTGACCTAATCAATGTCTTTGGTTTTTGGTTCAATACTTGACCTTGTTATTTATAGTTAGTTTGTAAAAGCTCTTTGTAAAATATAGACATATGTTATTACAATTGTTTTATGATACTTATTGGACAGTATAGTTTACAGTGTTTCTCATAAAGTAAAAATAAACTTGGATATCTTGTGATTAGTATTATCAACTAGTTAATTAAAAGCTAAGTAAAGGATTTCCCCTGGTGGTCTAGTGGTCAAGACTGGGTGCTTCTAGTGCATAGGGTGCGGGTTCCATCCCTGGTCAGAGAACTAAGATCCCACATGCTGCATGGCATGGCCAAAAAATAAATAAATAAATAAAAGAAACCTAGTTAGTGTTAATATTTATTGAGTGTTTATGTGTACCAGGTACTACACAGAGCATTTGATGTTCATTATCTTCTTTATTCCAACAATCCTTTAGGTGTGATAGTATTGATTCTGTTTTTAATGTGCTGAGGCTGAGAGAGCAAAGGTCATTTGCTCAGGGTCACAGTGTCACTCAGTGTGCTAGCAGGGCTAGAATTCAGACCTCATCTCTGACCTTTGAAGTCACTTCTGTGTCCTTTTCTTCCATCTGTACTATCTTTATAGCTTAGAAAATTTTCATGAGGAAATAAAGTGTCTAGTACACTAAAGTATATATATATACATATATATTTTAAGATTCTTTGCTTTATAGAATTTTTTGCTATTTAAGAAAAATACTGAGTCTTTCAGTGAACTGGAGTTAACAAAATTCCAATTTACATGCAACTTTGGGAAATTTATATTGATTGTGTTAAGGGAGGTACTTATATACTCTAAATACTGGGGAGGGGAGTTGAAAATAAACAAAATTGGCTTTCTTTTAAACAGAAAATGCTAATTTAAAGAGCTTATATAGCTGAGAGCGGGACAGGACGGTCTGTTCTGTTTCTTAGGGCGGAGGAAGGCAGTGGCGCTCACACGGTGAGTGCTCTGCATTGAACATCTACTGGTCCCCACTCAGCTTCGTGCACTCCCCTAACCTTTTCCCAATTGTCACCTCAGTATCTGCCCTTCCTCATTCTTTGAATGTGATCGCTGTAAGACAATGATAAATAAAGTATAAATTTATTTTGCTTTTTTTTTCACTTATTATTTTAGGTGCTGGAAAGCCCCCTATGTTTGGTGATTATGAAGCTCAGAGACACTGGCAAGAGATTACTTTTAATTTACCCATCAAACAATGGTATGGATAATTTTAACTTGATTTTATTGTTTATCAGTCAGTTAATGTAGATTATTTGAAGTTACCTAAAAGGAAAATACACTGTTTCTTCATCTTTAGCATCCTCTCTTCCTATTTATTGAAGTCACATATGTTACCCTGTATATTGTCAGCTCATTTTGGAATTTTATCCTCCTGAAAGTTACCATATACTCAGCTACCAGCTGGAATATGATACTAAACTAGAACTTTAAGGATAGGATACTGTGTGCCATGAAAGCTCCTCAGGATATAAACTGTGAAAGTTTATGGACTAAGAATATTTCTTTTGGCGGTTTCTCAAAGTTTCTTTGTTAGGAACGTATGAGATGTAAAGAAGCAGTAGCTTAGTGATGAAGAGTGTAGATGTTCGAGTCAGACTGCCTGTGTATGTGTGTGTATTAGTGTTCAGACGGAGACTGTATTCTTTACTGGCAGTGTGAGGTTTGGCAAGTTATTTAACTGTCTCTGCCACAGTTTTATCACTCATAGAATAGAAATAATAGAATACATATTTCACTGGGTTATTGTGAAGATTGAATAAAATGATTCACTTAAAGCACTTACACCAGTGCCTGAAGTGTAATGAGCTCTCAATAAATGTTAGCTGTAGTTATGTCTTCAAAAAATCCGGGCATTGCCATTTTTGTTGAACATGTTCTGATGATTGATGACAGTATTCTTTTTTACTTATTATGTGCCTGGCAGATTATTTGATTAAACCTGGTTATACAGACTGTTTATATCATTCTCTTGATTACTTTAGTCACTGCTTTTATTTAACTCCTTTATGAAAGAGAGTTATATATAAGAACTTAACATTGAACTCTCTATTAATAGGTTGGCTCTATCTACCCCAAAGTTTGAGTATTTATAATAGAGATCAGCTAAATATTTGATATTCTTTTTTTTTTTTTGATAGATGTGTGCATATTTGTTTTTTGGTTATTTTTGACCTCACTGCACAGCTTGTAGGATCTTAGTTCCCTGGCCAGGGATTGAATCAGAGGCCATGGTAGTGAAAGCACCAAGTTTTAATGCTTAAATGGTGTGATTTCTTTTTTTTTGTAGTTTGAATTTTATTGTTAAATCATTCCTAATGACTATCATTGAAAAAGATATGTCTCAATGGCACAGTTTACAAAACAGAAAATATATACTTGGGACAGGTTCACTATTTTCAACAGTGGATATAAATCTGTATTGGAAATAACATTTCTAATATTTTGAATTGTCTAATTTTGTCAAATTTTATTAGTTTGCCATTTTTGTTACCTAGTAATGTGACTGAAGAATGGTTTCTTATTTTTTTAATTTCACTTTTCCAAGTGTGAAGTCTTTCTGTCTTCATCTAGAAAGTTATAGTCAAAACTTTCAAGTGATATAGTTGTCTGAAATATGAAATCAGAATCTATCAGGTAAAGTTTTAAAATGTCAGTTTTATAATTCTAAATTTTAAAACTTGATTTATTCCATTTCATTATACATAGTTAAAAGTTATAGAGGAAAACAACTTTTTTCTTTAAATGACAATTTTTATAATTTTTATAAACCCCAAGATCACATGGCTGCCAAGGCTACCAGCACTGTGACTTTGTACAACCAGGCAGGAATAATAGGAATATCTTATTTTTTACGTCTCTTTTTGTTGTGGAGCAAAATCTTTTTCACTCTTAAAGCAATCATTAATAGAAATGCCTGGCTCAGTGCAGGCATGGTTTATCACCTGGGGTAGGAGAAGGGTCCACCTACCCTGAGTATGTTGCTTTTTAAAACAACATCACAGTTTTATACAAGTGAGGAATTGTGGGAATCACTGTTTATTTCAGCATTGTTATAACTATGAGAAGCCTAAATATATTTTGGTAGGGGAATGATTAACTAAAGTACATTTCTCCTATATGCATGTGTACATGTTTTTTCTAGGTAGATTCCTAGAAGTGGAATCTCTAAAGTAGCCAGTTATAATGGATACCAATACCAGAATATCTCTTACCCTTACCAATAACAACACCAGACTTCTAAAATTTCCATTTCCTTGAGTACTTGTGATGTTGAGTTTCCTTCGTGTCTGACTCTTTGTGACCCCAGGAACTATAGCCTACCAGGCTCATCTGTTCATGGAATTTTCCAGGCAAGAATACTGGAGTGGGTTGCCATTTCTTGCTCCAGGGGATCTTCCCAACCCAGGGATCAAACCCATGTCTCTTGTGTCTCTGCATTGACAGGCAGATTCTTTGCCACTGTGTTACCTGGGAAGCCCCTGGTGTATTTACTGATCATCAAATTTTTCTAAAATTTGCATATTTGTATATTTCTCCCATGTTACTGATGAACTGCAGATCTTTTTTGTAATGAATTGTGTGATTTTAAGATAAAAAATTACATTAACTTTCTCTGCTGTGTAACAAATGACCACAAAAATAGTAATTACTTAAACAAACATTTATTTTTTATTTTTGGCTGCCCTGGGTTCCTCATTGCTGTGCCTGGGCTTTCTCTAGTTGTGGCAAGTGGGAGCTACTGTCTAGTTGTGGTGCTAAGCTTCTCATTGCTGTGATTTCTCTTGTTGAGGAACGTGGGCTCTAGGTGCGCAGGCTTCAGCAGTTGCGGTTCACAGGCTCAGTTGCCCCACAGCATGTGGAATCTTCCTGGACCAGGGATCGAACCTGTGTCCCCTCCATTGGCAGGAGGATTCTTAACCACTGTACCTCCAGGGAAATCCAAAACACACATTTATTATGGAAGTCCAGGCACAGCTTATTTCAGTATTATGATCAGAGTCTCCGGAGGCTGCAATCCAGTTGTCATCTGAGACTGCAGTCTTATCTGAGGCGCAGCTGGGGAAAGAACCATTTCCAAGTTCCCGCAAGTTATTGGCAGAATTAATTTCTTTGCAGTTATAAAACTAAGGGCTTTGGTTTCTTGTTGGAAGCTGCCTTTATCTTCTGGAGTCTCCCTGCAGTTTCTTGCTGTGTGGCTTCTCCATTATGCCCACTTACTGAAATGTGACAGTTTTCTTCTTCCAAGTCAGTGAAAGGGAGTACTCTGTAGCTTAGCCAGCAAGATGGAATCTTACATATATGTAAAACATAAGCATAAGAATGATTGTCCTATCACTTTTTTTGTACTTCGTTGTTTACAAGCAAGTCACATGTCTTATCCACACTCAAGGGGAGAGAATTGATTGTACACACACATGGCAGGAATACCAGGAGATGGGTTCATAGGGATGACTTTAAAGTCTGTCTGCCATAGTATTTGGCAATGTATAATAGTATTCTTCATTTTAATCATTTGTTTTGGTGTGTGTATATGTATAAAATAAATTTCTTTCTGTTCTTATCTTTGAATTTTTCTTAAGGTGTTTAAACATTTGATATATAGACATTCTTTGAACTGTTCTTGAAACTTCTTTAAGTTTGGAACTGTTTTAAAATAGAATATATTTTTGTACAAAGCAAAAATATCCATGATGTATTAGAAAAAATTACATTTTGAAGTTAATGATAACACACTTGGACTAATTTTGTAGTTTGTTGTGGCAGCTAGAGTTTTTTTTCTGATAAAACATCTACTGAGATTACATGGGAATTCAGTGGGAAAGGACATTCCAATGGTATTTATCCAACTTTTCAGGTGGATCTAAGACACATAAAGCAGGAGAATTAACTATTTGCTTTGTTTCTACAGGTAGATTTTGAAGCTTTACTTGAAACACTTTTAAGCTATCTTCTTCCATGAATTTCTCTCTTCTTCCTTATGCATTTCCATAAAGATAAGTAGCACAGTTGTTAGCTCTATTATTCCTTCTTCCCAGTCCAACCAGTGGTTTTACTGTTAGTGTATCTTTGCATGCTTACCATCCATGCCTCCTTTGTTATCTCCAGTGGATCTCAATGTTAAAGTAAATGAAAAATAGCTTTTGCCTTAGAAGAAGCTGAAAAACAAATCAAATTGTATTGTTCAAAATGTGATTTTTGAATTATTTGATGCTTTTCCACTACTGTATCCATCCCAGTGGTTTTGTAGCTAATGACCAATTAGAACTACTATTGGACACTCACTTTGTGTCAGGCGGTTGTCTAACAGTTTTACATGTTTAATTTAGTCCTTCAACAACTCTGTGGGGTAAATACAATAAAACCTTGTGCTAATGCACCCTGTCATTACGTGAATTTGAAAATAACACAGTTTGGTACCTGTGTTCAGGTGACCCTGTTTAGAGAAGTAGGTCCTCTGGTCTCCACTATTGGCCTGGCCTGGCTTCCCAGTTTCAAGCTGTTGAAAGGGACTCCAACTTACATGGAGTTTCTTGGGTTCATTGTATGTTGATTTTGAGTTCCAGCCAGATAGAAACAGGACCCAGGATTGTTCACATGGATGTTGCTACTGGGGTAGATAATTGTCTCCAGATGGTACCATGCTGTGCTGTGCCCATGGCTGCCTAGCATGCCTTGATCATTTTATTAATCCTCACTCTCTACATACAAACCCACATATTGTGTATCAGACACTAAGAAAAGTAGACTTTTTGAAGATGAATCCAGTTGATCCTTGAACAACATGGGTTTGAACTGTGCAGATCCGTTTATACATGGATTTCTTTCGATAGAAATACTGTACTACAGAATCCATGGTTGGTTGAATCCAAGGTTGTGGAACCTAGATCCAGAGAAATCTCGGAGAGAGGTAGCTGACTGTAAATTATACTTGGATTTTCAACTGCATGGAGAGTCAGTGCCCCTAATCCATATGTTGTTCAGGGTCAACTGTAGTAGGTTAATTAACTGGATCATGATAAATGCCAACTTAAAAATTTTTTCTTCAGTCTCAGAGTAAGGGACTGTGATGTCAAAAAATTGTGACCCATTTGAAACAGGCTTTTTTTTTTTTTTTTTTTTGCTTTTTCATACTGTTCATGGGGTTCTCAAGGCAAGACTACTGAAGTGATTTGCTATTCCCTTCTCCAGCGGACCACGTTTTGTCAGGACTCTCCACCATGACCCGTCCGTCTTGGGTGGCCCTACAGAGATCAAATTGCCAACACCTATTGGATCATTGAAAAAGCAAGAGAGTTCCAGAAAAACATCTACTTCTGCTTTATTGACTATGCCAAAGCCTTTGATTGTGTGGACCACAACAAACTATGGAAAATTCTTAAAGAGATGGGAATACCAGACCACCTGACCTGCCTCCTGAGAAATCTGTATGCAGGTCAGGAAGCAACAGTTAGAACTGGACATGTAACGACAGACTGGTTCCAAATAGGGAAAGGAGTATGTCAAGGCTGTGTATTGTCACCCTGCTTATTTAACTTATATGCAGAGTACATCATGAGAAATGCTGGGCTGGATGAAGCACAAGCTGGAATCAAGATTGCTGTGAGAAATCTCAATAACCTCAGATATGCAGATGACACCACCCTTATGGCAGAAAGTAAAGAAGAACTGAAGAGGCTCTTGATGAAAGTGAAAGAGGAGAGTGAAAAAGTTGGCTTAAAGCTGAACATTCAGAAAACTAAGATCATGGCATCCGGTCCCATCACTTCATGACCAATAGATGGGGAAACAGTGGAAACAGTGACAGACTTTATTTTGGGGTGCTCCAAAATCACTGCAGAGTGACTGCAGCCATGAAATTAAAAGACGCTTAACAGTTATGACCAAACTAGACAGCATATTAAAAAGCAGAGATATTACTTTGCCAACAAAGGTCTGGCTAGTCAAAGCTATGGTTTTTTCAGTAGTCATGTATGGATGTGAGAGTTGGACTGTGAGGAAAGCTGAGCGCCAAAGAAATGATGCTTTTGAACTGTGGTGTTGGAAAAGACTCTTGAGAGTCCCTCGGACTGCAAGGAGATCCAGCCAGTCCATCCTAAAGGAAATCAGCCCTGAATATTCATTGGAAGGACTGATGTTGAGGCTGAAACTCCAAACAATACTTTGGCCACCTGAGGCGAATAACTGACTCATTGGAAAAGACCTTGATGCTGGGAAAGATTGAAGGTGGGAGGAGAAGGGGACAACAGAGGATGAGATGGTTGGAAGGCATCACTGACTCAATGGACACGAGTTTGCATAAACTCTGGGAGTTGTCGATGGACAGGGAGGCCTGGCATGCTGCAGTCCATGGGGTCGCAAAGAGTTGGACATGCCTGAGCAACTGAACTGACTGAAACAGGCTTAGGGATAGTGTTATTTATGTTGTATATAGTTTGGTGTCCATTATTATAAATTCTTCTAATGATTGAGATAATTAATTGGATAGAAGAAGCTGTCTAGTTATAAAGATTATAGTTAAGGAGCCTATGTAAATTTATTATAGTCTATGTAGTCTATGTAAATTTTCATTTCTTGAGTCACAGTATTTATATGTAGTTTCTTCCTGTTCTAACCAACTGGAAGAGCCTGTTAATTTATGAATTTTACATATAGTGTTTTTCCTTAATTCACAGAATTTTGCATGTAATAGGCTCTCATTAAATGTTGGTTGAATTGTGTTCAAAGTGGTATTAATAAGTCTACCTGTTTCATGCAGTATTTCTTTCTTTGCAAACCAAATCTTTACATGGTTTTAACATTAATTTTTTACTTTTTAAAATTGTGATTTCACATTATTTCTGTTATTTTTAGACTGTCAGAAGCAAATTCTCTTTTTTGTTGCATATTTTCTTTTGTATAAGTATTAGTCATTGTTTAAGTTTACTAATAGTAGAATGACAACAAGTTCCAATTTGCCTGTGACAATCTTGGTTTACCTGTAGTGTTATGGCTTAATTATTAATAGCTTCCTCTTTCACTCTTAAGAGTACTTTGGTTTAGATAATAATTTAGTCACACTACTCATTAACAACTTTAATTGTGAGTTCACAAAAATTTTTTGAAAAGAGGAAAAGAAAAAATTTAGATGATTTTTTTTTTTTACCTTATATGTTTTTTCATGTTAAGTTAAATGACATGATATATTAAATACAAGTCTATTTCTTGAATATTGATTGATGGAGTGGTGCTTTTTTTTCCCTTTCTTCCCCAGGTATTTTAACAGCAGTGATAACAATTTACAGTATTGGGGATTGGACTATCCACCTCTTACAGCTTATCATAGTTTTTTATGTGCATATGTGTAAGTTTTTCTTCCTTTACATAACTCTACATATTTATGCCCTTAGCAGATGTAGTGAGGAACAGTTTGTTGATTAGAGGAGAGATCGTTTGTAGCTATTATTGTATTATGGTTTGTAGAGCACCATGCCTTTATAATTGGTTTGTAGGAAAGTTAACTATCAGAGTTTTAATATTTGCGTAATCTTTTTGGTGGAAAGGCTAGAAAAAGATGCAAAAAGTCTAGCTTTGTTTTGAAGTAGAAAAGTTACCAATTATGCATGGTTTACTGAGAAATATATCTAATACGGTTAGTTATGCATGGGAAAGCTTTTTTCCTGGAATGGTCCAAAGTAAATGAAAAATAAAGGTCTAAATGGTATTGTGATTAACCAGTCAAGTTAGAAACTAGAAGTTTCTAGTACTAGAAGTAGTAGTGTTTCACTTATGATTTAAGATCGGATTGGAATTCCTTCTTTTACAGACATGGAATGGTTTATAGACGATAAGGCACTTCTGTATAGTAGAGACCCAGTTTTGCTCTGTAGTGGTATTCCATTTCAGAACTGCAGTGTGTCAGTAGAAATTCCAGGAACTTCCTCACAGTATCTTCTTAACTTATTTATTTTACTGTTTCATATTTTTAAAAAATTAGCTTCCTGGACAAAAAATATGTCTCCAAACTTCATGATAACTAGTTGTACTTTTCAGTGTTTTGGATAATGTAATATGATTGAAAATTTATCTTTAATAATTATGTTCAATTTTATGCAGTGATTTATGATTAACAGCTATTTATTATAGCCTATTATGATAACTGAAAAGATGATAAATTATAAAGCTGTGATCCTCAGTCCTAGTATATTGCTGTTTACCAAGTACGTGTTTAGTAAACAAAAGGTGACACATTAGATTGTTTTCACACTGAAAGTATCATGAAGGTAGGACTTTTAGTTAAAATGTTACATGAGTTTGTTGGAAGGTGAGCAGGGTGGATTCAGATTTTTAGCTTTAGTCAGTTTCACATGGTTAAATACAAAGAGTTAAGCCTTAACTCTATTGCTTTATAAAAGCAATGGCCACTTTTCAACATAGATTCATATGTCCTCAGGTGTCCTTATTGCTAAAAGCGATGGGGAATAAAGTGCATGTATATATGCTTTGATTTGCAGGGCAAAGTTTATAAATCCAGACTGGATTGCTCTCCATACATCACGTGGATATGAGAGTCAGGCACATAAGCTCTTCATGCGTGCAACAGGTAAAAGAGCAATAGATATTGAATGTAAAATTGGATTAAACATTTTTTTGAACTGATGATAGGTTCTATTATTGTCCTTACTGATGTTTACAGTTGTGTAACTATACATAAGATCCCCTGGAGAAGGAAATGGCAACCCACTCCAGTATTCTTGCCTGGAGAATCCCATGAACAGAGGAGCCTGGTAGGCTACAGTCCACAGGGTCGCAAAGAGTCGGACACAACTGAGCGAAAATCAATCAGTCAGCTATACATATGCATATATATGTATACTGTTTGAGCAAATGTGTATGTAAACTAAAACAAAAAAGTAGAAATGAATAATTCTGGGTGCTTTACATTTGTTATTATTGTACTTAATAATATGGACATCCAAATGAGGTAAAATACTGTTGTTATTCTTAAGCTGAGAAACTGAGACCCAGTAAAGTGAGGGTAATATTAATAGCTCACCTGAAGTTGGCTAGCTCTGAATTAAAGTTGTAATTGTTTAGGTCTTTGCTTTGATAAATCCCTTTCACTTTTATTTTTTATTTTTTTTTAAAATATTTGTTTGGTTGTGCTGGGCCTTAGTTGTGGCATATGGGAGCTAGTTCCCTGACCAGGAATTGAACCCAGGCCCCCTGCATTGGGAGCTCAGAGTCTTAGCCACTGGACCACCAGGGAAGTACCCCCCTTCCACTTTTAAAGTAAAGTACAGTTGTATGGGCTTCCCTACCGGCTCAGGGGTAAACAGCCCACCTGCCAATGCAGGAAATTCAGGTTCAGTCATTGGGTTGGGAAGATCCCTTGGAGAAGGAAGTGGCAACCCACTTCAGTATTCTTGCCTGGGAAATCCCATGGACAGAGGAGCCTGGTGGACTACAGTGCATGGGGTTGTAAAAGAGTTGGACGTGACTGTAATTCAGCAACAACAGTTGTATATCATACATTGTGTTGCTGTGTAGTGTTGCTATATTAATCTTTATAACAAATGTTTATTGAGCATTTATTGTATGCTGAGATTTGAAAGTAATAAGACTACATTTTTTAAAAAACCTTTACAAGACTTAGGCTTTTATGGGTTTTTTCCTTAATTACTCTAAATCTAGTCAGATTTGTTCTCTTTAGCATTCACCCCATGATAGAGTCTCAGGTCCAAGAGAGAACCTGCATTGCCTCTCCCTCTCCCACACCACTCCCTTCCCACCCCCCCACCCCCCCCAACAATGCTTTAATCCTGTCTGAACTATATACTCACTGCATGATGTTTAGCTTCTGAGCCAGTACCTGTATCTGGAGGAAACTCACGACTTTTAGACACAGTCTGCTCTATTTTCAAAGAGCTCCAATTATTAGAAATTTCCTTCTTATATTGAACCTTCACTAGTCATATGAAGTTCTGTTTCCTTGGGTCACACAGAACAAGTCTGACTCTTTTTATACCTAACCCCTTACAGACATGTGAAGTTATCTCCTCTCCAGGTTAAACATTCTTAGATACTTCAGCTCTTATTAGATGACCAGTTTCTTGAATGTAATTATGGTTTTGAGGCCTCTGGTTGTGATCCTTTGAATATATTCCACCTTTTCAGTGTCATCTTAAATGTAGAATCTTGGGATGAAAATAGATTGCATGCGTCTAACACTGAAAGTTTACTATTGTTTACCTTATTCTTGAACTTAAATATATGTTTTCTGGTACAAGAAAAAAATAGGCTCTTTGGATAGCTATGTTGTACTGTTGAAGAACTTAATACATTAGTTTTTCTTTGTTCTGAAAGGACTGAACATTCAGAATTATGAATTGCTTTATTTTTTCCCCACTTTTTTTTCAGTTTCTTCTTCTTCTCAGCCTCTCAAGCTCTTTGTATGCATTAATTAGCAAAAATTTATGAATTTTTATAAATATTCACATTTAAAAAGATTCTCCTATGCATCTCCACATTTGAGGTATTGCTCACATCAGGAAATTTGGAGCATATAGATATTGAGGGGAAAATAAAAGTTTACTTCCCTTGCTTTGAGTATTCTTAATTTTTAAATCCAGGTCAGGGCAAAGAGAGGATTAGATACATTTAATTAATTTAATGTGTGAATTTATTAGAGGAAATTAAGACACTTCCTAGTCCTATATCAGTTGAAATTAGGCACAGGTGAAGGAAATGGAAAGGGCTCCATGTGGAAAGGACTCGTCCAGAGTGGGTAGCTGCTGCTGCTAAGTCACTTCAGTCGTGTCCGACTCTATGCGACCCCATACAAGGCAGCCCACCAGGCTCCCCCGTCCCTGGAATTCTCTAGGCAAGAACACTGGAGTGGGTTGCCATTTCCTTCTCCAATGCATGAAATTGAAAAGTGAAAGTGAAGTTGCTCAGTTGTGTCTGACTCTTAAGCAACCCCATGGACTGCAGCCCACCAGGCTCCTCTGTCCATGGAATTTTCCAGGCAAGAGGACTGGAGTGGGGTGCCATTGCCTTCTCCAGAGTGGGTACCAACCTTGTGTTAATAGAATTCCCATTCAAGTTTGGAGGGAGGCGATTAATAGGTTATAGTGAATCCTGATGGACTCTCGCTTAAAATCATTTGTTTGTTTTTTCAGTGTTAATTGCTGATTTGTTGATATACATACCTGCAGTGGTTCTGTACTGTTGTTGTTTAAAAGAAATCTCAACTAAGAAAAAGGTAAGTTTTGAAGTAACCTGACATTTCATCTCTGAAATGTTTTATTAGCTTAGCTATTAATGTAGAGCTTAAGGAAGCTATGCTTTTGGGAATAGATAATAGGGAACAGTATATCTTCTGTCAATTAATTTTCATTTAGAAACATTAACTTATCTTAGAGTAATTATTTTAATGCTCAACTGCAGTAATAAGAGGCACTGAATTTTAGAAGTTATATACTTCTGAGTTACACAGCATGCTAAATTTATTGCTTAACTGGTAAATTTGAATGTTGGGTTGGCTTGGGAGAATGACAACTGAAAGGCATTTTGAAAAGTTGCTATATATTCTCATATTCACAGTTAATGAATATTCTCTTTGGTCATTTTATATAGATTAATTATTGGATTAATTTATCTGATTTGTATATCTAAAAGTGCTTTCTCTAACAAATACCTTTTAGTGATTTTTTTTTTTCATTTTTACTGGAGTATGCTATGTCACCTCCATGAAAACTTCAGTATTTAAAGAGTTGTTTTATAAAAATGATATATTTTGATAAATAGGTAAGAATGGAACATTTGCTACTGTGTTAAATGAAACTATGCATTTACTCAGTTTGATTCAAGTAACAGATTACTTTATTATTTCATAATAATTTTTTTTTTCATAATAATTTTCTTTACAGATTGCTAGTGCATTATGCATATTGCTGTACCCAGGCCTTATTCTTATCGACTATGGACATTTTCAGTATCCTTTACTGATTCAGAAATGAAGTCAGATGCACATCATGAAATCTAGGCTCTGTTTTTATAATGTTGTCTTCTACAATGTCTTATTTACTAGGGTTCTTGCTTATATAAACCTTTTAAAAATGATAAAAGTATCTCTTCACCAAGTGTTTACTTGAAAGGTAAAGTTCAGATTTATTAAAAGTAGAAATGCTTTTTCACACCCATTTGGCTTGGGAACAGAACATTGGTAACTGATTAGCTCTTCTGGAAAGTTAGAAAAAGAATGCCAAGTACAGTGATGCTCTCCTAATACTAAAAAGGTAAAACATCTTCTATCTTTTGTAAACGTTATCTGACACTGACAAAAAGATTTCCAGTTTTTGAGTTTTAAAACAAAGTGTTTTTCTAACAGATATGGTAGCTGGAAGCTTCAGGAAACTAAAAGTTAATGATTAAATCTATGTGAATTTTGTGTGTTTAATTTTTGGTACCTAAAACAAGGAACATTCAAATAAACAAATTGTAGAGGAAAGTTGATAAAATCTATACATGGCTCTCCAGTTTGTCTTCTAATGTATTAAATATTGCTGTCTATCTCCATCTATCCCAAAGGAAAAAAAAAATCCATACCATGATTGCTTAATTAATCATTTTTCCTTTTGTCTCTAGTCTGTTTTAGTAATAAAATTAAAATACATATATGTCAAAAGACTTGAGAAAGAAATTCAAATATGTAGTTGCTTCCACCATGTTTTTTATTCTGTCCACTTTCCTAATTGAGCTCTTTTTTTTTTTTGACTTTGTAGTTTCATGGCTTTCAGATAGTCTAATAATATCAAGAACACCAAGACAAAGAAAGGAAACATGAAGTTGTTTATAAGATTTTTTAAAACTATATTTACTTTGAAATGTTAACATTCATTCATAAAAATGCATAAAACATAAATGAATTGGCTGTTATCCATGTCAAGAAATAAAACATTTGCTAGTATCCAGAATGACCCTGTACACCACCCTAGTACTCCCTTCCTCCTTTCTCAAAGATGGCTGCATACTGACTGCTAATGCTATAGTTTGGTTCTCCCCCTTTTTTGAATTTACTATTAAAAGAGACAGCACAGTAGGTATTCCTCTGTGTTAGGTGTTTTTGATTCAACATTGTGAGAGTTATTCGTGCAGTTCTCTGTAGTTGTAGTTTCTTCTCTTTCTCACTGCTTTGTAATATTCCACTGCGTGAGTACACATGATTTTATTACTGATAGACATTTGGAGTGTTTCCAGGTTTTGGCTATGATAAAACTCTGCTGCTTTGAACTTTCTTGTAAGGATCTCTTTGTACGCATGTAAATACATTTCTTATGAGTGGAATTGCTGAGTTATAGGGTATGCACATGTTTAATTTTAAGTATTCTCATATGGTTTTTAAGCATAATCTAGCAAGTGAGACTCCTGTGAGCAATGGTGTAGGTGCTCATCGTCAACAATTGTCAGCTATTTTCCTTTTAGCCATTCTGGTAAATTTGTAGTGGCGTCTTCTCTGTGACTTGAATCAAACTCTTGAAGCTTTTGGGATTATGTCATTTTGTAGGAACACACTTTTTAAACCACTATTTACTTTACTTTCCTCATTTGTAAAATGGAGATGATAAGAACCCTACTTTTTAAGCTTCTTGAGAATTAAATGAATTGACATTTGTTAAACATTTAAAACACTACTTGGGAGGTGCTAAATACCATCTAAGTATTTACTGCTCTTATTATTTGTATTGTTGCTACTGCTTTTGTTATTACTGTTTTTTACTTTTTGGACTCTGAAATTTTATATTAGTTTGGACAGAGGCATTTTTGACAGTAGTTTTGGACACCCTATGGATCATTCATTTTGAAGACTCATGTTCTTCAGTTCTGGGAAATTCTCATGAATAATTTTTTTTTATAATTCCCTTTTTTTCTGAAGCTTGTTAGATAGGTATTAGATCTTTCATCTCCATCTTGAGCATCTGTCTTTGTTTTATATTTTTGAAGATTATCTTGCTTTATAGCTAACACTTCTGTTAAACTTCATTTGTTAAGCATATGCTAAATTTCAATTTACTTTCTTCCCCACATTGTTCTGTGAATTATTTCTATTCTCCTAGGTCAGTCTTTTCTCCTTTTCACTTTGGTCCTTTTTTTGTCATAGTAGTAGTGAAAGTCACTCAGTTTTGTCCGACTCTTTGCAACCCCATGGACTATACAGTTCATGGAATTCTCCAGGTGAGACTATTGGAGTGGGTAGCTGTTCCCTTCTTCAGGGGATCTTCCCAACCCAGGGATCGAACCCAGGTCTCCCGCATTGCAGGTGGATTTGCCATCTAAGCCACCTGGGAAGCCTAAGAATACTGGAGTGGGTAGCCTATCCCTTCTCCAGCAGATCTTCCCGACCCAGGGTCTCCTGCTTTGCAGGTGGATTCTTTACCAGCTGAGCTACCAGGAAAGCCCTTTTCTGTCATAGGTGTTCCTTAAATGTCTGTTTGATCCAGATGTGTTTATTCTAAGAATAAGGCAGAAGAGAAAGCTGCATGTGAGCTCTCCATACTTTTAGCCCACTGTGGGGTACGTGGTAGGGTTCTGGCCAGCACTCTGGGATCCTTAAATGTCACAGTGTGGAGGAATTTGCACTATAGTGTTAACTTCTGCACTAGTTGCTTGGATAGTTTATTCCATTTTGGGGGAGAGAAGTATTCCTTTTTTTCGTTACCCAGGAGTAAATGTTTTGGCTCCCAGATAATCTTTGCAGAGGCATGAGGTGGGATATGACTTCTCCATTTGGAATTTTCAATTAATCCTCTTGTTTTCTTTTCAACGTCCTCAAGTACTCCAACCTACTTGTTTCCAGAGTTCTCTGAGGGTGGCTAGGCTCCTTGCTAGCCTGAGCTTCCTCTTTGTGTTCACTAAACTGTGGCCTCTTTTAGTGTAGTTTATTGGTTGCCACTTCTCTGTTCTCTTTCTGTCTTCTACAGATGGGTTGAAATCTTTATCTCTTATAACCTGTCCCTGTTCTCTTTATGGCTGTAGACGTATACTTAAAAAAAGTCCCTATTTTAAGGGGGTCTCAGAAAGGAGAGGAGGTAAACATGAGTGCTCAGCGCACCATTTTCAACTGAAAATCTAGTTGTGATACTGTTTTCACATAGCAGTGTTGTTAATTTCCAATCAAGCACATGTATTAATTTATATTATTGATGCATATTATAGAGGGAGGATAGTGATATTAGTAAGTTCAGTGTGTTTGTGTATTTTTAACTTTTGGAGCATTGATTTTGGTATGTTGTTACAATAATATTGTAAAATAACCCAGCAGAAAACAAAGTTATGTGTTACTTATTTAGAGTTCTTTTAAATCTAAGCAAATCAGTCGCTCTGTTTAGTAGTAGATTTAGTATATTTGAGACCACTATATATAATTTTATATTTGTTTACCAATTCAATACTTTCAGCTTTTATTTAGAAATTGTTTCGATTATACATATTATTACAGAATCACGTAAGTAAAATGTTCTTTAAAATGCAAAATCTCTTTTAATTATTGAGATGATTTCCTTGACATGAGAACATATATAATTCTGTGAGTCTCGGCTTTGCTTTGTGGGGCGTTCTTGGAGTATCTTATGACTGGGACCTGCTAGGGTCCCTGGCATTTTGCTTAGCTATAAACTATAAGCAGATGGAACTTTACCACTCCTTGCCATTTTTTTGTTTTTTACTTGGCAAGTGTTTTAAAAAAGGCCTCAAAGGAAAGGGGTGAGTGGCTTTTAAATAGCAGAATTCAAAAAATTACTTCAGCTAATTTATTTGGCATACTTACCTGGGAGGAAGGTGGTCTTTTACTTTGCCTCCTGGTGATTTCTTATTAATGTGTTGGTGGCTGTGGGGTGAATGGAAAGAGAGATTGTTATGTTCTATACTATTTTATTTTAAATCTTCCTAATGAGAAAAATATTTTGATCAATAAATATTTATGGGGACTTCCCTGGTGGGCCAGGGGTTAAAACTCTCCACTTCCACTGTAGGGGAAGTTTACAGGTTTGATCCCTGGTTGGGGAACTAAGATCCCGCTTGCTATGCATTGTGGCCAATAAATAAATATTTTAAAATACGTGTATTTACTGGAGGTAATGTGGATTGGCTTGGTAGAACATTGCTGTAGGATTTCATCCCTTTAGAGCATGTTGTATGCTTACTAGAAAGACATCCCAGTTTGACATTTTTCTTCATGGCTGCATAGGAGTGGCATCTAAGTTAAATGTTAATAAGGATGGTGATAGTCTTTTTGTTGGGGAATTGCACATATTAATAGTTGTAAATTCCTTAACCGTGATTTAAGTAGATTCTCATTCATCTTAAACCTGTGTTGGTGGCATAGATTTATTATTACTGTACATTTGCATTTATTATAGTTAGTGAGCCACAGATTGATTTCTCAGAATTACTAACCTCTCTTTATTTTACTGTTTCCCTCCTTTTGTGTTTCAGGTTGGTGTTATTAATTAAGCTGACTTGTACTGTTGTGGCTTCCTTCGTTCTCTGCTGGCTGCCATTCTTTACAGAAAGGGAACAAACCTTGCAAGTTCTAAGAAGACTCTTTCCAGTCGATCGTGGGTTATTTGAGGCATGTTTAAAGACTTTTCTCTCACTCCTTTCTGTTACAGGCCTTTCTCTGTGACCTTTGAGGATTTAATGTAGAATACTCACAAGGAATAGTGACTTCAGCTGCTCTAGTCCTGCAGTCATTCCTTGCCAGTTATTTAACCTGGTGCACAACCTCTAGCTCAGCTGACATGTTCTAGTACATTACATGAGTAGGTAGTATTTATGCCTCCATGAAATCCATAATTCAGTTATACATTTTTCTAATGAAATAAGAGTCCATAATGAAAGACAGCATGAAAAGTTGCAGCTACAAAGTTAACAGTTTTGTGATTTTTTTTGGGGCAGGGGGGGTTGTATTCTCTTTTTAGTCCTAGGAAATTATTTATTAAACTAATAATCATGTTTGCTTCAGAAAGATCTCATAATTCCTTATGAGATATATAACCTTCATCCATAGTAATTTTTAATGAGAATCATTCATTTCATTTCATTTAATGCTAGCTTAATCACTCTTGTTAAACTTTTATTGCATGGATAATTTGATTTAGAGTCAGTAATTAAATTAAACAAACCATTTTTCTGAAACAAAAAGGTCTTTTAATAAAGTGAGAGACAACATATTTATAGATAATTTGCTTTTGAATAAATATTTCTTTTAAAAAGAATTAGAAAAGCATATGTATCTTTCTAATTCTTGAATATATAAAATTCTATAGAATATCTTTCAGTCAATCTGTGGGAGGATGGAAGAGAAAGAGACTAAGAGAATTTGGTGTTGTGAAGGAACAGAAATGTATGCCTTTTATGTCACTTGGGATAATGATGGTGACCATACTGATAAATATAAACAATCACTGTTGCCATCACCACCACTTACTAGGTACCAGACACTTCACATGTAATTTTATTTGATCCTTAGCCATAGTGATGAGATAGCTATACATACCCATTCTTACAGATCAGAAAACTGAGGTCAGAGGTTCATATAGCCAGTGCATATGGCAGAGCTGTAGTTTGAACTCAGAATTATGTTCCTAACTTCTTTATATATCCTCTAACCTTAACACTTATATAAAGAAGTTTAATTCTCCATGTAAGCTGCCTGGTTCTTTGCCTTTCCTTCTGTTGCAGAAATGGTGTTTTTCATGGTGATTATAAAAATGAGTGTCATGCATTTTTATGGTGCTGTTGGTCACCTCATTCACTCGTTGCCCTCAAAATCTGAAGAGCAATTTCATTGGCCCAGCAGAGGGAAGTAGGATGGTACAATTGTCAGTGATTGTCACTTTCTTGATGCTGTGCCTACATGGCTGTGAGTTAAGCAGCTTTGCAGAGGATGGGTTTCATGATCAGAGAATTGTAGTTACAAATATGATTTTGAAAGTCATTCTAGCACAATTGCTAATGTCTTTAAACCTGTTGGTTCATTAACAGTTGACTCTTACCATTGCTAGTAGCTAGTAGGTGTGTGGTAAATGGGTCAAACAACATGTATTCTATAAATCAGAATACAATTAGAATACAAAAAGATTTCTTAGATAAATTTCTAAAGATGAATAACAGTGTTTAGGGATAATGTGCTGCTCTTTGAAAAATATTAAGTATTTTTGGGGAGCATCTAAATTATGATTGACTAGTGATTTAGATCACCTCCTATGCAAAAAATGAAAGCTCCCATTGTTTGAATGTGTGTGTGTTCTTTGGAGGGTTTAATCAGCTTAGTTATGAAATTGTGAGCAAACACTTCCCATGACCCAAAAGTTTATCTCTTTAGAGATTATGGGATGTACGTTGTGGAGTTTAATATTTCTTTTAATCATACTGGAAGGGAAAACTAACAAATTTCTTTTAAGGATAAAGTGGCCAATATCTGGTGCAGCTTCAGTGTCTTTCTCAAGATCAGGGATATTTTGCCACATCACATCCAGATAATGATCAGGTAAGAGATGCGAAGTTTGTATATAGTGTTTTATAAGCTACTCTTAACGTGTCATGGCAATACCTCAGTCATCTGGCATCATAGGAGTAAGGTAATCTTCATTAGTGAATCGTCCACATAACGTAAACTTATGCTGCCATATAACAGAAGTTTTTTATTTGAAACATTTTATGTGAAAGTTGTTACTACTTCCCTCTTCCTTAAACAGAGTAAACCTGATGTACCATGACCTTGAGTTTCCGTGGTGTGTCAGTCTGGGTGAGAAGTAGAATGAGTAGGTCACTGTGTGTGTGACTTTATTACGAGGAATTGGCTTATACGTTGTGGGGGCTGGCTAAGCCAGCAGGAAGTCCACAAGGCCGGCATTCGGGAGAGGGTATCTGGGGAAGGAAGCGCAGTGCCAGTCCCCCCTCCTCCTCCGCCCTTCCCCCGCCCACTGCTGTTTGGAGTCTGAGCTCAGGGAAAAAGCCTAAGCTGCCTTTATAATTTTTTTAATCAAGTATTTAAGTTTTTTATTTATTTTTACTTATTTTGGGCTGCGCCGGGTCTTTGTTGCCGCATGTTGGCTTTCTCTGGTTGTGAAGAGCGGGGCTTCTCGTTGAGGTGGCTTCTCTCGTTGCGGAACACGGGCTCTAGAGCGCAGGTTCAGTAGTTGTGACGCAAGGGCTTCGTTGGCTGTGCACCTTGTGGATCTTTCTGGAACCAAGGATTGAACCCATGTCCGCTGCATTGGCAGGCAGATTCTTAACCAGTGGGCCACCAGGGAAGTCTGCTAAGCCTTGTTTTAAAGGCTTCCAAGTGATTCAGGCCCAAGATAGCACCCTTTTGATTAGCTTAAAGTCAGTTGAAAACGGACTTTCTCTTTCCAGCAGCACCATCATTATTGTTTGAATGACTGGGAGGGGTGTGTGTACATGCCACCTGCCTCTCTCCTCTTGTCCTTTTGGAGAATATCCTTTGTGGCCCACCTTAACAGGAAGCAGACTAGTAAAGCGGACAAGCCACAAAGCCATCTCAGGTGGGAAAATCAGTTATTATTTTGCCTTATAACTCTTGTTTTCAGGGCTTTCACAGGCTGTTTGCCTTGGTACTAAGTGGCTCCGACTGTGCTTCTTGCTGAGTTCTGTTTCCTCCTTGCCCATCAGTCATCACAAGGAGAAGCTCTGGCAACTTCCCATTCCCTTTCCAATTTGTTCTTTGTGATTTACCTTGGGTTGAAAATCAGATAATCGACTTTTGTGAAATGAGGGCTAATGAGGTTCTCTTGTGAGTAAATTTTATGAATGTTTGTGTAACAAATACAGAATTTTTTCTTTATACCTAGTTTTATTTTCTTGTTTTGTTGTTGTTGTTGTTCAGACACTCAGTCGTCTCTTTTTGCGATCCCATGGACTGCAGCACACCAGGCTTCCTTGTCCTTCACTCTCCTGAAGTTTGCTCAGTCATGTTCATTGAGTCCATGATATTTGTTTTGAGTGTTTGCTGATTGACTTTTAGCTGTCTATCTTTGTATCTTTCCCAGAATAGATATTAAATACTAAAATAACATAAGCAATATTTAGTTCTACAGTGTTTTGTTCTGTATTATATAATCACATACATATTAAAGTGTGTACATATTTCAGTGTATGGATTTTATTTAGTCATTTGGTCTTGAATTTATTATTTAATACATAAAAAAACTTTTAACTAGAAATCAATTTAAGTTGATAAGTAATGTGATCCTTACATTTAAAAAAATGTTTGATTTTTGTTAATTTTTTAGCTTTTGTTTTACGTTTTTGAGCCTGCTTCCTGCATGTATAAAATTGACACTTCACCCCTCTCCTAAAGGATTCAGATTTACTCTGGTAAGTTTCTCATAACTTTAGATACTTAATTCTTGCTGCAATTGATCTTTTAAAAATATAAATAATTATATTCCTGCTTTGAACAGGATTTATTGGATTGAGATATAAGACATTCATTTACTTGGCAAACATTTACTGAGCGTTTGACACACTTTGGTGCTGTTTTGGAGTAGGCTGAGCAATCAGAATCTTTCAGTTTAATTCAACAACTATTTAATTTCCTCATGTTGGTCAGTAAGGGAATGCAAAGAAGAAACAGTGGTGATGGACATGTTTAAACTATTATGCTATAAAGCTGGGGCATTAAGTTCTGTCAGGTACAATGGAGTGCGATGATAGTGTGGGAAAAGGAGACATTACTTTGAGGGCAGATTTTAGACAGTTTCTTAAGGCAAGTGGGACTGGAGCCAAATTTTGACAACTGAGCAAGATTTGGATTAGGTGGTTAAGACAGGAGGAAGACCTTGAAGGTACAGATGTGGAAAAGGATAAGGAATCATCTGGGAACAACTGTTAACCAATGAGATTTGTGTGACTTTTATGTAGGGGTGTGTGTGTCGAGGTTAGGAGAGAATACAGGGAGAGAGAAGAGTCAGAAAGGATCAAATTGTGTAAGACCTTGTATATTGGGTTGAATAATTTGGGGTTTGATTTTTGTGCAAGAGGAGCAGAAAAGATTTTGGAGGAAAGGGGACAGATCTCCCTTTTAGGAAGATGACTGTGTCAGTTGGAACATGGACTGGGTATATATTCTACATTTTGGGTTTCTTTGAGTGGGTTTATAAATTCCTCCTGGCTGTATTTCTGTGGTGTTTATAAAATTGGTTCCATGTACCTTGGTCTATAAAATAACATTTAAAGACTATCTTTTTAAAATGTCAAGAAAATTTAGTTTATGAAAATAGTGGACTTCTAAAGGGATGTTTTATTTTTTATTTTTCTAATTTTTGGCCATGCTACGTGGCTTGCAGGATCTTAGTTCCCCAACCAGACAGCAAACCCATACCCTCAGTCATGAAAGTGTGGAGTCTTAACCACTGAACTGCCAGGGAATTCTCTAAAGGGACAACATTTTAGAAATTAGGGTTTCAGTTCTGGGACTGCCACTTACAGTGCATTCTAAAAACAAGCCAGAGCAGAGCAATCAGTCACATATTTCAAAAGTGCCTCCTATCAGTTCCACAGTGCAAGAAGCATAGTTTCATGTTCCCCTGTTTTAAAAAATTACCTTCTTACTGATGATTTCTGTTGTTTGTTTCTGTGAATGAACTCGGAGCATAGTAAGTCATTTATAGTAACATTCTATTGGATGTTTAGGAGGGTGAACTCTGAGCATAGTAAGTCATCCATAGTTAATATTCTGTTGGATGTTTAGAATAGGAGGGATGTGGTTAGTAATATTCTGATGTCTTCAGTAGGCCTAACTTGAAATATTTGCAAGCTTATGTAAAATTGTTATTTTCTATGCTAAATAACTATATATTTAAAAGATGCTGAAATGGAATTTCAGTGTCTGTAACTGTAGCAATGTTAGAGATGATTACTTTTAGGATTAAAAGCAGAAAAAAAAATTTCTTTCTCTTAATTTTCTAATTTTGTTTGTTGTGTTTTAATACCAACCATTGTGTTTAAAAAATAAAAAAACATAGTGAGGTACTTTTGTTGATGTTTTAAATTCTTCTTGACTAGCTTTAAAAACATTTCCTATTATAAAGTGTTTTCTTTTCAATCTAGATTGAATTATTTCTTAATATAGGTCTATAATTGAGGTAATTGGTAGTACGAATACTAATAAATCTATAGTGGTCAAGTGATTTTTACCTGTTATTTTCAAGAGGTATTTTTTTAAGTGCCCTGTAACGTGCCAGGTCCTCTTCTTGGTTCTGGCATGTCAGTGAATGACAGCTGATTATCCCTGCTTTCTTGACTGGGGACACTCATGCTAGTTGGCACAAGGACAATAAGTAAAATGAATCAGTTAATAGGAAGATATCTGGGCGTAATGAAGACTATGAAGAAAGTAGTCTTATGTGAAAAGAGGACTGGTGGGGTTTGGTTAGGGTAGCACTACTTTAGGTTGAATAAAAGAAGGCTTCTCTAGGGAAGTGACATTTGAGCCTTGAACTGAATGACTGGTCAGAAGGAACCAATTACAAGAAGATCTAGGCTCTGACTTGATAAAAAGTAAATTTTTTTTCCTTAAGGCAAGAACACGTTTGGCACATTTGAGACATTAAAGGGACACGTGTGAAATGACTGATGTGCAATGAGTGAGGGAGACATTAAGAAATAGACTGGAAGAGGAAGGCAGGACCCAGATTATGTCGAAGTTTAGATTTTAATTCTAAGTGTAATGGGAAGCTATTGGAAGATTTTAACCAGGGAAATTACATGATCTGATATTGTGGCTAAATGGAGAATGGATTATAGGGGACAAGAGCATTACCACTTAGGAGGTCATTGTAGTGGTCCAAGAGGAAGATGGGGGTGGCTAAGACCACTGTTCTGCTACCATCAGCAGGGTGGAATGGAAAGAAGTGGGGTGAATATTGTATTAGGAGATGATGTAGGTAGAATTTGCTGATGGATTGGATGTGAAGCCTGTACAAGATAATGAGCCAGGTTTTTTGCTTGAGCAACTATATTGGGTGTGTATAGATAGATGTCTAATATGCAGAGTATAAACTCCTAAAGATAGAGTTACATTTTAATTTAAAACCCCAGATAGCAAATGATTACTTTATAAAACACTATATATTTTATTGAAGTGCATGTTTTAAAAACACTCAAATAGATTTATTTTGTCACTTTCATATTTTGACCTTCTTGACTTCATACTTTTTAAATTGTCAGAGATTCCAAGGGAGGATGAGGTATGATTATTGTGTCTGAAGTATTTACTAGTTTTATTAATAACTGAGACTCAGTGAACTTGTTTTAGATGGTTAAGTATTATAATAGTTAATTTTCAAAATATTTTGATAATTAAATTTGAATAAAATATTATGCCTCTTAAAATTGTATATAATTTTCCTTTTAGCTATAAGCTTTATTAAACTTTAAAATTTTACTTGAAATGATTTTAATGTGATTCACATTTAAGTTGCTATTATAAGTTTTTGCATCTGATTTTCTGTCCTTTTTCCTTAAAGGTTAGCTGTGCACTATCATTCTTTTTATTTTCTTTCCAAGTTCATGAAAAGTCCATTCTTTTGGTATCACTGTAAGTAAAAAGGTTTCAAGTATGGTTTTATTTATTATTATGTGCTTATGATATATACATGAATCTAATACTTACATATAATCATCTAAGTGCAAATCAGAACTATACAAATGTTACATAGTTGCATAAAATTATTTCATAAAATCACATTTTTTTAGAATGATGACCTGTTACAATTTTACTTCTTTATACTTTAAACTGATAAAATTTTATAGAATCATTTCTGACATACTTATTATTTCTTCCTGTTTTTTCATTTTGTATTTGCTAATAAAAATGGTCTTCTAAAGATGCTGTACTCTGGTTGAAGCCTATTTGTCCTCTTTGCCTTTTTCATTTCATTCATTTCCATTACTACTCAATAGCCTTGCTCTCTCTGTTAACCTCTTTAGGGGTTTCTTTATATGTTGCCTCCTTTCTAGTTCTGTCAAGACTTTTGTTTAGACTCTACTGGTAGTCTCTAAATCTAGGAGCATTACATTTTTTTCGGATTTCATAAAAATTGGGGGGCAGTTGGGGGTATATTATCCCACTATTAAAATAATACTGCCCAGAACACTGTGGAATACTTGAATCCTGTCCTAGCTCAGTCCCACCCCTCACCCTGTGTTTGCTAGATTCCTGTGAAAGATACATATATGAAATGACCAATGACTAGTGGAAGGAAGTATTGCTTTTATTAGGTGGAGCTTTGGACTAAAACCTCAGTGCAGAGCTTTATGGTAAGCTGGTCTATGGGGCAGGCCTCTTTCCTCTGAACAAAATAGTCTTGTACAATTGTAGACCGAGAGGGCAGAATAATTTCACCCCCAAAGTCTAAACTTGAGTTAGATCTGACCGCTGTTGTGTAAGCCTCGGCTGACCCTACACAAACCCCAGGTGCCAGGGGATGAAACTGTGGAGAGGTGCTGCTTTCAAACATGTATAATTTCCCCCAGGATTTCTACTCTGTAGAAATGACCTTGATCTGTGACCTATAATCTGACCATTCAGGTTAGCTCGTGGTCCCTGAATTTCTGGGAGTTCAGACTCTACAACTGTATTTTGATTACTTATAACAGTAAGTGACTTTAATTTTGATCAAATATTTTAAAGTTAACATTAAAAATTCTTCTCGATCTGGTTCCAGCTAATCTATCATTAAACAAATATTTCATTCAATAAATATTTATTGAGGTCCTACCATCTGCCAGTTCCTGTTCTGTGCACTTGGGATATATCTGTGAACAAAACATAACAGAACTGCTACTTTCTTAGGTTTGATTCTCAAGGACAGACACTAATAATTAAATAAAAATAAGAAATTAAAGTGTACTAGAAGGTAATAAAGGCCATAAAGGATACATAAAAGAGATTAAGGGAAGTTGAGAGTTATTGGAGGTGGGTAAGGAGCAAGTGCAGGTTGCAGTTTTATGAGAACGCTGAGGTAGACCTTGTTGAGGTATCTGCGTGGACTGGAGGAGATAGCCCAGTGGATATCTGGGAGAGTAACATCCTAGACAGCCAGTGCCGAAGCCCTAAGATGGGAGTATGCCTGATATATTCAGGGAACAACAGAATGAGGTGATCAGTTGCATCAGATGCTGTTAATAGGTCAAATAAAACGAGGGTTAGGAATAGACTGTTGTACTGAAGTGGAAGTCACTGGTGACTTTGAAACGGCTCGTGTTGATAGAGTGATGCAGGGAGAAGCCTGATTAGGGTGGGTTTAAGACATAACAAGAAGAGAGGACTTGAAGACAAGTATAGATCTTTTTTAAAAGATATACGAAAGTGAAAAGAAAGTCAAAGTGTTAGTCGCTCAGTCATGCCCAACTCTTTGTGATCCCATGGATTGTAGCCCACCAGGCTCCTCTGTCCATGAGAATTCTCTAGGCAAGAATACTGCAGTGGGTTGCCATTCCCTTCTCCAGGGGATCTTCCCAACGCAGGGATTGAATCCCAGTCTCCTGCATTGCAGGCAGATTCTTTACCCTCTGAGCCACCAGGGAAGTTACATACATATGGGGAAATACACCATTAGTGCATTTACAGTGTTGTGTAACCATCACTACTGTCCATGCACAGAATATTTTAATCTCTCCAAAAAGGAAATCTTGTACTCTTTAAGCAGTCATTCCCCATTCTCCCCTTCCCTTAATGCTTGTAACCACTGATCTACTTTCTTTGTGAATTTGCCTATTTTGGATATTTCATATAAATGCAGTCATAAAATATGTGGCATTTTGTCAGATAACTTCTTTCCAGTTAGCATAATATTTTCAGAGTTCATCCCTGTTGTACCATGTATTAGGACTTCATTCATTTTTGTGCCTGAATAATATTGCATGTATGAATATACTACATTTTGTTTGTCCATGCATCAGTTGATGGACGTTTTGGGTTTTCACCTTTTGGCTACTGGGACTAGTGCTGCTTATACACACGAATTTTCAGTTCTTGGGTTTATACCTAAGAGTGGAATTTATGGGTCTCATAGTAGTTCTGTAAACTTATTGAGGAATCACCAAATTAATTTCTACAGAAGTTATACCATTTCACATCACACCAGTAATGTGTGAGGATTCTGATTTCTCTGCAACCTTGTCAGCGTTTGTTATTGTTTTTATTTTTACCATCCTAGTAGGTGTGGAATGGTTCACTGTGGTTCTGATTTGCATTTCTTAATGACTAATGATGTTGAGCATCTTTTTTATGTCCTTGTTGGGCAGTATGTGTATCTTCTTCAGAGAAATGCCTGTTATTTAAATCCTTTGCCCAGCTTTAAAGTGGTTGTTGATCTTTTTCTTGTTGAGTTTCAGAAATTCTTTATATATTCTGGATACTAAACCTTTATCACATATATGATAAGCAGATACTTCTTTCCATTCTTTGAATTTTCCCCTTCTTGATAATATTATTTCATGGACATTTTTAATTTTGATGAGGTCCAATTTATCTTTTCCTTCATTGTGTTTGCTTTTGATGTACCTTACAGACCATTGCCAAATCCAAGGTAATATTTATCCTCATATTTCTTCTAAGAATTACATTTAGGTCTTTGATCCATTTTGAGTTAATTTTTGTATATGGTGTGGGATAGGTTGGCAGTTCTTTAAATGAGTTTTGCTGAAAAGGGGAGCAGAGAAATTCTGCAAAAACTGGCAGAGAAGTTGGGGACAAAGAGGTTTGTTATTTAAGATAGAAGAGATAATGCCAGAAGACGGTCAGTAGAAAGGGAACACTAGTGATACAGGAGGGATAAAAGTTTCAGGAGCAGTGTCCTTCAGAGAGGCAGCCGGAGTGGGATCTAGAGCATAAATGGAAGGATTGGCTCCGGACAGGTGCATGCATGGTTCATCTTAATAACAGAGCATGCTGTTACCAGTACAGATACTAGGGAGAGAGCAAATGTGATGGTGATGTCTGTGAAAGTTCTCTTTTCATTGCTTCAAATTTCTTATTGAAATGGAAGGCAAAGTCATTAGGTCAGAGTAGGTTGGAAATGTTGGGAATATGAGGGGAGAGGAGAAAGTGTGAACTATTTTTCTAAAGAGACACAGAGTAGGAACAGACTAGGGAAATATTAAGTAATTGCTGGACACTTGAAAATCATGTATTTTTTTGTAGACAGTGTGGAAGGAGTTGAAATTATTGAGTAACGAGAGAAGTGATTCTTGAGGCTGGTGGATGATAACAAAGATGAGGAATATAGAGAATAAAGCCTGACGACAGGAGAGTCAAAGCTGGAGCTTTTTATGGCAGGGAGAGGGAGAGCTGGTATGGAAGTTGTGATGAAGATCAAGGAGGTTCTTTCTCTCCTCTGGGCCAAACTGTTTGAAGGTTGGGGAAACAGGACAATGGAACAGGCACAACTGAGAAGGCAGAGGGGCAGCATTTTCTTCCTCAGGGGGAGAGAACCAGAATTTGTTTTGAACAAGGTAGTAAAAGAAGAGGTTGAGGACATTGAGGATTTTGCTGCTTGATTATAAATATTAAGTACCTTGAAGCTAAGGGCTGAGTTCTGTCTCTCACTGCATTCTTTTCAGAGCAACACTTTTACGTAACCGTTGTTGTTGTTCAGTTGCTAAGTTGTGTCCAACTCTTTGCGACCCCATGGACTGTAGCACACCAGGCTTCCCTGTCCTTCACTATCTCCTGGAGTTTGTTCAGACTCATGTCCATTGATTTGGTGATGCCATCCAACCATCTCATTCTCTGTTGTCTCCTTCTCTTGGTGGCTCAGATGGTAAAGAATCTGCCTGCAATGCAGGAGACCTGAGTTCAATCCCTGGGTTGGGAAAATCCTCTGTAGAAAGGAATGACTGCCCACTCCAGTATTCTTGCCTGGAGAATTCTATGGACAGAGGAGCCTGGTGGGTTACAGTCCATGCGGTCACAAAGAGTTAGACACAACTGAGCAACTAACACCTTACATAATATATTTTCAATAAATGAATATCAAGTGATTAAATAGGAAAGTCTTCTGACCCAGAAAGAGAAAATAATGTTTATTGAGCACCTACTAAATGCTTGTAATTAACAGAGATACATTCTGATTTTAAAAGCATTAAGCAATGAAAATCCTGTAGTGTTTTCTTTTAGTGCAGTAGTTTTCAGTCAGTTAGAATCCCAGGCCTCATACCTCATATGCTAGTTGCCATGAGAAGTCATCCTTCTTAAGAAACGAGAATACACAAACCTTTTAAAATAAGGAGACCCCCTAATAAAAATAACAACAAAACTACAACAAAATATAATTCAACAACTACCATCACTAGTAATTTTTTTAACTGAAAAATAAACACTAGATAATTACTTGCAAGAGTTCTTTCAACTACTCAGCAATCCAAGTTATTATTTCCATATATACATAAGAAAAAGGTTAAACTAATCATTTGTTCAAGGTCATAAGTAAGTGTCAGGAATGAGGCTAGGACTTAGGTCTTCTGACTAGCCCCCTTCTTCATGAACACTGCCACAGTTGAATCCAGAAGGTAATATGACCAGGGGTGGTGCTCAGGAGGTCACAGATGTTGGACCTCTGACCCTAATCAGCTCTTTAATAAAGTCAGTGGGTCCATCTGCTGGTGTTATCTTCCTCTTCCTATACTATTTCTCTTTTAATGTAACCTTGTCCTACTCATTTTTTCCTTTTATTCTACCATCATCAACCCTTTATCGTTTTTCTTTGCCTCTGTTGGCCTCTATTCAGTGGCGGGTGATGATCTTGTCTTACTTTTAACTTAGCTGAGTGTTAGGTCACACGGAAGAGCATAAAAAAGAAGTTTGAGAACTGTCATACCAAGTAGGATATTCATATTTACCACTTGGATGGAATATATGGGAAAGCTTGTTTCTCTGAATGTTCAGTTGTTTATCCTTTCTTTAAGCTACTGGTTGTAAGAGAAAAAAAAATGTTTCATTAATGATACTGGAAGAAGCAGTTTTCTAGTTATTATGACGAGCTGACACCTTCTCTCCGTCTAGATTCACTTAGTTTGGATTGATAGTTATTTTAAAAAATGAATCAGTAGTCCCTATGGAGATCTTGCTGGCTCTGTTTTGTGGTTTTTGTGGTTTTTTTAGCTATGTCAAAAATCAGATAAAATGTGTTCACATTTTTAGATATAAGTATTGAAATTATATACTCTAAAATATTTTTCTTTGTCATTTTAGACCAGTCTGCTTAGTTTTAAGCGAAATTCCTTTTATGTCTACGTGGTTTTTACTTGTGTCAACATTTAGGTGAGTCAAACCAATTTTCAGTATAATATGTTCAGTATAGTACTTATAAACTCATTTAAAACTTTTTTACAAAGTGATTGTGGTTTGAATTAATTCTCTTTTGATTTTTTTTTGTTTTCCTATATAGTATGCTACCTCTTCTATTAAAAGATGAACTCCTAATGCCTTCAGTTGTGACAGTGATGGCATTTTTTATAGCTTGTGCAACTTCCTTTTCAATATTTGAAAAGACTTCTGAAGAAGAATTGCAACTGAAATGTTTTTCCACTTCTGTTAGGAAATATTTTACATGTTTTACATTCCTTCCCAAAATTATACAACACTTGGTAAGTTGCTTTTCTTTCTAGCATTGAGATTTAATTCCCATAAATTCACTCATAAAATCTACCCACTTAAATCATGCAACTTGTGTTTTAAGTATGTACACAGAGTTTTACAACCATCACCCTACCTGATTTTAGATTTCCAACATCCCAAAAAGAAACCATGTGCCCTTTAGCAGTCATTCTCCATCCCACCCTCACCCCAGATCCAGCCTTGGATAGCCACTGATCTACTTTGAGTCTCTATAGATTTGCCTACCTGGACATTTCATATAAATGGAATGAATTAGTCCCTTAGGGCTCCTATAGTAGAACACCACACCAGGTAGCTTAAACAACAGAAATTTATTTTTTCACAATTCTGGAGGCTGGAAGGCCAAAGTCAGTGGGACATCAGCATTGGTTTCTTGTGGTAAGGCCTCTCTTCCCGGTTTGTAGGCGACCTTGCTGTCTCCTCATGTGGCCTCTTGGTGTGTGAATCTGTGTAGATAGAGAATTCTTTGGTATCTTTTCCTCTTATAATGACATCAGTCCTATAAGATTAAGGCCCCACCCTTATGATTTATTTAATCTTAATTTAATCTCATCTCCAAATGCAGTCACATTGGGGCTTAGGGCTTCAACATATGAATTTTGTGGGGACACACATTCTCTAACATGGAATCATATAAAATGTGGTCTTTGGTGACTGGTTTCTTTCACTTAGTGTGTTTTTTATTTTTAACTGTGTTGTAGCATGTATCAATACTTCCTTCCTTTTTACTGCCAATTTCATTATATGGATATACCACATTTTATCCATCTAGTCTTCAGTAGATGCACATTAGGTTGCTTCCACTTTTTGGCTATTATGAATAATGCTGCTGTGAAGATTTGTGTCTAAGTTTACTGGTGCACATGTGTTTTTATTTCCTTCAAGTATATACCTAGGAGTGCTAATTCTGTGTTTAACATTTTGAGGAACTTCCAAGCTATCTTTCAGAGGGCTGCATAATTCTACATTCCCACCAGCAATTTATGAGCATTCTAGTTTCTCCACATCCTTGACAGCACTGGTTATTATCTTTTATTATAGCCACACCAAGTGGATGTGAAGTGGTATCTCATTTTACTTTTTCCATTTCCCTAGTGACTAAAAATGTTGAGTATTTTAAAAAATAATTTCTTTGGAGAAATGCCTATTCAAATCCCCCTCTTTTTTGGCTGCATCAGGTGGCTTGTGGGATCTTCACTTCCTGACGAGGGATTAAACCCAGACTGTTGGCAGTGAAAGCATGGAATTCCACCAGGGAATTCCCATCCATTGCCCAGTTTTAATTCAGTTGTTTCTGTACTTCTGAGTTCTCTATACATTCTTAATGCAGGTCTCTTACTAAATTGCAAATGTTTTCTCCCATTCTGTGGGTTGCTTTTTTACTTTCTTGACGGTGTTGTTTGTAGCATAAGAGTTTTCATTTTTATTAAGTCATTAATATGTTTCTTTTGTTGTTTGTGCTTTTGATGTCATACTTCAGAAACTGTGTATAACCAAAGGTCATGAAGATTTACTCTTATGTTTTCTTGAAGTGTTTTATAATTTTAGTTATTTTTAGGACATTGATTCATTTTTAATTATTTTTGTGTTTGGTGTGAGGTCGAAGTCCAACTTTATTCAGTTGTTCCAGCACTAATTGTATTGGCACCCTTGTAGAAAATCAACAGAGCTTAAACGTAATGGTTTATTTCTGGACTCTCAATTCTTTTTCACTGATCTGTATTATCTTTATGCTGTTTCCACACCGTCTCGATTACTGTGGTTTTGTAGTTAGTTTTCAAAATTGCAAATGTGAGTCCTCCAATTTTGTTCATTTTCAGGATCGTTTTAGC
Source organism: Dama dama (assembly GCF_033118175.1). NCBI lineage: Eukaryota > Metazoa > Chordata > Mammalia > Artiodactyla > Cervidae > Dama > Dama dama. Next base: position 79,578,182 of record NC_083700.1, on the reverse strand, counting down.
TGTTCTACGTCCATTGTATTTCCGTATTCTTTTTAGGATCAGCTCATTAATTTCTCTAAAACCCCAGCTGAGATTTTTATAGGGATTGCTTTGAGTACATATTTAAATTTGTGGAACATTACCATCTCCCAAACCTGTGAACATAGGATGTATTTCCAGTTATTTATTCCTTAACCTCCTTCAGCAGTGTCTGAAGTTTTCAATGTGCAGGTTTTGCACTTTTTTTTGTTCAATTCATTTGTAAGTATTTTATTCTTTCTGATGCTTTTGTAAGTGGAATTGTTTTAATTTCGTTTTCATAATGTTCATTGGTACTGCATAAAAATACAACTGATTTTTTTTATATTGAACTAGTATTGTTTTTAGTGAGTTCCTTATGATTTTCTATATACAAGATCATGTCATCTATAAATTATGATAGTTTTATGTCTTCTCTTTAAATCTAGATGCCTTTTCTTTCTTTTCCTTGCCTAATTACCTGGCTGGACAGCTCCAGTACAGTTTGCTGAACACATGTGACAAGTGTGGACATCTTGTCTTCTTCCAGATCTTAGGGGGAAATCATCCAGTCTTTTTAATGTTAACTCTGATGTAGTTGTGGGGTTTTTATATATGGCCTTTATTTGGTCAGAAAGTTCTCTTCTATTCCTAGTTTGAATTTTTTTTTTATCATTAAAAGCTGTTGGATTTTGTCCAGTTCTTTTCCTGTGTCTAATGATATTATCATGTGTTTTTTTCTCCTTTATCAATATGGTATATTACATTGACTGATTTTTATATATTGAACTAACCTTGCATTCTTGGGATAAGTTCTACTTGATCATGGTGTATAATCTCTTATATGTCACTTTCTTGGGTTTGTCAGTGTTTTGTAGAAGACTTTTGCACTTTATATTCATAAGGGATACTGGTCTGTAGTTTTCTTTTTCGTGATATCTTTGTATCATTTTGGAATCAAGCTTAATGCCTGCCTCATGGAATAAGTTAGGAAGGGTTCTTTTTCTACTTTCTGGAAGAGTTCTGAAAGACTGGTATTAATTCCTCTAGAAACATTGGGTTTAATTCACCAGTGAAGTCATCCGTTCCTGGATCTTATCTTCATGGGATCTTAAAGATGACTGATTCAGGAGGGAGGGATAAAATAGGAGTATGGGATTAACAAACTACATAAAATAGATAAGCAACAAGGGTTTTTCACTATATAGCACAGGGAACGACTTTCAGTATCTTTTAATAACCTATAATGGAAAAGAATTTGAAAAAATATATATAACTGAATCACTTTGTTGTACGCCTGAAACATAATATTGTACATCAACTATACTTCAATTAAAACAATGATTAATTCAATCTCTTGTCAATAGATCTATTGAGACTTTCTGTATTTCTTGACATAATTTCAGTAGTGTGTCTTTCTAAGAATTTGTCCACTTCATCTGTTATCTAATTTGTTGGCAAACAGTTGTTTGTTTATTATATTCCTGTACCATCCTTTTTTATTTTTATCTATGGTAAGGAGTGATGTTACTTTTTCATTCCCAACTTGGGGAGTTTGTACCTTCTCTTTTGCCCTTGGTCAGTCTAGCTAAAGTTTGGTGGTTTCATTGATAAATATTTTTACACAACCTACTTTTGGTTATTGATCTTCTCTAATTTTTTGTTTTCTATGTCATTAATTTTGGTTCTAATTTTATTATACCCCTTTCCATGTTTGGGTTTGGTTTACTCTTTATTTAGTTTCTTAAAGTTCAAGTTAGAGGTTGTTGATTTGAGACCCTTCCTCCATTTTTAGTTATTCAAACCCATATAAAACCCCCATTTTTAGGCAATATTCCATAAACTTTGAAATGTTTTTTAATTTAGTTAAAAATATAGTCCATTTCTTGTGATTGATGTTTTCCTTTGGTTCATGAATTATTTAGGCATCTGTTGTTCAGCTTACAAATATTTGGGGATTTCCTTGACTACTTCCTGTTTTTCTACTCCAGTTCTAATGTATTTGTAGAATAGACCTTGTATTATTTCAGTATTTTCAAATCTATTGCCTTTGTTAATTTCGCCTTCATTTTTGAAGGGTATTTTTGCTCTCTGAACATTATCCATCCCACTGTCTTATGGCCTCCATATTTCCTAATGAGAAGTCAAATGTTAATCTTATTGAGGATAGTTTATATATACAGTTTTAGGTACTTCTTAGATACCCAAGTAGAGATTTTAAGGAGAACTTGGATATATGAGCCTAGAGTTTAGGGGAGAGGTCCAGGTTGGAAACAGTAATTTGAGTCTTCAGTATATAGACAGTAATTAAAGTCACGTCCCTGGATGAGTGAGTTCACCAAAGGTGTGATTATAGATTGAGAAGGAACCAGCAAAGTTCTGAGAAAGATTAACTAGTGATGTGGGAGGAAACCAGGAGAGAATGATGTCATGGAAGCCAAGGGAAGGGTTTCAAGATATCAGTGATGTGTTATTTCAAATGCTGCTGAGAGATCCAGTAAGGTAATAAGAACTGACTACTGGGTTTAGTTTAGTGGAGGGCATTATAGATCTTTACCAAGGCAGTTTCATTGGAGACTGGAGTGAAAGCCTAATTGGTGTGGGTTTACTAATGAATGGGAGAATAGACACAGCAAGTTATAGGTTACTCTTTTAAGTCTTTTTGGCTTCCATCTAGAATGATCACTGCATTACAGTTTTTTTCAGGTCCCATCAATTCTGTCATAATACAGCCGTTACGGCATCTTTCAGGGTTCCATTATGTCCCACTTTCATCATGTAAGTCACTGACTTCTGTTTCTGCTTGTTTTCTACATTTACTTAAGCAGCTTCTGTGTCCTTGTCTCAGAGTCTATAGCTATATTGTTCAATAGACACCAGACACATGTGGTTAAATTAAGAATTCTGCTCCTCAGTCACAGCAGGTACATTTCAAATGCTCAGTAGCCATATATGGTTAACAGCTACTTTTTGAGAATACACATTTAGAACATTTCCATCATTGCAGAAAGTTCTGTGGTAGAGTACATTGTGGTACAGTCTGAAAAAAGGAAACTGGGGCACAGGTACAATAAATGCAGTCAGTTATGTCTACTACTCATTTTGGCATTTAATAAGATGTGACTTTGTGATTTTACTTAACTAGTTCATGTAGGCCCCTAAATGGGAAGCTCTTTGAGGCCAAAGGACATTTTCTTTCATGTGTCCCACCATGCTCTACTATAGAATTAGCTCATTGAAAGTATTCAGTGAATATGAAATGTAATATTTCATTTGCTGTGGAAAACTTCTTCATAGATGAATTCTTAGATTAACTTAGAATTGTATATCCCATAGGCCCTTGGAGCATGCTGTGAATTTAAGCCTGACTAGCAATATTATCTATTCCAGGTACCTTGTTTTAGTGCTTGGGTGATATGAAGTCTAAAGGGGTTCTCAGGCTTTGGCTACACATGGGGATCACTTGGAGAGCCTTCCCCAGGGATTCTAATTGGTCTGGGATGTGGTCTGAGAATTGAAATTTTTTTTAAACCCCAAATGACTCTAACCTACAAACTAGGTTGAGATACATTAGTATAGGAGATTGAACCCCCAGCTGTCCCCTTCAGTTCTGCTCATTTACAACTATAAACCAATGTTACCAGTACATTCAACTATTACCTTTTATACTATGCAGTAACACTTTTTTTTTCTCCCTTCTTATAGTTTCTTATGTCAGTAATCACTATGATCCTTCTGACAATGATGACTGTCACACTGGATCCTCCTCAGAAACTACCAGACTTATTTTCTGTATTGGTGTGTTTTGTATCCTGCTTACATTTCCTATTCTTCTTGGTATACTTTAATATTATAATCATGTGGGATTCCAAAAATGGAAGAAGTCAGAAGAAAATCAACTAGCTATATCCCCCAAAAAATATGAAAATGTTAGTGCCACAAGGTTTTCTAAACTTTCTGCTATATATAAATAAAAGGACAATTTTGAGAATCATGGAAATAGGAAAGGAAATGGTGAAAAGTTATTGTTGTCTACCCAAAATAAATCTATATGGCACCAAAGCAATGAAGGCTTTTATTTTCTAACTACTGAGTGACAAAGACATATTATAGTTTTATTATGTTCAGTTATCACGTGGGGAAATAAGAGAACGTGTCCTTAATCCCAGTGTTTACTTATGAAATGTACTCTATAAAATTTTGTTGTCTTGAAAAAAATCTGCAAATACAGTGAGCTTAATGGGAGAATTTAGTCCCTTATTTTTGAAGGAAATCACTAATTTTGGTATTCAGATTTAGTTTTGCTTATATTTTAGAATATTTTAGAAATTATATCTCAGGGATTAAATTTGTGATGATCTTTTAAATTACTATGAGAAGGCAATTTAAACTGTTTAAAGCTTGAACACGCCTTATTACCATGTGTAAACTTTGAATTTTTTTAGAAAGGCAGAAAGATTAAACTGTGTTTTTATTTATTTCTAAGAACTCTGATTTATTTGAATGCCATTAAACAATGAATTTTCCTGAATTTAAGTGGTCTGAGTGAAGTCTTTCATGATCATTGGCTCTAAACTTTCAGGTTCATTCTGTTTAAGTTAAATGGCCTTATCCAGGGAGGGGTTCATCCTGTTCTTCTTTGTTATTACATGAAGGTTACCAATGCCATCAGCATTGATCCATATCATGCTTCGTATTAACTTAGCCCTATTAATACTGTATCACTCTATATTAGAAGGAGCACATCTTTACTATACTATTCAATTGGTAAAAATAATTTATTATAACTGTGTAGTTTCTCATGTAAAGATATGTTTTCTTTAGTCTCTAATAAAAATAATCACTTCCCTACCAACTTATGTTTTTAATGAATATGTTTCTTTAATAAGATAGCCATTAAAGCATATTAACTAAGTGGTTGTATATTTTAATACAATGCAAGTCAAACACATATACACACATAAGAGAATTTGGTTCTAGACATGGACAGCTGATGCAACAAGGTATATGTTTTTAAGTCCGGTAAAGGAAGTAGGTTTAGACAAAGCAAAAAATCAAGAAGTATTTCTTTTTCAAAGCAAATGTGCATAAAGACTCAAAGGGTAGGTCAGCACAGAAAAAGCAGCCTTGAGTCGCTGCCGCATCAGCAGGAACATCGCTGTCCATGGTCACCATCTATAATCACCATGCCCAAATGTCAGCATCTTGGCTGGCTGGTGCAGTCTTATCTTTTGTAATAGAATACTTGCATTTAATACAGGATGTTCATTTAAATCAATGATGAGGAAGTTTTAACTTCTAAATAGTTGAAACAGAAACATTATTTGAAAATGAAAGTATATATAAACATAAGTAAAGTAGAATACACTCATATTCAAGGTATCTTATAGGTAAATTCTAAATAAAAATACATTTCTAGAGTATTCAGTCATGTGGAATCTACATTGTAGCTTTACTGGAGACTTGTAGGAATTGTAAGTATCTCATATCTATTAGAAACCAATTTAAGAAGAGTCCACTTTGAACTCTGAGCAATTAAAAACCAAAATAACAACAGGGATATTTTATTATAAAGACATTTAGCTTATACAAAAATTATTAAAGATGCCTCCCTTTATTCACTAATATACCTGTCAAAAAATGATCTTAGGAAAGTTATTTTCAAGTTCTTTTATAGGGAAAAGCTGTTTCTGAAAAATGGAGTTTTCTCTGTTGCCATAAACTTAGGTTTGATTCTTAAAATGAAGAGAATACACTGTATGTTCATGTATCAAATATGAGGCAACAGAAGTCATTTTGCCTTGAAGCCTTAGGGAGGGGAGAAAAATCCCCAATGTAGCATTCTGTCCAAATGATAAACCACAACTAAGTGAGTGAAACATTTACAAAAGTCAAAGCAGCCAAAGGAGCCTCTCTGTTCAATAGAAAGAGAGTAAGAGATGGATAGGATGTAACTAAATAATGGTTGGAGTAACACAATGGTTTCAAGTCTCAATTGGTCCTTCTGTTATGTTCATTGGAAGATCAGGGCCAAGTGTATCCCCCGCCTTTTGCCTTCCTCCCCCCACACCACCTCCATATAAACATTAGTTTTGTGTGTGGATCTTTCTGCTTTGTCCTTCATGTGGCCTCCAAGGGTGATAAAGCGAGAGTCATCTGATCTACAAAGAAAAGAACTGGGAAATGATTCTTAGCCAACCCAGCTGTTCTGAAAGGCAAAAGCTTGGTCTATCAAGAGGTCAAACATACAGTAACTGATTTAACAGCATTAAGCACATAGCTACATAACTTAAATTACATATGAAACCAAGCTTACTTCTTAACCCTTCATTTCCTGACTAATGTAGGTGTCTATATATTTTTTGGTTTACATTCTGAGGTTAGTTTTCAATGCTGGAACACAAATTAACCTTTTTGGTATATTTTAGGTACTCTCCTATTATAAGGACTATATCACAAAGTATTCTTAATATTTAGCAGATTATCTTAAAAATATTATTTAGATTGCCCCAATAAAATCATTAGTGAAGGCAATTAGTTTTATAAATTGAGTTACTATTTAGTTATTTCAATTAATAGTTTTAAAAAATAATTCATTTTCATTTTAAGAGGCAAATCTGAAATTTCTCTAAATGCAAAGTTAGTTTCAACTTTAACTTGTTAAATTTTGTTTCACATTTTTCACATAGTATTTTTATTTTCATAATACAGTGAATTAAATGACATGGTAATATACATATTTTGCCAAGACTTAGGGTGAACACCAAGGGAACAGCATTTTCCCCCCTATGGAAATGGTCAAAGAAAGGTGCAGAGGTATGAAAAAAAAAAGTGCTATCAAGTTATAACACTTTCTGTGATTCACTCTTCCCCTTTATTTTGTGACAGCACAAATAGATGATACAAAACAACACTGTAGAAAATTAAAAATTTGATGCTTCAAAATGTGGAGGGGATCACATACTGTCCCAGATGAGGTCTTTTCTTTATATTCAGGAGATTCTGTGTAGTTCAGTTTAAAAACAACCTCACATTTAAATATCTGCACTGAAAAATGCATTCCAGCATTTTATAAAAGATGTAAGAATTTTAAAACTTTGAAAATATTTTTTTCTCTACAAGCACAGGCATAACTAGAATAAAAACTCATCTATGAAGTAGAAGCTAAAGTAAACTTACAATTTTAAAAGCCTTTAAAAGAATCTAATTAGTACAAATCTAGGGCTTTAAATTGGAAAATTAGGACCTACTTCCACTCACTATTAGATTTAATCTGAGTTTTAAGATACAGCTCTACCAAAGGTGCCATTTTCATACAAGCTATAAGTCTATCCACAAATGATAAAAGTATACAGAAGTGTATCAGATACAGAATATAAGTCAAGATCCTCTTCTATATGTTGGCTTACTTTAAAGGGTCAAGAAGAAATGTATTATTTATGTTGAGATTATCTACTGGTGTGGGTAGAAAGTTTAAATTAGCTTCAAGAAATTTTATCTAGACACGCACCTGCCTATGCTATGATCTGGTATTCACTGCACAGATTAATTACAAACATTTCTTCTGTTCCTTTAAATATGATCAGGCAGATACAGAAGTTGGCGTTCATAGTGAGTGTGTTTCTTCTAAACGCCTGTGGGATATAAAAGGTGATTATTAAATCATCAAGAATTAGTTTCCAAATTAACATGCATCTCATACATGACTTGAGAAATGACTTAAACACCCAGGTACTATGTAATTTGGTACCTAATTTAGTTAGGTATTGGTATATCTTATTTGCTTATTTTTGAATCTTCAAAGCAAGATTCACCTTCACAAATAATTGTCAATATGACTACTATGACATTGCACACTTCATTTTATGAAGATGGATTTGAGATACTTCTCAGAGAGTTCTAAAACTCCAACATGACCTAATGAAAACACCAAATCTTACATGCCTTTTGTCTATAAGCCTTCAGGGCCTTTCAGCAGGTGTTTCCTCCAACAGCTGCCCCCCCAAAAAAGAGACAGTCTTTACTGGCATTCCTATTCAGGGTATGTCCCTCTGGGGACTCCTAGTGGTGACAGAAGTTCTTGTCTGTCTGGCTTTAGGATACTTGTGAGATGAAGCCTTTGAAAAAACAACCAATGGCAACAGACGGCATGTATCCCCATAAGGCATGTGGACCCCTTACTTCCTGAAATATCCCTTTCTTGTTTATACTGGCAGCTATGAATAAGTAATATATGGTGAGCCCCTATATTTCCCTATTCATGATGGTCCACATATATTCTTCCTGTCCTACAAGAAGATAGTTTGCCAAAAAGACAAACAACTTTTGCCAACTCATTTGAGTCTGGTCGGAATACCTATAGAAGATTTTAAGCATTCCAGTGCTCCCCTAATATCCTTATAGGTTATTGATTCAGTTACCAGAACTATAGCTAATACTGTGGAAGAAAGGAAGACTGCCATTTATTAAATAATTATATGCAGATGACACCAGCCTTATGGCAGAGTGAAGAGGAACTGAAACGCCTCTTGATGAAAGTGAAAGAGGAGAGTGAAAAAGTTGGCTTAAAGCTCAACATTCAGAAAACTAAGATCATGGCATCTGGTCCCATCACCTCATGGGAAATAGATGGGGAGACAGTGGAAAGTGTCAGACTTTATTTTTTTGGGCTCCAAAATCACTGCGGATGGTGACTGCAGCCATGAAATTAAAAGATGCTTACTCCTTGGAAGGAAAGTTTTGACCAACCAAGAGAGCACATTAAAAAGCAGAGACATTACTTCGCCAACAAAGGTCCGTCTGGTCAAGGCTATGGTTTTTCCAGTGGTCATGTATGGATGTGAGAGTTGGACTGTGAAGAAAGCTGAGTGCCGAAGAATTGATGCTTCTGAACTGTGGTGTTGGAGGAGACTCTTGAGAGTCCCTTGGATTGCAAGGAGATCCAAGCAGTCCATCCTAAAGGAGGTCAGTCCTGGGTGTTCATTGGACGGACTGATGGTGAAGCTGAAACTCCAATACTTTGGCCACCTCATGTGAAGAGTTGACTCGTTGGAAAAGACCCTGATGCTGGGAGGGATTGGGGGCAGGGGGAGAAGGGGACGACAGAGGATGAGATGGCTGGATGGCATCACCGACTCGATCAGCATTAGTTTGAGTAAACTCCGGGAGTTTGTGATGGACAGGGAGGTCTGGCGTGCTGCGATTCATGGGGTCGCAAAGAGTCGGACACGACTGAGCGACTGAACTGAACTGAACTGAACTGATGGGAAAGGTGGGCCTCCCCGGTGGCTCAGCAGTAAAGAATCCACCTGCAGTGCAGAAGTTGCAGGTTCAATCCCTGGGCTGGGAAGATCTGGAGAAGGAAATGGCAACCCACTACAATATTCTTGCCTGGGAAATGCCATGGACAGAGGAGTCTGGTGCAAATCCATGGGGTTGCAAGAGTCAGACACAACTTAGTGACTAAACAACAGTGAATGGGGAAGGTAGTAATTAAGCTAATTATTTAATTTTTATTTAAAATTTTTGGCCACACTGCATGGCTTGCAGGATCTTAGTTCCCTGACAAGGGACTGAACCTAGGCCCCGGCAGTGAAAGCACTGAGTCCTAACCACTGGACCTCCAGGGAATTCCTCAAGCTAATTCTTGTATATAATCCACAAGGTAAATATCACCAGTCTCATTTTACAATTAAGGTTTTGGGAAACTGAGTGCCTTGTTTAAGGCCACACAGCTAAGTAGGTAGTAGAACTGGTGCTGGACATCTAATCTAAATCCCATTCTCTGTTACAATGCCAGGCCCTGCAAAGAAGTGTCATCAATTGATCATGGTTGCCAAGACAGTTGTGTTGAGAAAGATTGAGGCCAAATTCAGGATCTGGCAAAAATCAATACTTTGATCAGTGTGATACATATCATAGCACGGAGCAGGGAGCAGTAGTATGTCTGTTATCTCTACATGGCCATACTGGTTATAGAGATGAAGATCTCAGAACACAAATGAAAAGAAATTTAGATACAGTGATGCAGTTCATGAGCAGTATTTTGACAGAATCCATCTTTCACATAGCAATTATATTTTATTCTTTCTAAAACGTATTTTAGATTGTTACTTCCTTAATAATCTTCATGGGTTCATTTCTGCTTAATGAATAAAGTCTGAACTTGCTAGCCTGGTGATCATAACTGTCAATGATGTGTCTGGAATCTACTGTTCAGTCGCTCTGCTTCTCTGCCTTTTCTGTTCACAGTGTTCTCTCTGCCTAGAATGTTTACACAGCCCATCAAAATTACCTATTTTTCAAATTCCAGCTTCCTACTAAAATACAAAGCTTCCATTACGAGGGCCTGGAGGGCCCTCTGTTAGAGATTATGCGGAGTGGAATAACCAGAACTGATTTTAAAATCATGAGCCCTTGAATAATGACCTAATCACTCCATCCTGAAGCGGCCCATTTTGTGTATTTCCATACTGCTTATTCTTCATTTGTTACTTAGAGTAGGGAAGAATGTTTACACTCTTCAGTCTGAAGAGGAAGAAACTTCTGTCAACTCCTCTCCTTCCAGGAGCCCACGGAAGCGACAAATCTGACTGACTTACGTCCAGGATAGCAGACCATGCTTTACAGGTCATATTCAGTCAGTGTTCCTACACAGCACTCTTGTGCCCCACTACTGAGTCTCCCTTTCACCGTCTACTCTCAAACCCAGTGGGCCTTTGCTCTTTTAATTATCATGTTGTAAGGAGCGCAGCCCATTCACTCTCTTTTCTGCAACCAAGCATACAAGGCAGGTCTGTAGTCTTTACTGTTAAAGAGGCACACGGACATGGATCTATTTAAAGATCCAGCTTTCTCCTCAGGTCACGAGAGCACATAGGTTTTAAGATTTGCATTCAATATGGAAGAGAGGGAGGGCTTCTCTGATGGTTCAGCAGTAAAGAATTTGTCTGCAATGCAGGAGAGGCAGGTTTGATTCCTGGGTCTGGAAGATCCCCTGGAGGAGGAAATGGCAACCCACTCCAGCATTCCTGCCTGAAAAATCCCATGAACAGAGGGAACCTGGTGGGCTACAGTCCATGGGGTCACAAAGAGTCAGACATGACTGAGCACTTCTATCCAGGAGCATTTCTTCCATCTATGGGAGAGAGAAGGTTCCACTTCTGCCTTAGTCCACATTAGTACTCCAAGCTTCTAACAGAGGGCCTACCATATTGGAGGTTATTAAGTCCTCCACTAATCAAGTTGATACTTGATCCTAAATGGATTCATAATTCTTTCTTATACTTGCTATGGGCCAGAATCCTGGAAAGAAGAGTCTGAACTTATTATCACTTGCTTGCTTTATTTGATTATCATTTCATGTATATAAACCTTATATCTTCAGTTTGAATACTAGATGGGCAGTATGCAAAGGGCTCTGTTTATTCTAAGCCTCATACTTTTGCTAACCAAGTGATTCACATTGTTTCTAGAAGATTTATCTCAGCATCCCCTGCAGTATTCCTAGTTAACATTAGCCAAAATCATGCTTTCTTGGAGGCTTCCTTGGTGGCTCAGATGGTAAAGAACCTGCCTGCAAATTCAGGAGTCTTGGGTTCCATCCTTGGATCAGGAAGATCCCCCAGAGAAGGGAATGGCTACCCACTCCAGTATTCTTGTCTAGAGAATACCACGGAGAGAGGGGCCTGGAGGGCTACAGTTCATTGGGTTGCAAAGAATCAGACATGATTGAGCAACTAACACTTTGCTGGTCTTCATCCTGTCTATGGCCTGTGGGTTGCTGTCTCCCTTATTCTAACATTGTTTTATAAAGGCTTCACTTTTTAAAGCCTCTGAGAGTGAATTAATAGGGGGTGCTTATGCTCACTGAATAAAATTGGTCAGGAGGAATAATTACTGAAGTGTAATAGGGCAGAAGCTGATGTATAGACAGGGAATTTGGTCACACAGTGGTGTTACAGGTATCACGACTATCAGAGGTTTCTAGGGCATAGCACAAGGTCAGGAGGTTTAATATCCTCTTTTAGTTATACCAGTTCAGCAGCTGTGACAAATCCATAAAAGAAGAACATGGAAAAAAAGGACCTAAGGAGGCCTAGTGTAAGGAAACTCATAAGCAGGTTGTGAAAGATGAGTAAAATTTTGATGATGGGGGGAAAAGGTATGTCAAGTGGAGGAGACAAGAACAAAAGTAAGGAAATGAGAAAGGGATGTTCTAAGGAATGTGTTCAGGAATGAATGGGAAATAATCTGGAGTAACCGAGACAAAGACAAATTAGAAAGGTAAGTTGTGGTCAGATCAGGGAGAGTTCTAAACAATGGTATAAATTTGGATTTTACGACAAATACAGTGGAGTGATACTTTTGAAGTCATAATTCGTTCAGTAGCAGGACAGGCTGTAGGGAAACAAGAACAAAGAGCACAGAGGCAGGTTACAATGAGGATGGAAGTAATCTGGATGAGAGTTAACGAAGGAATAAACCAGTGCAGTGGACATGGGAAGGAGAAGTAATGTTCTGGGAAGTGATACAACTTGGTATCAGTTTGGATGTGGGGACAAAAAGAGAGACAGAATTGTAGTTTTGAGCTCTATCACTGGATGAATGTAATCCCTAAAAAGGTACAATGAGGGACAATATGGGAGGGGGGAGGGTGAAATCAGCATATTTGGGGAATAATGTAAAGCAGTTGAGATTGTTTATAGCTCAGGAGGAAGGTGACAAATAGATTTGGAAACCATATACACAAAGGTGAGAACCAAAGTCAAGGAATGGATGAGGTCATGAAGAAAGAGTCCAAGGTGAGAGAAAACAGTATCAAAAGAACCTAGGGAGGACTTTCCTGGTGGCCCAATGGTTAAGAATCCACAAGCCAATGCAGGGACACGGGCTCATTCCCTGGTCCAGGAAGACCCCACATGCCGTGGGGCACCTAAGCCCATGCATCACAACACCTAGAGCCCGTGTTCCAAAAGGAGAAGCCACCACAATGAGAAGCCCACACCACAACAAGAGAGTAGGTCCCACTCGCTGCAACTAGAGAAAGCCCAGACGCAGCAACGAGGACCCAGCACAGCATAAAAAAATAAATCAGAATTAAAAAACAAATCCAGGGAAATGTCTACAAGGTAGTCAAATACGTTCAACTGTTATTTCTCTGTAGGGCAACCTTAATTCTTTCAAGTCTTTTGAAAGTACTACTCAAATTAAAGACTCAGAAAAACACCCCTAACATATGATGATCTTTACCAGAATCCATGAACACAAAGCTATTCTCAGTATTCTTAAGATTCCCCAAACTCATTCATTCATGAGACTGTCCTATATTAAATGTGTATATTCATCTGCCAAATGTGTAACTGTGAATATTTATGTATGAACTATGTATTTATGATCACCATCCAATAGTTTAATGGATTTCCACGGGTCAGAAACTTTGTAAAACACTTAACCTTACAGTGAATGATTGTGTGTATTTGTATATATATTGTATACTTAATAGAATCTAAAACCTTTGAACCTGACATTCACTGATTACTACTGTATAGTGGGCAATTAATTAGCATACTAATTAATGCATTAATATGCAATTATTCACTTAATCATTTCAGCACATTTCCAAATCATATAACAAGATATGACTTGTTATATCTTGTTCGGACTGATGTGCCCTACAGAAACTATAACCTACCTGTCACTGTTAAATTAGCCTTTTTTACTCAATTAAGGACCTTCTTTATACTCACTAAAAATATGTCCTCTTTGAAAGCTAGCCTGGCAAGCTCAGTAGTGTTCTCTTTCAATTGGCCTCTAACTCATAGATCTTGTCAGATTATCTTCCTATTATTTGTAAGAATAGATTAAATATAATTTTAATTAATGCATCAAAGCTCATGTCCCTATTTTCTTTACAGACAATACCAAATTTGATAATACAATTAAAATGTTTTGAACTGAAAGAAAAAACAGTGAAATATAACAAGGGTAACCTTAATTATAAAGGTGAAACTACCTAAGTTTAAAATGGTTTTAAGGAATTCACAGCTGTCAAGATCACATAATTCTATATGAAAGAAAAAAGATTTTTTCCAGAAAACAGTGTAAAGTAAGTTGTCATAGTATATGGTGCAGAATAAATGCTTAATCAAAATGAAATTAAAATAAAGAGACTAAACATAAAGTTTTATTTTACATTATAAATAAAAGCTTTGGGGCTATAAATTGTTTCAACATCCTACAGATTTGCCTGATTCTGTTTCAGAATGTACATTTAAAAATTTAGGATGGAAACTACCAAGAAACTCATTATTATAATGTGTGTTTATGTTTTATTATCATTACTCATCTTTTATGCTAGATTCTATAATCCTGAGGGCAGGACTATGTCTGTCTCGTTAATTAGTGTATCCACTATGTTAGATCAGTGCCTGGCTCCTAGCAGGCAGTCAATAAATATTAAATGAATGAGGCATGTAAGGGAATATCTATTTGAAAATATCTAGATAATTTATTTATACCTATTTGAAAATATCTAGATAATTCCTTAAAAAAAATTCTTAGAGTAGCCATTCATCTTTGTTCATTCACTGAACATGTACGGTGGACCTTCCATCCAGGTTCAATACTACAATACAGAGATAAGACTTTGCCAAGGAGAGAAGTCCAGAAAGAGCCATGTAACCAGAAAATTACAATACACTACAACATGGTACATTTATAAACATTCAGACAAGTGTTGTAGAAGCCTAGAAGATGAAGCAATTTATTTTTTACCTACGTTATCTGGGGAGAGTTTCAAAGAATGTGATGTTGAAGGCTGACCTTTAGGAGTGAGCAGGAGTTTCCTAGACAGAGAAGGAAGAAAGTGTAGTCCAGGCAGAAAGGGAGGTCACAGAGAAGCCTGGAGTCCTGAAAGAGAGATTCCAGAGGACGAAAGCATATGATATAAAGAGTGTGAAGGAAAAAGATTACTTTCTTCCTATGTGAAGTCTGAGGTACGGGAAAAAAATCATCTACTATTTACTGATTGCCCAAGTCCTGCTTTTAACTATATAATTAATTATATAACACTATAAATATCTGCTTTATGATTATGTAGAGGTGTTTAAAATACATAAACCACTTAAGAGAATTTATCAAACACTTTGAGGAGCTTTTCTAACTACTCTAAGAGTTAAAGTGGAAAAAAAATGTTCATCTGTCAGGTGACATAAAACCAATTTCTACTAAATGTGCCAGAATAATTTTTCTCCACCTCAAGAACAGTTAGTCTTCAGTCTGTTCATTACTGTCTTTTTATAGTATTTTTATTTAATAAAACCTATTAAGACTACCATACAAATCTCTTTACTTATGCTTTTATCTTTTAACTGATCAATTTTTATATTGCTGACATCCCTTCTTCACCATTTGCTCATTTAAAAATTCATAGTATGTGAGATATGTCTCTGGAGAAAATGTCTATAAAATTTGTTACAGCTGGCAAATGTGTATGAGTCAGTGATAGCACATGACTAAATGCTTCACAGAAAATAAAATTTGTTTCTGTAGTAAGCAGAACTGTTTAAATGTTATTTATTTTTATGTTTCAAAGAAAATATATTGTGAAGTGCTGCATTGATTTAATACGCAACAATGTCTGTGTACACGCTGTAGAAGGAAAATTTATGAAACCTTTGCACAACTCCTTTAATTGAATTTTCCAAATCTCTCACCACACACAAATAATCAATATCTTCTGCAGAGAAAACCAGTCAGAATTATTACAGTCTTCCGTTTCAATTTTGTTGTCATCAGCACATACAGAGCACCTGGATATTTGTAATGTCTGATAGCAAGTTATTTACACCTCTTAAACACATAATTGCTATTAAGTGAGTTAAAATCTATGCTTTAAAAGTTTAACTGATTATTTAAAAGATAAAAGCACCACACTTTTAATAACATATAAAAAAATTAAATCATAGGAGAAATTATTTAAAAGGCTTTGAAAAGTAATAAACCAGTTTGTGTTTCCTTAAATCCTAGACAAATCTCAAGTAAGCAGTTGAAATATAGCCCCCAAACAGTGATGAACAGTGTAAAGCACAAGCATTAACATTAATAAGAGGAAAAGGTATGATCCACATACAGGATAAGTGACAACTGAATTCGTATAAAGAGCTGAGGACTACAGTTGTACATTAATGTGTATTTGTGTTACCAAAACTAACATCGCTATTTTTCAGCTCTAAATAAACTAAGAATGTTAAAAGCATAGTGGAATTTTTGTTGTTTCTTCTAAAATTCATGTCTAATCTTCAAAGCTGAGTTTTTTAATACTGGAGTATTTGTTTGAAAAAAGATACTGCTTCATGTTAAACTAGAACAGAAAAAAATAAAAGGGAAGCAGTTTTCTAGGAGTAAAAGTATTTAGCTGATATGACAAATACTTTTTCAAGACTGAGTGGGGGAAAGAACAACATATTTTTAAGTTAAAAAATACTTCAGTGGGTGGTTAGAATGAAAAGGCAATATCAAACTATTTACATAGTCTTAAAACAGAAGGAGTTTAAAATTTGTCCTTTGGACCAAGAGTTTGAAAACCTCAAAAATCCTATAACGAAAATGAATTTTACAATGCAAGAAGACAGTAATTTAGTTAAAGAAAATCAGAACATTTATAGTTTGTGTTTTTTTTTTTTTTTTTTAAGGCCAGAGCTAGAAATTTTGAAATATTTAGTATTACAGACAGCTGAAACAATCAACTTTTTGGAACAATGTAAAGTTCAGATGGTTACATTTCTTTTAAAATATGCATATTTCAACCTACACAATTATTCCTAAAACAGATAAAATATGTTTTGGACTGAAGCTAAGTGTCTAGATTTCATATCTTGGCAAATGCTCTACAATTTGCTTAAATTTTTTTAAAAAACATTTTGTTTACTGGAAGTACTAGTCATGGACAAACAATGATGGTATTTTCTAATTATCTCTAGAAAAAATGAAAATACTCAGTACCATATAATGCCACCTATTGTTTCAGGAATATTTGTATCAAGTTGTTTTATACAGAGGATGACTATGTAAAGTAAATAAATTTCATGCCTTCTCATGTGATGATAATGTGACAGTCCTTCTGTATCAACCCATTGAATGGTCATATGTTTTAAATCTTCAGCATAACAAATTAAAAATAATTTTGAAAATTCACATCCAAATATAACAGAAAAAACCTTTCATTTCATTATCCTTCTAATAGTCATAAAGCCAATATTATTAAGGAAAGTGAAGATAGGCTTACTTCCTAAGTTAACTGAAAAAAGAAAGAAGCCTTCCTTTGTTTAAGAAATCTGTATTCTGTAAAGGAGGTCTTCTTTATTCACACGCTTTATCAAGTCATTCCCTAATTAGCAAGGTCCAGTTCTGAAAATTAATAAAAATCTTAGTTTACCTTTTAATGTTAATGTGGATGTTTTAAATTTCCATGGAATAGGTTATACAAAGCCTTAGAATGTGTCTCAGATGTCTATTTAAAACACTAGAGTCTTACCTTTACAATTATACTTCTCTGACGACAATAAAAACTACAACTGCTGCTAAACAAATTAGCAGTAAGATGAAAAAAATAAACAGAACTAAAGGATTAATTCAAAGGCAAAATGACGAAACAAATGCTGGAATTCTCCTGGTATTGTCTATTTTAACTATTCTAGGAAAATTTGACAAGAATCTGAAGGAAAAAAAATCTGAGTGACATTCTTCTGATAGTGAAATAAATAATGTGTTTACTCTCATTTTCATTTATTACCTAATATAACACATCTAAAACATATTAAAAACATATTAACTGGTTTTTATATTATATAATTTCTAACTGTAAATTTCTAATATTATGGAGATTCTCAGAACATTTTAAAATTTAAATAATTCTGGGTAACAGCATAGTAAAAGAAGAGTAAAGTAGAAATTTCTGTAAAAAGCTTATGGTTAGATCCCCAAATAAGGAATATGTAAAGCAAATTAGTTTGGACTGTCAAAAAAACTAACAAAGTCCTATAAAAATGAATGTATGAATAAAAGGGGGTGAAAGTTAACTTGGCAAAGAAATTTATATAAAATGTGCATGTGTTGGCATGCATCATCTTTAACCAAAAAAAAAAAAAAAACCCACCAAAATTAAAAATATATATATACATTACAAACTGGAGAAAAAAATAGGGAAAAGCATTCTGTAAAAACTTTAGCTCAAATTCAAATTAGAAAAAAAAGCTTTAATCTATTTTCCAGGCAATATTAGTGCAAAAAATAAGATGAAAAAATAATGAAGACTTGAATACCTCAGTAAGTATAAAGAGTCAATGTAGCTTTTGCCAAGAAACAAAATGGAAAATGACTTCTATATTCTCATATATAATTACCATATAGTTTATATTATATATTTAATGTATCTTAGCTCAGTTAGTTCAGTTTACATTTAAACCACAACAAATAACCAATGCTTATTAGAACCTTTAAAACATGATTTAGTGATACAATCTCCTCTATGCATGAAGAAACACTCAGCTCTCAGGGAAAACCTGGTAATGCGCAAGTCAGTTTTAATGCCTAAAATACTAGAAAATAGATTTAAGGGTGATTCATGCAGAAACACACAAAGAACCCCTATGTATTGGATAAAGGAGGTGACTGTTTTAACATGTGAAAATAATTTTGTTTATGGAAGGAAATAATACTTTTGGGAAATTTTTTCCCATTAATTATTAGCAGAGACAGTTCATCTATTTGTTCTATAATTTTCCCTTCTTCATTCTTCAAAACTGTTGGCAAAAGCCTAATGTAAAGCCTAATTCTAATTAGCTCTAGGAAATTAACAGATTAAAAAAAAGTTACACCATTGCTATTGAATATATAAAAGAAAGATTTTCTCTAGTTGAGAAATAATAAATATTCCAATTTCCCATTAAGATCCTCTAAAACTTGTCAAGTCAGTAGAGATTAAAATCATTGAAAGCCAGTTACATATTATGATCAAGATACACTGCACTGGAGAAATGATCTCAATCCTTTTCTAGGGAAGAGCTGCTTGTATGCACTTAAATTCTATGGATCCTAATGGGAGGCAGCTGTCCAGCTGAAGGGCCCAGGAAGCCTGCTCAGATATCTTCCCACATGAGTTTTGGAGGAGTTTTTCCATGACTGCTACCCTGCCATGACCCAGTTGGCCTCTGGAACTGACCAGCAGGGAATCCCAGCTTTTCCTCCTGCAAACTCATCGCTAACTTTGTTAAAGATCCTAAACACAGACTAAATTGGTTGAGTGATGTCTTATGTTTGAACCTGAGAGCTGGAATGACTGGGTGCTTTCATTTGTTTTAAGAAGACATAACATAGAAAAACACAAAGACCACACTTTTTGACATGAGACTGGTTTTCAGCTGGAATCCCTGCTCTGACACTTAACTAGCAGTGCCTTTTGGCAAACTACTCAACATTTTATTGTGTCTTTGTTCCTTATCTATAATGACAATAACAGCTATCTTGCAGGGTTGTTGTATAGATCTGCTGATCCTAGTGTTGAGAACATAGTAATTATTACTCCTCAACAAGGGGAAGTCACTGGTACTCAAAAATGGTAGACTAACACATGACTACCCACTTCAAGGCCTACCTCCGTTTGTAGAGATTGCCAAATGGCATTCATGTCAGTAATATTAAAATGATCCCTCAAGTTGGTCTGGTGGCTTTAATATTTTATAGTCTGTGATTATTTTGCTTACTAAGGTGTGAATGTGCATGTGTTGTGGGAACTTAAAAGTCTCCTAATTTAGTTTCCCATAGTGTGAAATGCTCAGAGGTATGAGTTCACAGTAGAGCAAACATTATTAAAAATCTCAGAACACTGCCTACAAAGTAACTTTTTATGTTTTGTATATCTTTCTAAATTACCATTAAAATCTGCCATATATAATGCATTATTGCCCCATCTGTCTGTATTTTCAAAAAGAACTTTTAATAGAAGAAAAAACTATAACTCTTAACCTAAAAACTGTATTTCAAAAGTTCAATCATCAGGAAAATTGATCTTAACTAGACATGGTCTTCTGCTAAATGCAGTATAATGTTTTTCAAATGAGATTGGTGGTCTTTTAAAAGAATACACTAGAAAAGGGCTCATGACAATTGGTTGAAATGGTAAAATGAGATGAAACGATCTCTTTATACAATAAACTAAGAACACTTTACCTTTGTTGGGAAGTCCTGAATTCTTCTTTTTAAATAGCTTTTGCTTTATTACGTTAGTCACTAAAGGAAAAAAAAAATATGGGATATTAATCATTTCTCAATCTGGAAGAAACAACTTCAAAAAAATACATGTTTTTGTAAGTATCAAGTACAAAATATATCTTATATAAAGAATGAGAACTACATCAAATAAGCCTAATACAAGTTACCAAGGAACACTCTTTCCCTCACATTCAAGAAGAATCCCTGAAATAACACATCCTAGCAAAAGATATGTGGTTTTCTGTTCTAAGTTTACAAACAAGCAATAGAGAGAAACTCATTAAAAACTCATAAATTAGGGGTGGGAGGGACAAAAAAACCCCAAACAACTCAAAAATTTCTCTTACTTAGTTCTTTTGTTTTCTGCATTTCTCTTTTAAAGACACATGATGCATGGGGGATCCCAATGAGATTTTCAAGCTCTTTACTGCCCTTCAAAGCCTAAAAGAAAGGCATTTTAAATGAGTTAAGTTCTCTATAAATATTATACTACTGACAACTCTAGTGAAAATACAGTACACTGCTTCCTTTCTCTGAAAAACTTAAAACTCTGTGATAATGAAATTTAACTTTTTCTGGTAGGGTAACTAAAACCTTAAAATATCTGAATAAAACCAATCTATTAACTACAAAGACAAAACATAATTGATAAATTTACTTTTCAATGTCAAGTCAGGTATTACTAAAATATTATGGTTAATTACTGTTCATGTAAGAAATTCTTATAAAAAGTAAAATGAATATATCTTCTGTAAACTCTTTCCAGGATTGGATTCTCCTATTCTTTTTCTAATGGGGTAACAGAAGTATGAAAAATTATATGCCAAAAAAAGCAAACCTGTATACTACTTAAATTTTGCATTATTTCCATGAATTCTTCTGACGATTTCTCAACTTTAGTTAGCAATACCATGAATCTGTGAATGAAAAAAAAAATTCAGTAAGATCAAGCAGTTGAACACGGCAAGTCATTTTCAAAGCTTTAATTCTTTTAAAAGAATCTTATATTCAGTTTTTATTACTTTCTTTGCATTTTTCAAAGTGGTAAAAGATGTAAATGTTCCTCTTTCAGCTTTCACTCCTTTACAAACAATATATTTTACCAACCATCCTATCCTTTGGCATTTCACTTTCTCATTACCACTGAGCAGTGGGAAAGAAGAGATATATAGTTGGCTTGTCCTTTCTCCTTCATGTCATTTTGAGAGAACAAATACACCACCATCACCTTATTTACCTAGATCTAAGCCTATGTATCAGTGTTACCCAGTAATTTTTTTTAATTAAAAAATTAGGTTTTTAGCTTAATATATCCCAATGCGACAAACAGACCAAGGTACTCTTTTAAATTTGAAGACGAAAGATATGTTTGGCCACATTCATGTGTCTATACTTTTAAAAGCTGCACAATATTGAACCTAGTAAATATACCAAAGGTGATTTAACTATTTCCTTATGGCTGCAACTTTAGTTTCTTTTCAAATTTTAAGATCTCACAATTTGTATATGATAATCTATACCAGTGCAGTTTAACAGAAATATAATGCAAGCTATATATATAATTAAAAATCTTCTAATAGCCACATTGAAAGTAAAAAGAAATAGGTGAACTTAATTTTAATAATTTAGTAATAATTTTAATAATATATTTTATTCAACTCAATATATCCAAAGTATTACCATTTCAACATGTAATCAATATAAAACTTATTCATGAGATATTTTATACTTTTTTTTTCAAAATTCAGTCTATATTTTATATTCATAGCATATATCATTTCAGAATAGTCACATTTTAAAAGCTTAGCCATGTGTGGCTGGCTAGTGACTCCTGTTTCAGGAAGCACAAATCTGTCCTATTAATTTTATGAGAGAAACTAGAAATTCTATTTAAATGCTTTTCAAAATCACATCAGTGTTATCCATTAACATTGGTGTGTGCTATAAAAATAAGATAAATGTGACATTAAATGTTCATACACAATGAATATGAACAGTGTGTTTCAACTAAGTAAAATATGTATATAAGTATGCGAGCAAAGAATGGAAAGAAAGCGATATGCAAAAGCTAAAAATTATGTGAACATAGTGGAATTCCAAGTGATATTTCTTTCCTTAAAATTTTCCTTCACTATTACGCATTTTAAATTAGAAGTTGTCTGTCTGTCTGAGGTCCCAGCTGCTTACCACTGGAACCTCAATATGAGACTACCTCTATGAGACAGACTACCTCCATACAGGACAGACTACCTCCATATGAGAGAGACCATCATAAAGGAATTCCGGCTCCTCTAATTAAGCTCCAAAAGCCTGAAGGAGCAGGAGGATTTCAGTGACTCCCACTCAAGGCTGGGAACCTCCAGCTTACCCTACATTATACCTAAGCCCACTAAGTACCTCAGAAATACAAAGCTGAGGCAATTAACCTCCTTTGCTATGAGAAGGAGTCTTAGGGGCTCTTTTTCTTGCATCCCTTTCCTGGGAGGACTGGAGTGGCAGAGCCTCTTCACACTCTTACCATCCTTTAAGGAACTGATGCTGTTCCCTGTCTACCCTCAGGGAGTTGGGTGGGAAGGGCTGAGTCCTGCAGTGTTGCCATCCTGAATGACTCCAAAGAGTTCTGTTCAGAAAGAGCGAGAAGTGAATGGCACCCCCAGGAGCTGTGGAATGTAAGCATACCCAATGAACCTATTAGTAAATCTTTCTCCCAAGTTAAGACAATTATCCAGCAGCTAAGCTACCTGTTCAACAGCCTTGGAGTTTTTGGACTGAGTATCAGTTCCCAAAGTATCAAGATATCCTTCACATGCCTAAACTTGCCTCCACGCAGGACCAATTGGAGTAGTGGACATTCCATCACTCTCGTCATTTTTAATTTCCTTTCCTCTCCTCCTCATTATGCTTCTCACTAGGTGAACTCAAGTCTTTTCCTCATCTCAATGGTAAGCAAATTCATGGAATGGCTTTTAAACTGTCATCCAACTGCTACATTTTGAGAAATTCAGGAAGTGTGTTCTCCATTTCTGTATCTTCTGACTCAGTGGACAAGATGTCATAATCTTTGGAGATAAACAACTTGCTGAGCAGCTTTTGGGAGAAAAATGGTTGCCACTGTCTTCATCCTAGACAAAATGGCAATATTTATATTTAATCTCATGTGCTGGAAGCTGAATTTTTATTGCCAGTGATAGCATTTTCTATATTTTCAAAGGATGGTTTCAACTATACTTTGCTATCCTAAGACAGCATTATTGTTTACTTTAATATTATCTCTATGTCCCTTCACTAATTTAGTTGTTTCTGAAAACCAACAATCTTTTATACCTGCCTGCAGAATACATTTCTGTTACAAAGTTTCCAAATTATTGTTGCCCCTTTTTTCAAGTTGGTGAGTGAAAGTATAATCAGTGGATACCATCATATTTTATAAAACACTACTCCTTTCTTAAACAGATTTGCCTCTGGCTGGACTAAACTGGATCAAACCCTTCACTTTATAATGACCACTGCAAACTATGCAGATGTTGATGGGTATTGCATCCAGATATCCAGTGACTGCTGTCTGTTTCATGATATCCTTACAAAATTTGATCAAATCCTATATTATGGCCAAATTCCACTGTTGTACGACTTGAGAAATCTGAAATCTCGGTCTTCCTTGAATGAATCTTTTTTTGTTTCAGCAGAGTAAAAATTCAGCGTCATCTTTTAGCAACTAGTATTTTTAAAGTGTCTAGATGAGTACTCTGTTTTTAAAGAGAAACTATGATCCAGTTGGTCTGGCACAAGAGAACGTTGTTCAAGTTTTGACATTTTTTGCCAGACTGCCTTTCCTCAGAGCAGATTCTTATGGTATGTTCACTATGAATATCCATTTTTCTCTTGAGAAAGCCACATGCCAAAAATTCAGGATTTTTGATGTATTTTCCAATTTGCCTAGAAAAGTCTCACTGTAAAATCCAGACTTCTCTCATTTTCCCCAAAGAGAAAGTCTTTTTATTCTGAAGAACAACTGAAATTAGATGCTTTGCTCATATCAAATACATGGAGGGATGTGTCCATTAATTATGCTTTAAATTTCTTCCATAGTGATTTCTTCAGTCTCAAGCAAGTGATATGTAACTTTTAAAAGTATCATTCTGCTCCAATTCTGCTTTTTTCCCTATCTTGACTGCTTTCAATTATTTTCCATTCTTAACTTCAAATTTAACTTCATTATTTTCCTTTTCTCCATAAAACTCCTCAGATATATTCTGAGGGGAGAACTAAAAGAACAAGGAGCAGTTATCCTTAAATTGGTGAGTCTAACTGAAAATTGATGATACAGGTGATTCAGTTCAGTTCAGTCGCCCAGTTGTGTCCGACTCTGCGACCCCGTGAACCGCAGCATGCCAGGCCTCCTGTCCATCACCAACTCCCAGAGTTTACCCAAACTCATGTCCATTGAGTCGGTGATGCCATCTAGCCATCTCATCCTCTGTCGTCCCCTTCTCCTCCTGCCCTCAGTCTTTCCCAGCATCAGGGTCTTTTCAAATGAGTCAGCTCTTTGCATCAGGTGGCCAAAATATTGCAGTTTCAGCTTCAACATCAGTCCTTCCAAAGAACACCTAGGACTGATCTCCTTTAGGATGGACTGGTTGGATCTCCTTGCAGTCCAAGGGACTCTCAAGAGTCTTCTCCAACACCACAATTCAAAAGCATCAATTCTTCAGCGCTCAGCTTTCTTTACAGTCCAACTCTCACATCCATACATGACTAATGAAAAAACCATAGCTTTGACTAGACGGACCTTTGTTGGCAAAGTAATGTCTCTGCTTTTTAATATGCTGTCTAGATTAGCAAGTGTTAACTCAGCTCTGCTATGCCATCACAAATGTGGAAGGGAGGTCATCAATTTCTTTAAGATTCCCTGGCATGCACCCATGGTGCCTACTATACTGACTGTGCAGGCAATGTGGATATAGTGGAGTAAGATGTGAAACCTCTAAAAGACAAAATGGCCTGTAAAGATCCTGATTTACCCTCTTCTGTAACTTCCAACTGTTTGGCACCTTTCTTCCTCACTAGATCACTAATTCCATGAAGGCAACGACAGACTCTACCTTGTTTATGTTATAAACCAAGTTAACTAGCATGGTGTCTGTGGTATGGTAGATATTACTTGATGGAACAATGAATAAAATATGCTCATCTTTCATTTTATTCTTCCTTTTACTTCCCTCTAATCATAGATTTCAAAGTTCATTAGTGTGTTATTTCACTGAGAAACCTAGGTGGGAGATGCTGGTCAAAGGGTACAATCCTCATATGTAAGATGAATCAGTTCTGGGGATTTCATGCATAGCATGGTAGCTATTTCATGCATAGCATGTTAGCTATAGTTATAAATACTACATTGTATACTTTGGTGGTTCAGATGGTAAATAATCTGCCTGCAATGCAGGAGGCTTGGATTCAATCCCTGGGTCAAGAAGACTCCTTACAGAAGGAAACAGCAACCCATTCCAGTATTCTTGCCTGGAAAATCCCACGGACAGAGGAGCCTAGCAGGCTACAGTCCATGGGGTCACAAGTAGTAGGACACAATTGAGTGACTAAGAGTGCTAGAGACAGTGAGTGATACTTCAAATTGATAAATTGAGCGACTAAGAGTGCTGGAGACAGTGAGTGAGTGATACTTCAAATTGATAGAGTACATCTTAAACATTCTCACCAAGAGAAAAGGTAACAATGTGAGATGTGTTAATGAACCAAACTGTCATAATTATTTTAGTGGATATATATCACATTATATACTTTAAATATACATATTTTATTTTTCAATTATACTTCAATTAAGCTGGAAAAACTTTAAAAAAGAGAAAGCTAATTTTCCCAGTCCCCTAACCTTCTGCTACCCACATGTCTTTCTAAAGCATAATCCTGGATTTCCTACCTATTTGTTTTATTTACTCTGCTTAACTCTCCTTTTACTTAATGAATATTCTCTCTACCACAAACTACTGCTCAAAACAATGATTTAGGCCAATCTCCACTTCCTCCATATTGAAATTAAAGTCTAACATTCATATTTCTGCCTTCCTACTCTACTAACACTATATACACTCAAAGGTCAATCTATCCCTCCCTCCCATGTTTCCCCTCTGATAACCATAATTACATTCTCTATATCTGTGAGTTTGTTCTGTTCTATAAATAAGTTCATTTGTGTATTTTTTCTTTTTTTTTACTTTCCATGCAAACATAATACCATATTTGTCTTTCTCTGACTTCCCTTAGTATGATAATCTCCATGTCCATCCATATTGATGCAAATGGCATTATTTCAGTATTTTTAATGGTTGAGGAGTATTCCATCGTGTACATGTACCACATCTTTATCCATTAATCTGTCAATGGACATTTAGGTTGCTTCCATGTCCTGGCTATCGTAAATAGTGCTGCAATGAACACTTCAGTACATGCATCCTTTCAAACCACATTTTTCTCTGAATATATCCCCAGGAGTGGGATTGCTAGATCACATGGTAGCTCTACTTTTAGTTTTTAAGGAAACTCCATACTTGCTCTATAGTGACTGTACCAATCTACATTCCCACCAATAGTGAAGAAGGAGGCTCCCTTTTCTCCAACTCTCTCCAGCATTTATTGTTTCTATTGTATGGATTTTTTTTTTATAATGACCATTCTGACTGGTGTGAGGTGACACCTCATTGTAGTTTTGATTTGCATGTCTCTAATAATTAACGATGCTGAGTGTATTTTCATGTGCCTCTGGGTTGTCTGTATGTCTTCTTTGGAGAAATGTCTATTTATGCCATCTGCTCATTTTTTGGGGTGTCTATCCATTTTGTTTATGATTTCCTTTGCTGTGAAAAAGCTTTTAATTTTAATTAGGTTTCATTTTGTTTTTATTTTCAGTATTCTAGGAGACAGCTTGAAAAAGATATTGCTGCAATTTATGTCAAAGAGTGTTCTGCCTATGTTTTCCTCTAAGAGTTTTATAGTATCTAGTCTTACGTTTAAGTCTCCAATCCATTTTGAGTTTATTTTTGTTTATGATGTTAAACAATGCTCTAATTTCATCTTTTTACATGTAGTTGTACAGTCTTTAAAGCACCATTTATTGAAGAGACTGTCTGTCTTCCATTACATAGTCTTGCCTTCTTTGTTGTAGATTAATTGATCTTAGGTGTGAGGGTTTATTTCTAGGCTTTCTATCCTGTTCTATTGATGTATATTTCTGCTTTTTGGTTTAGTACCATACTGTTTTGATGACTGAAGTTTTGGGTATAGTCTGAAGTCAGAAAAATGGAGCTGGATGAATCAGGCTCCCTTTCTCAAGACTGCTTTGGTTATTCTGGACCTTTTGTGTCTCCACACAAATTTTAAGACTTTTTTGTTCTAGTTCTGTGAAAAATACATTGGTAATTTGATAGGAATCACACTGAATCTGTAGGTTGCCTTGGGCGGTATAGTCATTTTGACAATATGAATTCTTCCAATTCAAGAATATGGTATATATTTCCATCTGTCTGTGTCATCTTTGATTTCTTTCATCACTGTCTTACAGCTTTTGGAGTACAGGTCTTTTGTCTCTTTAGGTGGTATATTCCAAGGTATTTCATTATTTTTGATGCAATGGTAAACAGAACTGCTTCTTTAACTTCTCTTTTGGATCTTTCACTGTTAGTGTATGGAAATGCAAGCTTTCTGTCTATTAATTTTATACCCAGCAATTTTACTGAATTCACTGATGATCTCTAGTAGTTTTCTGGTAGCATCCTTAGGATTTTCTATGTACAGAATCATGTCATCTGCAAACAGTGATAGTTTTACTTCTCCATTTCTTTTTCTTCTTCTCTGACTGCCATGGTTGGACTTCCAAAACTGTGCTGAATAAAAGTGGCAAGAGTGGACAACCTTGTCTTGTTCTTGACCTTAGAGGAAATGCTTTCAACTTTTCACCAGTGAGTATGATGTCAGTTGTAGGTTTGTCATATATGGCACTTATTATGTTGAGATAAGTTCCCTTTATGCCCACTTTCTGAAGAGTTTTTACCATAAATGAACATTCACTTCAGTTCAGTCACTCAAGTCATGTCCGACTCTTTGTGACCCCATGGACTGCAGCGTGCCAGGCCTCCCTGTCCATCACCAACTCCCGGAGTTTACTTAAACTCATGTCCATTGAGTCGGTGATGCCATTCAACCATCTCATCCTCTGTCCTCCTCTTCTCCTCCTGTCTTCAATCTTTCTCAGCATCAGGGTCTTTTCCAATGAGTCAGTTCTTCGCATCAGGTGGCCAAAGTATTGGAGTTTCAGTCTCAACATCAGTCCTTCCAATGAACATTCAGGACTGATTTCCTTTAGGATGGACTGGATGGATCTCCTTGCAGTCCAAGGGACTCTCAAGAGTCTTCTCCAACACCACAGGTCAAAAGCATCAATTCTTCAGCACTCAGCTTTCTTTACAGTACAACTCTCACATCCATACATGACTACTGGAAAAACCATAGCTTTGACTAGATGGACCTTTGTTGGCAAAGTAATGTCTCTGCTTTTTAATATGCTGTCTAGGTTGGTCATAAATGAACACTGAATTTTGTCAAATGCTTTTTTTCTATCTATTGAGAAGACTGTATATTTTTTATTCTTTAACTTGTTGATGTGGTACATCACACTGACTGACTTGCAGATACTGAAAATTCTTACATCCCTGGGATAAATCCCACTTGATCATGGCGTATGATTCTTTTAATAATATTTTCTTGGTTTCAGACTGCTAGTGTTTTGTTGAGCATTTTTGTGTCTGCATTCTTCAGTGATATTGGCCTTAATTTTCTTTTCTGTGTGTGTAGTCTTTGTCTGGTTTTGGTGTCAGAGTGACGGTAGCCTCACAGAATGAGTTTAGGAATGTTCTTTCCTCTGCAATTATTTGGGCTAGTTTCAGAAGGACAGGTGTTAACTCTGTTAACTCTTGTCCAAATGTTTTATAGAATTCACCTATGATGTCATCTGATCCTGGACTTTTCCTTGTTTAACTTTTTAATCACAGTTTCAATTTCAGTACTTGTGATTGGTCTGTTCATATTTTCTATCTCTTCCTGGTTCAGTCTTGGGAGACTATACGTATATTTTTAAAAACTTGTCCATTTCTTCTAATTGTCCATTTTATTAGCATGTAGTTGCTTGTAGCAGTCTCTTACGATCCTTTGTATTTCTGTGGTGTCTGTTGTAATTTCTTTTTCATTTCCAATTTTATTGATTCTAGCCCTCTTCCATTTTTTTCTTGATGAGTCTGACTAAATTTTATCAATTTTGTTTATCTTTTCAAAGAAAATCAGCTTTTAGGTTCATTGGTCTTTTCTATTGTTTTCTTCATCTCTATTTCTGCTCTCATCTTTCTGATCTCTTTCCTTCTACTAACTTTTGATTTTGCTTGTTCTTCTCTAGTTGCTTTAGGTGTAAGATTAGGTTACTTGTGATTTTTCTTGTTTCCTGAGGTAAGATTTTATTGCTATAAACATCCCTCTTAAAACCATTTTTGGTGCATCCCACAGATTTTGGATCATCATGCTGTTATTTTCATTTATCTCTAGGTATTTTTTTATTTCCTCAGTGATCCATGGGGTTGCTTAGTAGCATATTGTTTAGCCTCAAAGTGTTTTTTAAAGTTTTTTTTCTTGTAGTTTCTCCTAAGCTAATAGCCTTTAGGTTGAAAAAGATGCCTGATTTAAGCTTTCAATTTTTAAAATTTACCAAGGCTTGCTTTGTGGCTAGCAAATAATCAACCCTTAAGAATGTTCCATGTGCACTTGAGCAGAATGTGTATTCTGCTGCTTTTGGATGGGATGCTCTATAAATATTAAGTCCATCTGGTCTAAAATAACATTTAAAGTCTGTATTTCCTTGTTGATCATATCAGGATGTTCTGTCCACTGATGAAAGTGCGGTGTTACAGTCCCCCCATTATTGTGTTACTACTGATTTCTCCTTTCATGTTGTTAGTATTTGCCTTATATATTGGAGTTCTCCTATGTTGAGTGCACATGTAATTACAATTGTTACATCTCGGATTGTCTTGGACTGTGACTGTCTTTGTCTCTTGTAACAGTCTTTATTTTAAAATCTATTTTGTCTGATATGAGTACTGCTACTTCAGCTTTCTTTTCATTCCCATTTGCAAGAAAGATGGAATACCTTTATCTTCTCACTTTCAGTCTGTATGTGTCCCCTGATCTAAAGTGGGACTCTTGTAGACAGCATATAAATGGGTCTTGTTTTTGCATCCATCCAGACAGTCTATGACTTTTGGTTGGAGCATTTAATCCATTGATATAAATATCAATATGTCTATTTGTGTTGCTACTTTTTAAATTGTTTAGGATTTGTTTTTGTAGGCCTTTTTTCTTCCCTTCCTATTTTGTTCTCTCCTCTTGTGACTTGATGACTAACTTTAGTGTTGTGTCTAGATTTCTTTTTCTTTTTTTGTTTATATCCGCTGTAGATTTTCAGTTTGTGGCTACCATGAAGTTTTAATATAGCAGTCTATATATAAACAAGATTGTTTCAAGTTGCTGATCTTATAACTTCAAATTCATTTCAAAGAGCTCTCCTTTCTCACAACTGCTGGTTTCCATATCATGTTTGTGTGCAGATGATTTCCTATCTTTACTGCATGTTTGCCTTTATTGGTGAGCTTTTCCATATGTAATTTTCTTGTTTCTAGTAGTGGCCTTTTCTTTTCCACTTGGAAAAGTCCCTTTAGTATTTGTTGCAAAGCTGGTCTGATGGTACTGAATTCTAGTATTTTTTGCCTGTCTATAAAGCTTTTGATCTTTCTGTCCAATCTGTATGAGAGCCTTGCTGGGTAGAGTGTTCTTGGTTGTAGGTTTCTCCCTCTCATTACTTTAAATACATCATGCCACTCCCTTCTGACCTGCAGAGTTTCTGCTGAGAAATCAGCTGAATGTTACGGGAGTTCCCTTGTATGTTTTTTTGCTGCTTTTCCCTTGTTGCTTTTAATATTTTTTAAAATTTTAATTTAATTTTCATCAGTTTGAAATCTATGTGTCTCATGTGTTTCTCCTTTGGTTTATCCTGCCTAGGACTCTCTGCACTTCCTGGACCTGGGCGACTAATTCCTTTCCCTGCTAGGGAAGTTTTCAGCTATTATCGTTTCAAATATTTTCTCAAGGTGTTGTCCCAGAGGTCTCTTAGACTGTCTTCATTTCTTTTCATTCTTTTTTATTTTGTTTCCTGGGAGTGATCTTCACCACCTTGTCTTCCAAGCCAGTTATTTGTTCTTCCTCAGTTGCTCTGCTATTGATTCCTTGTAGTGTTATCTTTCATTTCAGTTACTGTATTGTTCATCTGTTTGTTTGTTCTTTAGTTCTTCCAGATCTTTTTTAAACACTTCTTGTCTCTTCTCAACATATGCCTCCCGTTTTTCCCCAAGATCTTGGATCATTTTCACATCATTACTCTGAATTCTTTTTCCATTAGATTGCCTATGCCCACTTCACTTAGTTGTTCTTCTGGGGTTTTATCTTGTTCCTTCATCTGGGATGCATTCCTTTCCTGTCTCATTTTGTCTAACTTTCTGTGATTGCAGTTTCTATTCCACAGGCTGCAGGGCTGCAATTATTCTTGCTTTTGTGATCTGAAATTGGGTGGATGAGGCTAAGATGCTTATGCAGGCGTCCTGGTCGGAGGAACTGGTTTCTGTCCACTAGTGGGTGCTGGTTCTTGCACCCTGGTGGGCAGGGCCATGCTCAGGAAGATGTTAAGCAGCCTGTCTGCTGATGGGTGGGGCTGTATTCCTGTCCTGTTGACTGCTTAGCCTGAGGTGTCCCAGCACTGGTGCATACAGGCTGTTATACTCTATGTGGCATTCTCAATATACTTTTTTTTTTTTACCTAGACTACCACTGAATAATACTGTACATTACCTATATTACAAAAAAATAGACTTGTAGCCCTGAAATGAGGTCTTAACCACAAATTACAACACAATTTGTATGGAAAATGCATTCTAAAAATATTCAGACACAAGACTGAACCAGAAAAAGATAGAAAATATGAACAGACCAATCACAAGTACAGAAATTGAGTTAGTAATTTAAAAACTGCCCAAAACCAAAAGTCTAGGACCAGACGGTTTCACAGATGAATTCTATTGAACATTTAAAACCCGTTCTTCTGAAACCATTTCAAAATACCTGCAGAGAAAGGAACACTCCTGAACTCACTCTGTGAAGCCAACACGACCTTGATACCAAAACTAGACAGAGATATCACACAAAAAGAAAATGACAGGCCAATACCACTGTTGAACATACATGAAAAAATCTTCAACAAAATACAAGCAAACTGAATCCAACAGTATTTTAAAAGGATCATACATCATAATTAAATGAGATTTATCCCAGAGATGTAAAGATTTTTTAACACCAGCAAATCAATGTGATACACCACATTAACATGCTGAATAAAAAATTTCATATATTTCAATAGATGCAGAAAAAGGTTTTGATGAAATTCAACATCCATTTATGATAAAAACTCTCTAGAAAGATGGCATAGAGGGAACATACCTCAACGTAATAAAGCCTATATATGACAAACCCACAGCTAATATACTCAATAGTGAAAAGCTGAAAGCATTTCCTCTAAGATCAGTAACTACACACCCGTGCCACTTTTATTCAACATAGCTTTGCAAGCTCTAGTCATAGCAATCAGAGAAGAAAAAGAAATAAAAGGAATCCAAACTGGAAATGAAGAAATGTCAATGTTTGCAGATGACAAGATACTATATACAGAAAATCCTAAAGACACCACCAGAAAACTACTAGAGCTTATCAAGGAGTTGGTAAAGCTGCAGGATACAAAATTAAAATACAAAAATCAGTTGCATTTTTAGGTACTAACATCAAAAGACAGAGAAATTAAAGACATAATCCCATCTACCATCATATCAAGAAGAATAAAATACCTAGGAATAAACCTACCTAAAGATTTACTTCAAAAATTATAAGATGCTGAATTCAAAGAAGTTGAAGACAACATAAACA
Source organism: Dama dama (assembly GCF_033118175.1). NCBI lineage: Eukaryota > Metazoa > Chordata > Mammalia > Artiodactyla > Cervidae > Dama > Dama dama. The sequence goes on along the minus strand of NC_083700.1, from coordinate 79,544,834 downwards.
GATAGAAAGACATACTGTGTTTCTGGACTGGAAGAACTGATATTGTCAGGATGACTATACTTACCCAAGGCAATCTACAGATTCAATGTAATCTGTATCAAATCACCAATAGCATTTTTTGAAGAACTACAACAAATAATTTTAAAAAGTTGTATGGAAACACAAAAGACCCTGAATAGCCAAAGCAATCTTAAGGAACAGCAGAGCTGGAGGAATTAGACTCCCTGACTTCTGACTATACTACAAAGCTACACTCATCAAAACAGTAAAGTATTGGAACAAAAACAGACACATAGATCAATGGAAAAAGACAGAAAGCCAAGAAATAAACCCATGCAGTTATGGTCAATTAATCTACAATAAAGGAGGCAAGAATATACAATGGAGAAAAGACAGTCTCTTTCATGAGTGGTGCTGGGAAAAATGAACTGCTACATGTAAAAAAATGAAACTAGAACATTATCTAACACCATATACAAAAAAAAATGTATTAAAGACCTAAATATAAGACTCAATACCATAAAATTCTTAGAGGAAAACATACGCAGAACACTCTTCAACATAAATCACAGCAATATTTTTTTTGGATCTGTATCCTAGAGTAATGCAAAAATAAACAAATGTGCTATAATTAAAATTATACATTTTTGCACTGGAAATGGAAACCATAAATGAAATGAGAAGACAACCTACAGACTGGGAGAAAACATTTGCAAATGAGGGAACCAACGAGCTTAATTTCCAAATTAAAGAAACAACTCATACAAGTTGCTAACAAAAAACCAAACAACTCAATCAAAAACTGGGCAGAAGACCTACATAGACATTTCTCCAAAGATGACATACAGATGGCCAACAGGCATGTAAAAAGACATTTAACATTGCTAATTAGAGAACTGCAAATCAAAACTACAGTGCATATCACCTTACACTGCTCAGAATGATCATAATCAAAGTCTACAAATAATAAATGCTGGAGAGGGTGTGGAGAAAAGGAAACCCTCCTACACTGTTGGTGGGAACGTAAACTAGTGTAGCCACTATGGAAAACAGTATGGAGGCACCTTAAAAAACTAAAAATAGAGTTATCATATCATCCATCAATCCCACTCCTAAGCATATATCTGGAAAGGACTCTATTTTGAAAAGATGCACGCACCCCAATGTTCATAGCAGCATTATTCACAATAGCCAAGACACAGAAGCAATATAAGTGTCCACTGACAGATGAATGGATAAACCACATGTGGTATAACCCAATGGAATATCAGTCAGCCATAAAAAGAATGAAAAAATGCCTTTTAAATTGGATGGACCTAGAGATACTAACTGGAGAAAGCAATGGCAACCCACTCAGGAGGGTTGCAACCCAGTACCAGGAGGAGCCTGGTAGGCTGCAGTCCATGGGGTCGCTAGGAGTCGGACACGACTGAGAGACTTCACTTTCACTTTTCACTTTCATGCACTGGAGAATGCATGAATGAGAATGGCAACCCACTCCAGTGTTCTTGCCTGGAGAATCCCAGGGATAGCGAAGCCTGGTTGGCTGCTGTCTCTGGGGTCGCACAGAGTCGGACACGACTGAAGTGACTTAGCAGCAGCAGTAGCAGAGATACTAACTGAAGTTAAGTCAGAGAAATACAAATGTCATACGGTATCACTTATATGTGGAATTAAAAACAAATGACACAAATGAACTTATTTACAAAACAGAAACACATTCACATAGAAAATAAACTTATGGTTATCAAGGGAAAAGCAGGGGAGGAAGGCAGGGATAAAAAAGCAGTTTGGGATTAACAGATACATACTACTATATATAAAACAGATAAACAACAAGGACCTACTGTATAGCATAGGTAACTATATTCAATATCTTGTAACAAACTATAATGGAAAAGAATCTGAAAAGAATATACACACACACATATAAAAAACTAAATCACTGTGCTGTACATCTGGAACTAATACAAGACTGTAAATCAATTGTACTTCAATTTAAATAAATAAGTAATATTTTGAAACATAACCTATAACCCACTTCTAAGTTAGAGAAGGTATATTAATTTACAACATGAGACCATAAGCCCCCCAATGGGTAGATACCTCATTTTCCTCATCTTTACCCGTCATTGTATGGCACAAAGAAGATACAGCTGGAAAAGTAAATGAGCTGAACATGTGAACTATTATGAAAATTCAACTCCCTGTACTGCTTATTTCAATTTTTCCAGCCTTAGCAGATAGATATAAATATTTTTTCCAGAACATACAGGCAGTAGCTTTCTACACAGAACGATTTCATTCAAGGCACTATTTACAGGCCAACATGCAAATTGTTGACTGACGGCCAATAAGCCTTCTGGGTTCTCTAGATTCCTTACTGCTGGCTTCACTACGTTCCTAGCTCCTGCACCAGTTATTTGTTAGACATTATGTTCTAATATATTATTTCTCCATCCATGTAAATCCAAGGAGGGTGTTTCCCTCAGTTTTACCCTAAGCTAGTTTCTTAAGCATTGGCTGGGGGAAACTGGGCTAAATGGATAGTAAAATTGAGGTATCATATATCACCATCATATGAACACTGTTAAAACACATCATAAATAAAGTATTTTACTCCTTTAAGAAAAAATAGTTCTACTCAGGAAGTAGAAACTACAAACTTTCTATTAATTTCTATAAACTATAAACATTTCTCTAAAACATTCATTTCTCAAAAGAAATGATTTATCTTAAAACATCACTTTAACAAATATGACCGTTTTAAGACACATGTATATTATTTCAGCAAAAACAAACTTACTCATTGTCTTGCATAGTAGATTCCTTTCTTTTGTTTATACTGAGGTGATTCAAGTTTTCCCTCTTTCCTATATGTGTGCAATAAAAGGAACATAAAGTTAAAGCAAAACTGTCAAATTTTAAATAGAATTTAGACCACCAAATTTTAAATAAAAAATAAAAGGGTAGATAAATGAAAGAAGAGTAGTTAATGAAAAAGTATCCTGAAAATTTGATATGAGAAAATTTTTTCAGTATTGTGAAGAACTTTGCAATAGGTACTTTGTTTCTTTTTTTATTTTCCATTCTAATTTTTTATTCATGATTATATTATATAGAAGAAACAATCTCTTGAATAAAATTTCTATCAGGGCCTGGTATATTAAAAAGAAAAATTAGATAAACCCAACTTGATAATATAAACTCTACTTGATAAAGGATGCTTTCATCAAATATTTTAATAAAAATTATTAAAGTTTCCAGTTTATATTATTTAACTCCTATTTTTTTGTCTCACAGTTAACAACAAGGAATTGTTGATACTAATATTTAGAAAATAGTGAGTTCCTCATGATAGCACAGTAAATTAAATACAATTTTAGGGACAAAACTACCTGACTGCTTAAATGCTAAATGATTTAGTAAACTCTTGGAAATACCTTTAGTCCTATGAAGATATTTCAAATACTGCATGGAGTCATTTATAAGTGGAATTTAAAAGAATACAAATGAATTACATACAAAACTGAAACAGACTCACAGATAAAACAAACTTGAGGTTACCAAAGGGGAAAGCGAAAAGGGGAGGGACAAATTTATGGTTTAGGATGAATTAGACACAGACAATTATATATAAGACAGTGAGATACACTGTATAGCATAGGGAATGATACCCATTATCTTCTAATAAATTGCAATGGAATATAATTGCAAAAATACTGAATCACTATACTGTAAATCACAATACTGTAAATCAACTTTTAAACTTCAGTTGAAAAGTGCATATTGACTTAGTTATTTCTTGGAAAGACCTTTGGTCCCTACTAAAATATTTTACTCATTAAAGTACTTATTTTAGATATTAATATAATAAACAAATTCTATCCACTTAAAAAACTATGTAGTTATCCAATGCCATCACTTAGCTAAACTTTAACAAGTTGACAGAAACAGAAACAAAAATGTAACTAAGTTATAATCCCTCAAATGTGTGCTGGTTTGAAATGTAAGTTTGCTTTTATAGTATTAATAGAACATGATGTTTGCACTTATTAGTAGTCAAGGAGTCAACTGTTTTAAGAGCTAACCATTTAGTTGTTCTACAGTACTTTACAGTGCTATATGCACAATATATGTTAAACATATTCAATGTATGAGTACTTGAGGACACATTAGCATAGTTAGAGATTCTCAGTGTTTTACATACACTGGCCTTTTACTGAATGAATAAAGAAGCAAATGAATGAATAATCCAAACTCTTTACTACTAATGAAAATCAGTGAAGAAAATTCACTTTTTACAATGTACAAACATTGGCACCTTCTCACACTACACATTTTAATATAGCTCCATTTGCTCAACAACTGGTAGTTACTATTTTTCTAAAAAATTGTTTGGCACAATGCACCATGAAAAACAAGCTCACACTCTCCAAAAGAAATATAATATGAGCCATTTATGTAATTTAAAATCTACTAACAAAATTTTTATAAAAGGAAAGAGTCAAATTTGAATATCTGATTTAACCTAATACACCCAAATATTCTTATATGAACACACAATCAACATAAATTATTAATTATACATATTACTTTTTCCACACTAAGATTTTACTATCTGGTGTGTGTTCTTACACTTATAGCACATTTCAATTCAGATCAGTCCCACTCCACATGTTCAACATGTACATGTACTGGATGGCATAGTTCTGGATAATACTGCAGGAGGATCCAATCCTTTCAAATGAAACCAAATACATAGATAACATGAAGGCAACTTCTTTAAAATTTAAGTGTGATTTATTAACACATTAAAAAATATATTGTCTGGATCTGGAACAGACTATCCATTGCTGATTTACATTGTTTTCTTCACTAATTTGTATTCCATTAACTCTCATTTGCTTCTATTTCTAGAGGAAATTGACTGAGGTGGTTCAGAAACTACTTTAACAATAATTTCCCTCGTTGTTACTTTGGAACTTCTGCCCTCTCTCAAAAAAACTGTCATAACTAAATTGTTATCTCATAATAGTCTTTAATGCCCAAAACAGAAAAACTTGTGGTCTAGAAATTTTGCTAAAGTCCTAGTTACCTCTCTTGTTATTAACTTTTCATTATTTGATTTGTTGGCATCCTTAAATTCCAAATAGAATAAATCAATATGGTTAAGAGTTTATTTAATAAAATGAATGGGAAAAGAGTAATAATATTTTACTTATGATTTTAGAGAACTCTGGGAAAATAAGTTTATTAAAATCTCTCAAAAAAAGTATTTTTAATAGAAAAACCACAAATGAAAACTACACTATATACTTTTATTTCATAAAACAGTATTAATCTTCAAGACTAATACTAACTTCCTGAATTTTGAATTAAGCTATTTTCATTGAATAAAGCTCCACAATATTACTTTGTTCTTTTAACCTGTAATTATTTTTCCCATTTTAGCACAAGCAGTCAGTAGTGCTAGGTGAGAAACAACAAAAGACTGCTTTATTTGAATTTTCACCAGGTATTTTAGGCCTTTCTAAACATTCTGATCATTGTAAGGGGATTAGTCAGGTATCACAAACTATAAAACATAATTAATAGCATTAATTTCAATCTTCTCATGGAAGGACTTATGTTTTTTCTTTCATAGATACGTATATATAAAATCTTGTTTATCTATGTTCGGCTGTGTTGGGTCTTTGCCGCTCTGCAGGCTGTTCTCCAGTTGCAGTCACTGGGGATACTCGCTAGTTGCACGAGGCTTCCCATTGTGGCGGCTTCCCCTGCTGTGAAGCATGGGCCCTAGGGCACACAGGCTTCAGTAGTTGCGGCTCGAGGGCTCAGCAGTTGCAGTTCCTGGGCTCCAGAGTGCAGGTGCAAAAGTTCATGAAATTATTTGCAGGGCAGCAATGGAAATACAGACATAGAGAACAGCCTTATGGACACGGGACGGGGGTGAGAACGGAGAGGATGGGATGTATGGAGACGGTTACATGGCAACTTACATTACTATATGTAAAATAGACAGCCAATGGGAATTTGCTGTTATGACTCAGGGAACTCAAGCCAGGGCTCTGTAACAACTTAGAGGGGTAGGATGGGGAGGGAGATGAGAGGGAGGTTCAAGAGGGAAGAGACATATGTATTTCTATGCCTGATTCATGTTGATGTTTGGCAGAAACCAATAAAATTCTGCAAAGCAATTATCCTTCAATTAAGAAATAAATTTTTAAAAAATGTTGTGGCGCAGGTTTAGTTGTTCTGAGGCATGTGAGATTTTCCCAGATCAGGGATTAAACCCAGGTATCCTGCATTGGCAGGCAGATTCTTTACCATTGAGCCATCAGAGAAGCCCCCAGGATTTATGCTTTTAAATAACAGACATTTCAATTGATAAACAGGAGGAGATTTAATGTCTCAAAGAATAACATTTGGATCATTTATCAAAGACTACTGAGTGGACTCTATCACACCAAGAGTTTTCCACTTATTTAATAATCACTTTTCCTTATTTCATTCCATTTTATTAGCAATTAACATATGCTAAAGTACTCTGGATTCTATGTACTCTTTTCCTTGCTACACTATATGTGATTAATAATTGTGTACTTGATTCCCTTTAAATGTAGTTTCACAAAACACTGGTGATAAATGTAACATCACTGAATTGGGACTGCTTTAAAAATTGTATTTGGACTTTCTGGTAAGGCTCCCAGAAGCCCTTTCTTGAACTAATGAAGATAGCTTTTGATAGATAATAATGATAATAATGTTTAGAAGTATAATCAACAATGGTGATGATGATGGCTAACAGTTTAAAAGTGCCTTTAGGGCCAGGCACTGTTTTAAATGTTATATTAATTAGTTAATCTGCACACCTCTGAGATAGTCATTCTTATTCCCATTTTACAGATGAGACAACAAATGCACAGAATGGTCATAAAATTTATCTGAAGCTCCAATGCTAGTAAGTGGTACAGTCAGGATCTAAATCCAGCCATTTGACTCTACAAAGATTATTCTAATAGCCAAGATGCTATAATTACTTACTAATAAATGAATTTAAATTTCAAGCAGGTTTAGGCCAGTATCATGCTGCTTCTTGATAAATATATTTTACACTTGGCACATCTCAGGGATCTTTTGGTCCTAAACCAGAAGTTAAGAATTGAGGAAAACCTTGACGCAGAGAGGTTTAAAATTACTTGTTTAAGGTGTCACAAACTAAAATTTTTTTTCTGAGTTATTCCAGATCAAGTTGGAGTCTGGAGGCTAAGCGGTGAATGAGATCCTATTATTCTTTTAATTGAACCATTTCTATGTAATATTTTTCTGTTTATATTTTTATTTCCCTCTACCTCTTATGGTTTGTTCTATTGTTCTTTTTCTATCTTTCTGAGTTGAATGTTCAGCTTGTTAGTTTTTAGTCATCCTTTTAAAATATATGCATTAATAAATGTAAATCCACTATGAATGCTTTCATTATCACGCCATGTTTAGGTATAAATTTTTTCCTCTAAGTGCTGACATATTTTTATTATCACTCCAGTCTAAATATTTTATACTTTATAACAAAAAAGATACTCAAATAGCCAATCAGTCTTGAGAAAGAACAAAGCTAGAGTTCCACACTCTGATTTCAATGTAAGACCTGAAACGATAAAACTTCTAGAAGAAAGCCTAGGCAGTAAGCTCCTTGACATCAGTCTTAGTAAATTTTTTTTTTTTGGATATTATCTTCTCAGGCAAGGGAAACAAAAGCAAAAATAAATAAATGGAAATATATCAAACTAAAAAAGTTCTGCATAGTAAAGGAAACTACTGTCTACTGAATAGAAAAAGATAGTTCAAAATGATATGTCTAGTAAGGAGTTAATATCCCAAATATACAAAGAACCTAAACAAGTCAACATCAAAAAACCAAACAACCTGATTATAAAATAGGCAGAGGGTCTCAACAGACATTTCTCCAAAGAAGATATACAGATAGCCAGCAGGCACATAAAAAGATGCTCAAATGACTAATAATCAGGGAAATACAAATCAAAACCTCATAAGTGGTCAGAATGGCTACTATCAAAAAGACAAGAATCAACAAGTGTTGACAAGGATATGCAGAAAAGTGAATCTTTATGCACCACTAGTGGGAACATAAACTGGTGCAGCCACTATGGAATACTACTGGAGGCACATAGGAGTGGGAAGGAGGAACGAGATGAAGGTGGTCAAAAGCTACAAACCTTACGTGTGAGACAAATAAGTACCAGGTATGTAACATACAACATGATGAATATAGTTAATATTGTGATATGTTATATATGAAAGCTGTTAAGAGAGGAAGCTAACAACTCCCATCACAGGGAAAAGTTTTTCCGTTTTATTTATTATCTATGTGAAATGAGCAAGCTCCAGGAGATGGTGAAGGACAGGGAAGCCTGTATGCTGCAGTCCATGGGGTCACAAACAGTAGGACACAACTGAGAGACTAAAGAACAACAGCAAAAGTGAAATGGGTGATGGATGTTCACTAAACTTACTGTGATAATCATTTCATGATGTATGTAAGTCAAATCATTATGTTGAACATCTTAAACAATATGTCAACTATAGCTCAATAAAACTGGAAGAAAAAGTATTGTTTGAATGACAATAAAAACAAACACATAAACTATCGCTATCATTCCTAATTTTTAAATCTATTTTATCAGTTTCTGAAAAAATAGCCTACTATGACTAAGGATTTGTGAGTTTCTCCTTGTAATCCTGTCCTATTTTGTCACGTTTTGCTTGAGTTTTTATTTTTGATGCACATAGGTTCAGGATTCCTGTTCTGGTAGTGAATCTTTCATTCTCTCATTATGTAAAAAGTTCTATTATTTGCAATAAAGCCCTTTTGTTATAATAAGTATTTTGCTCTATATTAATATTAATATTCTTATACCAACTCTTAGTTTTTTTAAGAAGCTAGTATTTACTGTTCCTTGTACCCCTTTATAATAAATCATATGTCTTTGATAATAATATTCATAAAAATAGCTAAAATATGTATTTCCTTATTGCAAAATTCAGACTTAAATTGAAGACAGTAAGAAAAACCACTAGACCATTCAGGTATGACCTAAATCAAATCCCTTACGATTATACAGTGTAAGTGACAAACAGTTTCAAGGGATTAGATCTGATAGACAGAGTGCCTGAAGAACTATGGACAGAGGTTCATGACACTGTATAGGAGGCAGGGATCAAGACCATCCCCAAGAAAAAGAAATGTAAAAAGGTGAAAGTGTTGTCTGATGAGGTCTTACAAATAGCTGAGAAAAGAAGAGAAGTTAAAGGCAAAGGAGAAAAGGACAGATATACCCATTTGAATGCTGATTTCAAGAATAGCAAGGAGAGATAAGAAAGCCTTCCTCAGTGATCAATGCAAAGAAATAGAGGAAAACAATAGAATGCGAATGACTACAGATCTCTTCAGGAAAATTAGATACACCAAGGGAACATTTCATGCAAAAATGGGCACAATAAAGAACGGAAATGGTATGGACCTAACAGAAGCAGAAGATATTAAGAGGTGGACAGAATACACAGAACTATACAAAAAAGATCTTCATGACCCAGATAACCACAATGGTGTGATCATTCACCGGGAGCCAGACATCCTGGGATATGAAGTCAAGTGGGCCTTAGGAAGCATCACTACTAACAAAGCTAGTCGAGGTGATGGAATTCCAGTTGAGCTATTTCAAATCCTAAAAGATGATGCTGTAAAAGTGTTGCACGCAATATGCCAGCAAATTTGGAAAACTCAGCAGTGGCCACAGGACTGGAAAAGATCAGTTTTCATTCCAATCCCAAAAAAGGAAATGCCAAAGAATATTCAAACTACTGCACAATTGCACTCATCTCACATGCTAGCAAAGTGATGTTCAAAATTCTACAAGCCAGGCTTCAACAGTATGTGAACTGAGAGCTTCCAGATGTTCAAGCTGAATTTAAAAAAGGCAGAGGAACCAGAGACCAAATTGCCAACATCTGTTGGATCATTGAAAAAGCAAGAGAGTTCCAGAAAAACATCTACTTCGGCTTTATTGACTATACCAAAGCCTTTGACAGTGTAGATCACAATAAACTGTAGACAATTCTTCAAGAGATGGGAATACCAGACCACCTTTCCTGCCTCCTGAGAAATCTGTATGCAGGTCAAGATGCAAGTTAGAAATGGACATGGAACAGCAGACTGGTTCCAAATCAGGAAAGAAGCATGTCAAGGCTGTATATGGTCACCCTGCTTATTTAACTTATATGCAGAGTACATCATGAGAAATGCCAGGCTGGATAAAGCACAAGCTGGAATCAAGATTGTCGGGAGAAATATCAATAACGTCGGATATGCAGATGACACCACCCTTATGGCAGAAAGCAAAGAGGAACTAAAAAGCCTCTTGATGAAAGAGGAGAGTGAAAAAGTTGTCTTAAAATTCAACATTCGGAAAACTAAGATCATGGCATCCAGTCCAATCACTTCATGGCAAATAGATGGGGAAACAATGGAAACAGTGAGAGACTTTATTTTCTTGGGCTCCAAAATCTCTGCAGATGGTGACTACAGCCATGAAATTAAAAGACGCTTGCTCCTTGGAAGGAGAGCTATGATCAACCTAGACAGCATATTAAAAAGCAGAGACATTTCTTTGCCAACAAAGGTCCATCTAGTCAAAGCTATGGTTTTTCCAGTAGTCATGTATGGATGTGAGAGTTGGACTATAAAGAAAGCTGAGCACCGAAGAATTGATGCTTTTGACCTGTGGTGTTGGAGAAGACTCGAGAGTCCCTTGGACTGCAAGGAGATCCAACCAGTCCATCCTAAAGGAGATCAGTCCTGAATATTGATTGAAGGACTGATGGTGAGGCTGAAACTCCAATACTTTGGCCACCTGATACAAAGAACTGACTCACTGGAAAAGACCCTGATGCTGGGAAAGAATGAAGTGGGTTGGAGAAGGGGACGACAGAGGATGAGATGGTTGGATGGCATCACCAACTCAATGGACATGAGTTTGAGTAAGCTCTGGGATTTGGTGATGGACAGGGAAGCCTGGCATGCTGCAATCCATGGGTCACAAAGAGTAGGGCACAACTGAGTGACTGAACTGAACTGAAAGTATGTATTAAACACTTACTATATGCCAGTCCTTGTTCTAAGTACTTTTGGTATGTTAATTCTTTTAATTCTCACAACAATCCTGAGGTAGATGTTATTTCCCCATTTTAAAGGCAAGTAAACAAAAACACAATTAAAAGTTCAACTGACAGATATTCCATCTGCTCCCTGAAGATTACAAGGACTTTAAAATTTTAATTCCTGTTTCCGCATATACCTTCCAAGCTGTTATGGTCTATTAGTATTTGTTTTTAACCCACTCTTTTGCTTTATAGTCAGCAGGAATGGTAACCACATTTTTATAACTAAGTTTATAGATTTACCAACATGCTTGTTAATTTATTATTTTACCATTGCTCTTTGCATCCATTCCTTTATTTGAGGCTCAGTTATGAGCATGTACTCACAGAAGAATATTCTTTAATAATCTTTCAAGGAGTATCTGGGAATGGTTAATTCTCTCAGACTGAATGAAAATACCTTCACTTCATTCTTATTTCCTGAATGAAAAATTCAGATGTGATTTTCAATTGGTATTATTCCATTTCCTGCTGCAGTCTATAGATACTGGTGAGAAGTGTAATGTCACTAAAATTTTCTCTTTGTTTTTGATGTTCTGCAGTTTTATCATGATATGATTAGGTGTGAATTTGTTTTAATTCATCCTGCTCAGACAAAGCATGTTATTCTAATCTGGAAATTCCCATCTTTCCTCAACTACGAAAACCTGATAGTCCATGTATCTTAGACTACTGCCTCTGCTCCTTTTTCTCTTCTTTATTGTAGAACTCCTATTTGACATATGTTGGAATTTATTCTATCCATTACTTTTCTTTACTGTTTTATCATACACTCCATCTCTTTATCTGTCTATGCTGTTAACACTGCTACAATCTAGGGTGATTTCTACACATCTATTGTCTATTTTACAAGTCCTCTCTTTGACTATGCAAATTTAGTGTTTATCCTTCCACCCCAACTATTAAAAAATAGGAGTCTTCTTAGGAGTAAAGGAACAGAAAATTTTACCATCTTTTCTCTCCTCTAAAAAGGATACTACTTTGGAAAAATTTGCCAAGTGGTAGGGATGGGGATGACCCCTACTAAGGGGTAGGGCAGTATAACGATACACACACAACCATACATAAATGTAATCAATATACATAAGGACAAATAAATAAGAGAGAGGGAAAGTGTGGGTGTAGGTGTATCTTCACTGTATAAACTGGAAGCAAGTCACTCCATTTGAGGGCTATGTAGAATTTAAGTAGAGGGAAGACTTATATCTAGATTTTTTTCCTTTTATAACTGTAAATAGATTTAAATTTAATATTGCCCCCTGTTCACATAGTATGTAATTCAACTGAACATAGAAAACACATACAAATACCTGGAGGAAGAATATTCCAGGTTGAAAGAAGTGCAAGTGCAGTTCCTGTGGAGGCAACGGGCTCAGCATGATGGACAAACAGCCAGAAGCTAAGAGTGGCTGAAGTACTGTAAACATGGGAGAGGCAGGAGAATAAATGAGGCAGATGAGACGACCAGGTATTAAATGACATACAGCCCTAAACGTCATGACAAAGTTTTGAACTATATCCTAAGAGTGATGGGAAGAGCACCTACAATGTCTTTGAAAATGTGCTTTAAGTAGAAGTGCTTATTTAAATTGTACCTTGTGTTTTGTACAGTACTTGAGAAGTGACGCTGTTAACTGAAGTTATGATTTCATTTAGAACTTAAGTTGTAAGACTCAAGCTTTTCTATTTCTAAAATACATATAAGATGACATATTAGGAAAATCAATATAATGATTACAAATGACATAATCTGCTATAAGATCCTAGGCAGAATTCTATTTTGAGACCTGTGTGAGAACTATATATCAAAGAATACATAAAACACATATGTACAGTTTAATGAATAATTATAGAGTGAACTAGTATAGCCATCATATAGAAATAGAATATTACCAGCACCCTAGGAACTCTTGCTATACGACTTTTCAAAAAAGAGCTTAGCAAGTACTATAACCGGTGATAATTATCCACTTAAATGTCAACTGAGATCATGTGACCAATCTTTTCATGGGCAAAAGAAATGTTCCCTTAAGTCCATATTTAATTTCAATATGGAAATTAAGTACGTATCCACTTAAAATTTATTCACATTTCAGTATAGAGATGTTCCATATCTAAGGCACTAATTTTTAATTTTAAACAAATGGTGTATCAAATGAATTAAAGAAAAAACAACAACCCAGAACTATAGAGCTTGAAGAAAACATATACATCTTGATGTATTTTTGTGAAAGCAAACTTAACAGTGATAGCTTTAAGATTAAGAAGCACTTGATTAAAGTCATTCAAAAGTTAAGATCTCATTATAGGTTTCATTACAACAGATTAGGTAAAACGAGGAGACTTCTTTGTTGTTCTGTAGCTTCTAGTATATACTTAGCACTAAAATGTTTTACAATAAATATGAATAAGGATAATCACAGTATATCTAAAATATATTATTTTAAATTTAAGCCTACTTAATATTTCATATTATAGAAACTTGACATGTCACTGATTCATGACCTTTTTACAATATTAAAAATTAAGCCTATGAAATCTAAAAAATAAAAATTAAGCCTATGAAATATAGATTCCTGCATCTTTTAAATGAATATTTTAGCAATAAACTACCAGAGGATAAGAAATATGTGTGGTCAAAATTAAACTAACAATAATTTAAAATAAAGAATTTCATATTAAAATTAGGTTATTCTCTAACAGTAATTATACAAACCTTTTGCAAGTGCACTTAAAATCGTAACAACCCCGAAGAGAATGAAATACAATAAATAAAACAAGCTATAAAGACACAGGAAATGTGGATAAAACTAAATGGACAACATGAATAAAAATAACATTTGGAAGTATTATTCTTAAAGTGTAGTGCATTACCTGAATTATGCGCCCTTTAATTTATGCACATGATGGATAGCTTGTTAACTTGTTAAGGGGCTATACCATTATAACTGATAGTGGCTGAAGGCAGTCAGGCCATAATTTCTATTTAATGGATGGGAAAGTAAGGTAACAAAGTCTGCAGCAGCATTTTAATGTAACTGCCTAGGAAGTTTACATTTATGTTCAAAGTATTACCTATATTCTAGTCTTTTCTATGTTGAATTCTTTAAAAAAGACAAAAATCAGCTGCTGCAGGATTCACATATTATTAAATCAAAATTCTTATTTAACCAACACCTAGGAAAAAAATCTCACAATAAGCAGAAAAGACTGTTCAACTAACCATTTGATGGTCCATTTCTGTTTTCTTGTTCTTTTGAGCTTCTGGGAGAAGCAATTGGGCTCATTTGACAGGTTCCAGTTGTTGGAGAATAAGCTGCAGCACTTTTCTTCCTTGTGATTTTAGGAGAATCAAATGACTAGAAATAGATATTAATTTGGGACAAATACATTATATTTAGTTACAGACCTTTGGAAATACATTTGAAAAACTCACAAAATTCAAACAAATACTCTTTTCTTTGCTCTTTCTTTTTGGATTTAAATATACACAATTACTATCTTCAAAGTGAACACTGTTATTTCAAGGTATGCACATTTTTCAGGTCTCCATACTAATTAGGGCATCTCAATCTGATGTTTATGAAGTTTTAACACTGAAGGGTTGCTACCTTCTGAGATGGTATTTCCAAGCAAGTAGAGACAGCCAACTCTCCCAGTTACATCCTGACATTTGCTGTCAGCTGAACTTGAACGATAATTACAGGGCTAGGCCAGAGAAATGCTCAGCAGTTCTCTCTTAGTAAGACCCACAGGGAAATCCTAGGAAGGGTTAGTGGTATCCTTCAACTTCACAAAGTTGCTCTGACATACGTCCTAATGCTAACCAAAATAATGTTCAGACAGTTGAGTATAGCATATAAGGCCTTTGAAAATTTAACCTATTCTAAATAAATCCTCTCTGCAGCTTCCTGCTCTGTGTTTACATAGATCTTGTATATACCTCTTACTGGAGTTAGTAAATTCTAATAATTCTTTACATTTCTGTATACTCCACTAGAATTTACGTTTCTGAAAATAAATTATTTCATCTTTGTAGTCTAGAACTCAAAAATGTATGATGAATGGATGATTCAAAAGGAACAGTCCAATAAACTTAGCCACATGATTCCCTCAAAATATATTCATTTGTTCATTCATCCATTATTAAATGACACCTATAGTCCCAGTCACTTAGGCTATGCACATTTCAGTTCAGTCACTCAGTTGTATCCAACTCTTCGAAACCCCATGGACTGCAGCATGCCAGGCTTTCCTGTCCATCACCAACTCCTGGAGCTTACTCAAACCCATGTCCATCAAGTCAATGATGCCATCCAACCATCTCATCCTGTGTCATCTCCTTCTCCTCTCGCCTTCAATCTTTCCCAGCATCAGGGTCTTTTCTAAAAAGTCAGTTCTTTGCATTAGGTGGCCAAAGTAGTGGAGTTTCAGCTTCAGCATCCGTCCTTCCAATGAATATTCAAGACTAATTTCCTTTAGGATGGACTGGTTGGATCTTCTTGCAGTCCAAAGGACTCTCAAGAGTATTCTCCAACACCACAGGTCAAAAGCATCAATTCTCTGGCACTCAGCTTTCTTTATGGTCCCAACTCTCAAATCCATACATGACTACTGGAAAAACCATAGCTTTGACTAGACGGATCTTTGTTGGCAAAGTAATGTTTCTGCTTTTTTAAAAGCTGTCTAGGTTGATCATAGCTCTCCTTCCAAGAAGAAAGCATCTTTTTATTTCATGGCTGCAGTCGTCATCTGCAGTGATTTTGGAGCCCCCAAAAATTAAGTCTCTCACTGTTTCCATTGTTTCTCCATCTATTTGCCATGAAGTGATTGGACTGGATGCCATGATCTTAGTTTTCTGAACGCTGAGTTTTAAGCCATCTTTTTCATTTGGGACTCAGCTAATCTTTCACTGTTTGGGACCTCACTCATAATCCACTTTCTCTGAATACTCATCCTCACACTATTGTTTCCTGTTCTGAATTTCTTTTAAACTTGTTTTCTATAATACTTACTTACCACCCAGCATCTGGCTAACTAATGTACACACAGGAATGAAACAAATTGTTCTGGCCTCATAAACAGCAGAGAACAGGTCTAAAGGTAGTATGTGTGCTATAGAAATTTGAAAAGGGAAAATCAAAATGGTCTGCAGTAATCTCACAGGATTCCTGTGAGGAGGAAGGGTGAGGCTTAGATGAGTGAAAACAAAAGGTATGAAAAACCTGAAATGTAGAGATGAAATGGACAGCAAAGGGTGGACTTGGGGGATAAAGGAAAGGTCTGAAGGGTCATGATATGTTATGAACATTGTAGAATTACACTTTAGCTTGGTTGCTGACTTGAAATAGTTATATAATTCTCTACTGTCAACTATTCTTTAAGACACCATGGCAGAAATAGTAGCTATGTTACCTTTTCCAATAGTTTTGGTATTAGTTCCAGAATCTATAGCATCAATTATTTTTTTACAGTTAAGATTTTAAATGATAGATCCTTTTTTGTATTGGGGGAACAAAAGGCATTCCATTCTTTATTTTATGTATCCACAGTAGCCACAAATGTAACCAATATCTTTTAAAAAAAAATCAAACTATAATATCAAGTTATAGCTCTAAAGCAATCTTTTTCATAAGGTGAAAAGGTTTTAAGTCTCTTTATCAGGTGGCTATTATTACCTCTCTACCTTGAGTTTTCACCTGTTTATATGTATTCAGTCATAAACTATGACATTTATCCAATCCAACCCCACTTTTCTAAGAATTTATTGCCCAGAACTATTTCACAGTGTATGTACAAGAAATGAAAGTCACTACGCTAATGTACATTGATGTCAATCTGTTTTCCTATTTTCACCAAAAGTTATTTTTCCAATTGCCAAATATCTAAGCACTGCAACTGTAGATCATATATTTCTCCTTGAAAACAATTTTCTAGCTTTTGCAAAATAGGTCTTCATGTGTGTACACGTGCGTGCACATGTGTGTGAATATATATATATATAAAATTTTTGCCCTCACCTTAAAAATACTAAGGCTTCTACTTTGTCAGCTTTTTTTTTTTGTGATCTGTGTTGATTAAAAGGGAAAATGTCTGTACACAATTGTAATGTGTGTGTGTGCTTAGTCACGTCCAACTCTTTGCGGCCCCCTGGGCTGTAGCCCGCCAGACTTCTGCCCATGGAATTTTCTAGGCAAGAATACTGGAGCAGGTTGCTGTTTCCGACTCCAGATCTTCCCAACCCAGGGATTGAACCCGAGTCTTTTGTATTTCCTGCATTGGCAGGCAGGTTCTTTACCACTAGCGCTATCTGGGAAGCCCACATAATGGTAATATACTTGGAAAAAAGAAAATCTACCTTTCTCTACTATCCCACTAAATACTCTGGATATTTATATGTATCTGTCTACTTACAGACAAAAATGTATCATCTTACTTCTATTTTATAGTTTTATTTCTGTATTTTTATTTATTGGCTGTGCTGGGTCTTTGTTGCCGAAGGGACCTGCCTCTAGTTGTAGCAAGTGGGGGTTACTCTTTGTTGCAGTGTGAGGCCTTTGCAGTGTGAGGCCTTCTCGTTGCAGAAGCTTCTCTTGCTGTGGAGCACCAGCTCTAGGCACACGGGCTTCAGTAGCTGTGGTTCCCAGGCTCTAGAGCACAGGGTCAGCAGTCGTGGTGCACGGGTTTACCAGCTCCACAGGCGGGATCTCCTGAGACCAGGGGTCAAGCCTGTGTCTCCTGCACTGGCAGGTGGATTCTTTACCACTGAGCCCCAAGGGAAACCCCAGAACCATACTTCTGTAAGTTCTATTTCTCTCGAAGTTTAACCAAGGTCCTCTAATTTTTAAACTCTGAAGATGATCCTAGAATCCATTTAAGAATTCCATTTTGCCAAACCCCAAACATTGAAGGACTTGGCCTACTCAGGCCAAACGTCACTGTACTTTTTGTTAAGGAGGTCAAAGCTTGTGTATTAGAAAAACTAAAATTTGAACATTGATTTTTCTGCCCAGAACAAAAGAAATGAATGTTCTCTCCATAATTTCAAATATATGTGACATCCTCTCTCAATTTCTTTCACAAATTGTAGCCTGCTTCGTCACCTTGTTTAAAGCACATTCTACCAAAAAGTTATTGATTTTTACCTATTATAAACAGTCTAAAAAGTACCAACTTAGGGTTCTTTCAGGATGAAATATGGAATATAATGTGTCTGCTACTATTATTATGAAATATTAGCCTATGCTATCATTGAAATGTTTAAAATACAGGTACTGTAGGTATTTGGACAACCAGAAGCAAAAGAAAAACTAGGGTAGCTAATAGAGACAATTCTTTATAACCTTATACTGGCTAACCCAGTTATTGGAATGATGCACCTAAGATACTATGCATCACTAGTACTTATGGAATTACATTAGAAAATTTTAAATACCAGCTGTCTCAGGGATTTTTCACAAATTAGGCCTAAGGTTCCTAGAAGAGTCCTAAATATCAACTGTTTTCAGTTAGAGGCTATTATGAATTAAGATGCTAAGAACATTCTTGTATGTCTTTTTGTGGCTATATGATTTTATTTACTTGGAAAGTCCAGGAGTAAAATTGCCAGGCTATAGGATGGCTGTAGATTTATTTTGTATACTTAAAATAAAGGCTTAATAGTTCTCCAAAGTGTTTCAGTTCAGTTCAGTTGCTCAATTGTGTCCGATTCTTTGTGACACTGTGAACTGCAGCTAGCTAGCCAGGCTTCCCCATCCATCACCAAATCCCAGAGCTGGCTCACATTCATGTCCATCCAGCTGGTGATGCCATCTAACCATCTCATCCTCTGTCATCCCCTTCTCCTCCGCCTTCAATCCTTCCCAGAATCAGGGCCTTTTCAAATAAGTCAGTTCTTCACATCAGGTGGCCAAAGAATTGGAGTTTCAGCTTCACCAACAGTCCTTCAATCAATATTCAGGACTGATCTCCTTTAGGATGGACTGGTTAGACCTCACTGCAGTCCCAGGGACTCTCAAGAGTCTTCTCCAACACCACAGGTCAAAAGCATCAATTCTTCGGTGCTCAGCTTTCTTTATAGTCCAACTCTCACATCCATACATGACTACTGGAAAAACCATAGCTTTGACTAGATGGACCTTTGTTGGCAAAGAAATGTCTCTGCTTTTTAATATGCTGTCTAGGTTGATCATAGCTCTCCTTCCAAGGAGCAAGCATCTTTTAATTTCATGGCTGTAGTCACCATCTGCAGAGATTTTGGAGCCCAAGAAAATAAAGTCTCTCACTGTTTCCATTGTTTCCCCATCTATTTGCCATGAAGTGATTGTACTGGATGCCATGATCTTAGTTTTCCGAATGTTGAATTTTAAGACAACTTTTTCACTCTCCTCTTTCATCAAGAGGCTTTTTAGTTCCTCTTTGCTTTCTGCCATAAGGGTGGTGTCATCTGCATATCCGACGTTATTGATATTTCTCCCGACAATCTTGATTCCAGCTTGTACTTCATCCAGCCCTGCATTTTGCATGATGTACTCTGCATATAAGTTAAATAAGCAAGGTGACAATATACAGCCTTGATGTACTCCTTTCCCAAGGTGTTTGTATCATTTTAAATTGCTACCAATAAATGAGAGCTCTAAATGCTGCACATCCTTACCAACCCTTAGATTGTTTTAGGCGTTCCTGTGTTGGTTTTTAAAGCCATTCTGTTTTGATATTGTTATTTAGCTATTCTTTTCATGCTGTTCATGGGATTCTCATGGCAAGAATACTGAAGTGGTCTGACACTCCAAAAGCTGGCTTAAAACTCAACATTCAAAAAACTAAGATCATGGCATCTGGTCCCATCACTTCATGACAAATAGATGAGGAAACAATGGAAACAGTGAGAGCCTTTATTTTCTTGGGCTCCAAAAATCACTGCAGATGGTGACTGCAGCTATGAAATTAAAAGACATTTGCTCCTTGGAAGAAAAGCTATGATAACCGAGACAGCGTATTAGAAAGCAGAGCCATTACTTTGCCAACAAAGTTCTGTCTAGACAAAGCCATTGGTTTTTCCATGTATGGATGTGAGAGTTGGACCATATACAAAGCTGAGCACCAAAGAATTGATGCTTTTGAACGGTGGTGTTGGAGAAAACTCTTGAGAGTCCCTTGGACGGCAAGGAGATCCAACCAGTCCATCCTAAAGGAAATCAGTCCTGAATATTCATTGGAAGGACTGATGCTGAAGCTGAAACTCCAATACTTTGGCCACCTGATGCGAAGCACTGACTCATCTGAAAAGACCCTGATGTTGGGAAAGACTGAAGGCAGGAGGAGAAGGGGATGATAAAAGGATGAGATGGTTTGATAGCATCACTGACTCGATGGACATGAGTGTGAGTAAGCTCTGGGAGTTGGTGATGGACAGGGAAGCCTGGTGTGCTCCTGTCCATGGCGTCGCAAAGAGTCACGCAACACTGAGTGACTGAACTGAACTTAGCTATTCTAGTGAGTGGGAATGGTATCACTCTGTGGTTTTAATTTGTATTTTCAATGACAAATAACACTGAATATTTTTTCATTTGCTAATTTTCCATTTAACCATCTGTCTGAGATTTGTAAAGCTTGACAGCTAATGATTTGGGGACTGTTATGTGCCTCAGACTAAGTAAATATAATGTACTGATCGTTCCAAATGTGTTTTTGGGTTTTAACTGTTTACAAATTTCTTTTGTGTCAAAAGAAAAAATATGAAGTATCTTTCAGAGGATTGTTCAGCAGCCAACGGGATCTGAAACATCATCTTAAGGCTGCTCTTCTTAAAGTGGGAAATTCTGTTATTAGTGAAAACATGAAAGAACCTGGAGAACATTATGCTAAGTGAAATGCAACAGAGAGAGAAAGACAAACCACTTCACGGTCTCACTTATATGTGAAGAAAATAAAAATGTCTTAATTCACAGAAACAGACAATAGGCAAGCAGTTTTTAGTCACTGGGAGATGGAGGAACAGAGGGTACAAACTTTCATTGTAGGATAAATAAGGTCTGAGGATCTAATGGATAGCATGTTGACTATAACTAGTAACACTAATATATAACTGAAATCTGCTAGAAGGGTAGAACTTAAATGTTCTTACCAAAAAAGAAAAAGTTGAAGTTATAGATGGATTGATTGATGAGAACAATCCTTTTACAATGTGTGTGTGTGTATAAAAAGACACACACACACATATATGCACACACAATGAATATACATGTTCACAATGTATAAATAAAACCATTACATTGTACAATTATATCTCACTAAAGTTGAAGAAATGCAGAAGGAAATGGCAACTCACTCCAGTATTTTTCCCTGGGAAATTTCATGGTCAGAGGAGTCTGGTGGGCTACAGTCCAAGGGGTCACAAAGAGTCAGACACGACTTAGCAACTAAACAATAACAACAAAGGGGAAAAAAGTGAAAGGCTTGGGTCATCCTTTTTTTCTCCCTTTCCTATTTCCTATTTTAAACCAGATCTTTCCTAAAAGCTTGACTCCTACCTTACACAGACATACTCATGTGATTCTTGAGTGTCTCCATAACTTTTGAATGATTTGTGTAAAATAATCTGAAGACGTTAGGAATGTCATTCCCTGTGCCAAACCTTGCGAGTCAAGACTGCTCCTTGATATGATTCATGCCAAAACTTACACTGGCATACGGATGAACCAAATCTATTTAATTTCCTATTAAGAGAGGAGAAGTGGGAGGCTTTCATGTAGAAAGAAGCGATGGGAAACCAAGAGAGGAAAATGAATGTATATTTAAGTCACTCAGGAGCGTTTATGCAGATACAGAAAACTTAAGTCAAAATATATGTTTAATAAGAGATGGACAAATTCACAACTCCATGTTTTACTACTAGACACCAAAGTTTTGTGCCAGTTCTTGAATTTATAGGGAAGGAAGGATAGCCTGATCCTCTTTGTTCTTTCCCTGATTTCTTCTTCTCATTCCTGAACTACAGAAAACTGAGCTCCCTTGACCTTTGGTGACTCTATCAGCAGTGTGTGTTCTTGGTTATACTAAAAACTTCCTTTCCTTTCTGCAATACGTTTACTATATGCTTCTGCTACATGTTGATCCTTTTTCCCTTTCCTCTTCTTGCCAAGCAAACTCAATGAATAAAGACACACTGATACTGAAACAAAAGAAGATAAAAAAAATTATGAACACACACACATCTAACAAGAGAGCCCCAAATACAAGGAGCAAAAACTGACAGAACTGAAGGAAGAAAAAGAAAAATAATAGCTGGAAACTTCAATGCCTCATTTTCAATACTAGACAGACCAACTAGACAAAAAATCAGCAAGGAAACAGAAGATGTGAACAATACTATATACCAATCAGACCTAACACATATCTATCGAGCCCTCCATCCAGCAATAGCAGAATACACATTCTTCTCAAGTGCACATGTAATATTAGCCAGGACAGAAGATACGTTAAGCAGCCAAAAAAAAAAAAAAGAACAAAAAAACCAACATTCAGTAAATGTGAAAAAAATTAGAATCATATAAAGAACACTTTCTAATCACAACAGAATAAAATTACAAATTAAAAACAAAAAGACATTTGGAAAATAAATTTACAGAAATTAAACAACATACTCCTAGATAACCAATCAAAAAGGAAATTAGAAAACACATAGAGGAGAATAAAAATGAACCATAACATATATAAACACTTATGGGATGGAAAGTAGTACTCAGAGAAAATTTAAGCGCTTACATTAAAAAAAGAAAGCTCTCAAATTAATAACCTAAGCTTCCACCTTAAGAAATTAGAAAAAGAATAAACTAAACCCAAAGACACTAGAAGAAGAAAAATATTAATATTAAGGAGAAATCAAATGAAATGGAAAATAAGAAAAAAGATCAATGAATTCAAAAGTTGGTTCTTTCAGGGGGAAAAAAAACCAACAAACCTTTATCTAGATTGACCAAGAAAGAAATAAGATTCAAATTACTAAAATCAGGAATGAGGGGCAGATATTACAACCAACCTTGGAGAAATAAAAGGGATAATAAGGGGATACTATGAACAACTGTATGCCAACCAATTAGCTAATCTAGATGAAGTGGACAAATTCCCCAAAATACACAACCCACCAGGACTGAACCAAGGAGAAATGGAAAACTGGAACTCATTAAAAGCAAGTAAAGAGATTAGATTAACTCAGAAAACTTGTGAAAAAGAAAACTGCAGCGCCAGACAGCTTCACTAGTGAATTCTACCAGCATTTAAAGAAGTGACACCAATTCTTCTCAAATTCTATAAAAAAGCAGGGAACACTTCCTAACTCATCCTATGAGACCAGCATTACTCTGATAGCAAAACCAGACGAACACCTGGAAAGAAAACTACAGCCCAATCTCTGCAGCAGAGAGAACAAAGCTGGAAGACTCATATTTCCTAATTTCACATTTATAGTAATTAAAAACTTCTTATTTTGAAACACAGCATGGTGATGGCACAAGGTCAGATCTGCAGACAAATAGAATAGATTTGAGAGTCCAGAAGTAAATTCATATATTTATAGTCAACTAATCTTCAGTAAGAGTTCTAAGGTCATTCAATGGGGAAATAATAGCTTTTTAACAAACACTGCTAGGACAAACGAACTACATGCCCCCAACATCACACCATGTCAAAAATGAACTCTATTATCTATTAGATTTTTAACATACATGCTAAAACTATAAAACTCTTAGAAAGAAACACAGTGGAAGTCTGCATTACCTTAGATTGCACAAGCCATCAAAGAAAAAATAAGTTGGACTTCATCAAAATTTTAAACTTTTGTGTATCAAAGGATTCTATCAAGAAAGACAATCCACAGAACTGATGAAAGTACGTGCAAATCATGTATTTGATAAGGTAACAGTGTTGAGAATATATAAAGAATTCTTACAACTCAACAGTAAAAAGACAACCCAATTAAAAAATGGGCAAAGATTTGAATAGATAATTCTCCAAAGAAAATCTACAGATGGCCAATAAGCACATGAAAAGATGTTCAACATTACCAGGGAAATGCAAATTAAAACCACAACAGGATAGGACTTCACACCCAGTAGGATGGCTAGAATCAAAAAGTCAGATAACAACAAGTGTTGGGGAGGATGTGGATAAACTGGAACCCTTACATACTGTTAGTGGGGATGTAAAATGCTGTAGAAAAGAGTTTAGCAATTTTGCAAAAAGTTAGAATCACCATATGACTCAACAATTCCACCCCAAGTATATAAGAAAACTGAAAACATACTCATACAAAATGCTGTACAAGAATGTTATATGCAACATTATTTGTAATAGTAAAAAAGTGGAAACAACTCAAAGGTCCTTCAGCTGTATGTGTGTGCTAAGTTGCTTCAGTCATGTCTGACTCTTTGTAACCCCGTGGACCAAAGCCTGCCAGGCTCTTCTGTCTATGAGATTCTCCAGGCAGAAATACTGAAGTGGGTTGCCATGCTCTCCTCCAGGGGATCTTCCTGACCCAGGGATAGAACCTGTGTCTCCTGCATTGGCAGGGGGTTTCTTCACCACTAGCAGCACTCAAGAATGGAAGTCCATTCTTCAGCTGAAGGACAGATAAACAAAAGGTGACATACCCACACAAAAGAATAAGTTTGAGCCATAAAAAGGAATAAAGTACTGTTACATGTGATAAACCTTGGCTAAAACTTGAAAATGTTATGCTAAATGAAAGAAGTCAGTCACGAAAGGCCACATATTGTATGATTCCATTTATATAATATGGCCAGAATAGGCAAATCCACAGAAACAGCAAATTAGTAGTTGCCAGGGAATGAGAGCAGGAGGGAACTGAAACTAACTGCTCATAGGTATGGATTTCTGTTGGGGGTGATGGAAATATTCTGAAATCAGATATAGGTGATGGCTGCACAATGCAATGAGTATATAATAAGTCACTGGTATATACTTTTTAAATTATGAACTTTATATTATATGAATGTCAATAAAAATGTTAAAATTTAAAAAGAACTGAACTGTCAAAAAGTATATGAGATAATTGGGAGAATTTGAGCAAAGATGTCCACTTAAGGATTAAGGAATTAATGTTAATTTTGAGAGATTTTTTTGCAGAGATCATAGCAGAGGTGGGAGTGGGGTATAATACTATACCTTTTTTAAAATCTATCTTTTTGAAATAATTACTGGAGTATTTATGGATGATATGGATGATGTTTGAGATTTGCTTCAAATAATCTACTACAGGGGATACTGAAGTATGCATGGGAGCATATATGAAACAATATTAGCCTTGTGTTGATAAGGCTAATAAGCCTTATTAGCAGTAAGCAGTGCATTCTCTATAATCAAAATTCTCCAAAATCAAAAGGCAAAAAAGCGATCAGTATTTGGTAACTGTAGTGAAAAAAGGAATCTATAAAATAACCATTAATGAATTTAAAAAAAAAAAAACATTAGGAGAAAGACTGACAGAGAATTTTACTATGGGTGAATCAGGCTGGTAACACTTGAAACCAAGACCACTTTGTACTTGTGGAGGTAATGCAACAGGAAATATACAGACTACCTATGAGGCATTCTTAGCAAAAATATGAACCAGAATCTAATCAAGCCTCTAGCTTTAATGATGTTTTATATGAAATATGAAGAAATGTGAATTGTGAAATAGAGAAATGTGAATAGAGAAATCACATTTCTAAAGAACACAAGAAAACAATAAGATCTAGAATGTGAAATACACTTATGGAAAAAATATTTCAGTTTTTTCCAAAAGATAAATTATAAGAAAAAGAGTGAGATTTTAAAAGACTTGGTGCAAAAAAAAGACATGATATATAAAGACCATTACATGTGGAAATCTTGCTTGGATCCTGATTTTAACAAGCCAACTATAAAAGGACATTTTGAAACAACCATAGAAATGTGAATATGGACTGGGTGAAAGATATTATTAAGGAGCTACTTCTTATTTTATAAGTTATGATAGTGGCACTAGAGTTATGAAAGAAGTCATTATCTGTTAAAAATGCACACTGAAGAATATTCTAATGAAATAACATGTGTGAGATTTGTAAAATTCCAGGGAAAAAAATACAGATACATACACACATAAATATATATGTACATATATAGAGATAGATGAAGCAAAATTAGCAAAATGTTAGTAATTTTGGAAAATGGGTGATGGTTACATGGTACTTCATTGTATTATTGTCTCTACTTTAGTGTATGTTCAAAAATTTCCATAATAAAAAGGTAAGGAAAAAAGCAGGGCAAGAGGAGGGAAGGAGAAGAGAAAGGAGCAGACATGAGCCAGACCAATGAGTGAGCCTACAGAATGTGAGCTGTCATATTTTCTAAAGCCCTGAAATCCAATGTTCTTTCTAATTTCAGGAGTCAGGAAAAGTCTTGTCTCAGAGAGATGAGATAATGGGAATAATCAGACTTAGGAGTATCCTACTAATGGTAACACAGTAATTTCGACTGGGATATGCATGTCCAAATCAGCAAACTTCCCCTAAACCTGCACTGCCATTCCTTCTGGCAGAATGCCTATTAAGTTGGCCTTGGTAGGAAGTATGCTCCTTCCCTTCCCATCTGCAGCATCTGCTCTCCAGTTCCTTCTCTAAGGTAGCCTGAAAGAGATTAGGTCAAGCTAACTAGGTATATGACCAGGTTACAGCTATCCCTACAAATTTATCTGAACTGCCACTGGTAGTTTATTTGTAAAGAATAATTTTCAAATTATTTGTAATAAATTCAACTTTGTCTTTGAAAATTCATCTAAAAACAGTGTTTGAAAGGTAATAACTTGAGCAACCCCAATACTGTAGGTAATGAAAAATCAAAACCTTTATTACTCCTCACTACCCTCAACAATTTGGGAGGACTAGCAAATAGTGGTACTTGTAGTATATACACAATATATGAAATGGAAGATCACAGGGGATGAGCCATACCTCTCTTTCTCTTATTAGGGGACTCATAAGGAAAATCACTTTTGCAGACTTGTCCTAACATCATGGAGCATTATCTTCATGAAGGTCCGTAGCCACATTGGGAACACTGGGATTTGCTAGTTCCAAACATCTCTGGGAGAGGAAACACTAAATGTTTAAGATGAACAGACTACACTTCAACGAACTAGCATTTAAGAGCCATCTCCTTTCCTTCAACACCACAGTTGTCTTCTTTCAGCATCATGCCGGTAAGGCAAAATGACCACAAAGTTACTACGAGTTCCTCTGTAGCTTCAAAGCAATTGTAGGTAAGGTTTTAAATGTCTGATTTTCCTTTGCATGGGCTAAGGCAGCCTCAAAGCAATCACTGGCATATAGGTAGATTCTTGGGAACCAGGCTGCTTCAGGGCTAAATTATTACTGGAAAAGATGGATGCATAAATATAGCTAAGGAGAGAAGCCTAGATGTAGCACCAGAGCAAAAGTTGTCAGATCTAAGATAGAGCTGCAAATATATGATGAGGCAAAAGTACAAAAGCTGAAAATATCAGAAATAATAATAAATATTAGAAATAGGTTAGAAAATAGAAATGTTGAAGGCCCTGGCTAGGATTTAAGGAACCTGCATTTAGCAGTTGGTGGCCATGTGGTACTGTCAACTGGTTTAAAGGTACAGAACTGGGCCAAACATAACAATGTATTTTTCTAATACAGGATATTCACTGTTTCACTGGTTACCTTGAAACATCCTAATCTGGAGAAAAACTATATAGAAAGCTATCCATGACAACTGTACTTTATGAAAAGGATGAATTCCTAAATGGTCATTCTCTTTCATTCAAATGGTGTTACCACCTCCCAAAGAACAGTCTTGGGGCAGAGAAGAACTGTATTTCATTTCAAGCTGGACTACTCATCTACCAAAATACCATTCTGACCAAAGAAACAGATGCAAAATTACAGTCACAGCTGCATTCTGTACAGAACAAGTTGGATAATGGTGTTTTAAATTGCTAATTACACTGCTAATGATTTTTTTAGTGGCATTGCAGTATTTTGCCACCTTTGTTTAAATTTTTTAGAAAAGCATCTAGGAAGTTTTAAAAATGGTAAATTGTTAAATACCAGTGAGTCTTCTGAAGAGAAATTCCATATAAAACCCATTTCTTGAAATGGCATTCTCATATGGGATCTCATATAGGAGCCTATTTATTGACTAGCTATTTATTTTAATTTACTTTCTCATTTATTTGCATTTAAGATTACTAAGGCCATAAGTATCCTAGTATTAGTGTTTGTATCTAGATCCACTGTTGGTATGAAAAGATAATAAACAGATAATAAATTACCATATGTCATGATATGCTGGTATTGGGAATGTGCTATGACAAGATTTATAAACTGTAACAGCAACAGTACAATTTTATTCTTATTGTGACAACCATGGTGAAAGTTATTACAGTGCTAGAATTTTATGTTTAACCATGTCAGCAAGGTGAGGGGGTAGTTACCTTTTAGATATAAAAATGTTAGTGTTTTATTTCAATTTAGCAGATTACAGAATGTGCATTAAAGCACTGCCTACTGTTCCATCTTTATTTATCTGCATTTAAGTTGCAAAGTATTTTTTTCTACTAAATTATTTCATTAAGGCTTCTAAATAATTTGTCCCTTAAATAAAAATCTCAAGCCTGCAAGGAATTTCCATATATTACAAGTTTTATATGTAGAAAATGGTGTGCCAATAACAATTATGTCACAGGAGTTTTTGATACTTCTTACATTTAGTATAAGAGAAAATTAGCTGTAAAAACAATAAAAATACAATCTTATTATGTTATTATGCAACTACAAACTCACAAGTAAATACTTACATTTGCTTTTAACAGACCATCCAATTTCAGTGATCTTCTAACACTGCAAACAAAATATTTAAAGACATCTTAGATTTAATATGCTTCAAGTAACCCAAGTATTTAAGAGTAATCTGTATAAACAAAGATTCCATTTTAAGTTACTTTCACCAACTAAACTAGAAAACCTATGAAGAAAGCAATTTTCACAATGAGAGAATTGGTTTTTTAATAGCATATATCAAGATGAAATCATAATTAAATATTTAAATGGATTTTTATATATGAGTTGTATATATATGCACTATCATACAATTCAAAAATTAAAGTTATAAAATACTCTTAGTAAAAAATTAATATCTTTGTGTTTTAAAATATCACTAATGAAAAATTATAGATAAGAGCAAAATCATTTACATACCTTCAATGGAGATGTTGAAAGCATTTTATTTGCAAAAATAATATACTAGATATTAAAATAAAGGTATGAGCAAGGTGAAAAAGTTTTACACATTATTCTAGCTTTAAACATGATTCAGTGCAACCAGACTATGACTTAACTGAGTAACAGATGCTCTATGTCTTTATAAGTCCCCAATCCATAAGAAACTACTTTTTTGTCTCCTTCACTATACTGATTCAGGAACATGCCAGGCTCTCTCTGTGCAAAATCTGTTCTGCTAAACTGGATGCCCAGCTGTTGGTGACAAAGCTTAGAAAGGAAAGCTGAATATTTATAATACTTTATTTCGTACAGCTGTCTTCTAAAGAGCAGTCATCAACATTTTATTGAAAGCAGATTAAATGCTCAAAGGAGAAAAAGGTCAATATAAATTAAAACTAGTTTTCTCAGTGACAAATGCAGCATTAAAAGTATCTTATTAATCTCTGAGAAAAAGAAATTAAATTACTTAAAATATTAGAGAATTTGAGCATAAAGAAAAAAATTTATTATAGCTTGTATTACAGAAAACAAAACAAAATTTATAGATCCTAGAAAATGACTAGGCATAAATAACTGGCTACTGAATTTCAAACAAGTGACAGGAGCAAGAATAGAAGAAATAGACAATTTATAAAATTTACTCAACTATAAATGTTAAATACAAAAGTTTATCTAGAATAGTTCATTTAATTTTCCTATTATATCTACATCAGCCTAATACATAACATTATTTCTTAAGATTAACTAAATTGGTTTAAAGAATTACTCATATCTTTTAGAAGTCCATCTGAAATCAATTTAATGTGAATTCTCAATGAAGCAAGAGAACAGAGGTACAAACAAATAAAAATGGCACTTAATTCAAAAAAGCACACATATTTAGTTTTGGAATATATATTACCCTATTCAGGTGTGTAGACGTTTTTGTATATATAGAACTTCAAAGTGAAAGTGAAAATGAAAGTTGCTCAGTCATGTCCAACTCTTTGAGATCCCATGGACTATAGAGTCGTGATATTCTCCAGGCCAGAATACTGGAGTGGGTAGCCTTTCCCTTCTCTAGGGGATCTTCCCAACCCAGGGATCGAACCCAGATCCCTGGCATTGCAGGCAGATTCTTTACTAACTGAGCCACAAGGGAAGCCCATAAAACCTCAAAAGTAGAAATCAAAAACTAAAAGTACACAGTACACAGTTTTTTTTTTACATCCTGTTAAGATGCAATACGACTTTTCAGAAGTAAACAAGCCCCACCCTGACATTAACTGCTCAAAATACTATATTGCTTTATGAGTGATGGCTAATTCTTAGAAAACTAAATGCTTGTATTTAAAAGATTTCTAGTTAGGTCTGAGGTTGATCTAAGAAGCCCAAGGAGATATATGATAGTAAATATGAAAGTGATCTGAGTTAGACTGTTATCTTCCCCTCTCTTCAATGAGAATCTAAAAACATGGTTTATTGTGGGTAATGTGGTTTTCAGACAATTCAGGCATCTAATGACCAAAAGCTGGTAATATTTACAAAAATCATAAAGACATTCACCAGACAAGGCTAGGAGGGACCTAAGAAACTACTTGGTTCATCCAATAGGGAAGACTTGGTGTGATTTGCCCCCTGTAACACAATCTCAGGGAAACTCAGATTTCACATCCCAATAAATCCTTGTTGAATTGAGGGGGAGGTGCTAAAGAAGAGGTAAAGAAGAGCAAACTACTAGAGGAATTTATGACCATCTATTTTTACCATTCTGTTAGAACTGGGCCCCAGTGTCAAGATACAAATTATTAAATTAAGCACCCACTAAATGCTTTTACCTTTTTGAAAAAACAACCAACAGTAGCACAAACATGTGATGACGTTAAATGGATTAGGACTGTGTTAACAGAAACAGAAAGAGATGGATGAAATGCACAAAGGACAGGCAAAACTTGATTATATGTTTATATATACAAATATTTTCTGAAAGTATTTACTCATCTGCTACCAGTATTAATTAGCAATTAAAAGTGATCTATCTCTGGTAGTTCTATTAAGTACTAAATAAGTATCTCTTGTGGTTACTACCTTGGTTTTAAAAAAATGAAAGTCGCTCAGTCGTGTCTGACTCTTTGTGACCCCATGGATTATACAGTCCACGGAATTCTCCAGGCCAGGATACTGCAGTGGGAAGCCTTTCCCTTCTCCAGGGGATCTTCCCAAGCCAGGGATGGAACCCAGGTCTCCCACATTGCAGGCAGATTCTTCACCAGCTGAACCACAAGGGAAGCCAAAGAATACTGGAGTGGGTAGCCTCTCCCTTCTCCAGCGGACCTTCCCGATCCAGGAATCGAACCTGGTTTCATCAGGGCTTCCCTGATAGCTCAGTTGGTAAAGAATCTGCCTGCAATGCAGGAAACCCCAGTTTGATTCCTGGGTTGGGAAGATCCCCTGGAGAAGGGAAAGGCTACCCACTCCAGTATTCTGGCCTAGAGAATTCAGAACCACACGATAACAATTCACAACCATTAGGATGACCACCATCAACCTCACCCCACCTCCCAAAAATCCTCCAGAAAATAGGGGTTTGTCAGAATGCAGAACTGGAACTCTTATGCTGATAGGACTGTAAAATGGTACAGATGCTATGGAAATAGTTTGTCAGTTCCTCAAAAAATTAAACATAGAATTAACATATAATCCAGCAATCCCAATTCTGAACATATACCCAAAAGAACTGAAAGTAGGGACACATCTGTACATTCATGTTCATAACAGCATTACTGACAATAGCCAAAAGGTGAAAGCAGAGCAAGTGTCTGTGGACAGCGGAATAAGTAAAACAAATTTGGCATATACATATCTGTGTGTGTATACACACAGTCACACACACACACACACCCCACACACACAAGGGAATATTATTCAGCCTTAAAGGGAAAGAAATTTCACATACTACAACATGGATGAGCCTTGAAGACATTATGCTAGTGAAATAAGCCAATCAAAAAGGGACAAATACTATATAATTCCATTCAAGTGAGGTGCTTAAAGCAGTCAAATTCATAAAGATAGAAAATAGAAAGGTAGTCACCATAGGCTGGGAGGAGAGGTGAATAGGGAGTTACTGTTTGACAGAAAATTTCAGTTCTGCAAGATTAAAACAAGTTTGGGAAATGAATGATGGTAACAGCTGTACAACAACGTGAAAGCACAGCTGATCCTTGAACAACGTGAGTTTGAACTGTGAGGATCCACCTACACTTGAGTTTTATTTTTCCAACAAATACATACTGTAGTATTACACAACCACAAATGGTTGAATCCATGCATGTGGAACAAGGGATACGCAATGCTGATTGTAAATCTGCAAGTGGACTGTAACTGGTGTCCTTAACCCCCAAATTACTCAAGGGTTACCTGTACTTAAATGCCACAGAACTACTCTTTAACTAAGTCATGTCTGACTCTTTTGTGAGTCCATGAACTGTAGCCTGCCAGGCTCCTCTGTCCATAGGACTTCCCAGGCAAGAATACTGGAGTGGGCTGACATTTCCTTCTCGAGTATATTCTCGACCCAGGGATCGAATATGTGTCTCCTGCACTGGCAGGCAGATTCTTTACCACTGAGCCTCCAGGGAAGCCTCACTATATACTAATTACATCCCACCTATTATTTCCTAATTACATCCCTCTTATGGGTAACTCTTTAAATTCTACAGGTTTTTTTTTTTTTCATTTCCACCTTAACCCAAATCTATACCTATGCCCACAATTTGAATGTAAGTCCAGCTTTAGGTGTACTAGGTTTAGATTCACTGGGATCTGTTTGCTACCAGCATTACTGCTGGTGAGAATTTAAGAAAGATAAAGATATATATTATAGTTTCATATCAACAGGTAAAGAGAGTAACTGTATAGAATTAGCCATATTACTCTTTAAGACCATCGTCCACTATTTTATTTAGCTTACCACATGGTAATATCCTGATTAGGATTCTCTAACTCATCAGAGGGCTTCCCTGGTAGCTAAGTAGTAAAGAAACCGCCTTCCAATGCAGGAGACACAGATTGGATCCCTGATCCAGGAAGAGCCTATGGAGAAGGAAATAGTAATTCATTCCAGTATTCTTGCCTGGAAAATCTCATGAACAGAGGAGTCTGGTAGGCTTTGGTCCATGAGGTCACAAAGAAATCAGACATGACTTTAACAATAACAATTCATCAGAACAGAACAAGTGCATGAGTTTTAGTATACAATATTACTAACAGCAGTTACAATATTTTTTTAAAAAGTTGTTCTAGAAAAAAATAAACTATCATTTGATTTTTAATTAAGAACCAGGAATGATACTTCAAAGATTCATGAAGCTACATGACTTAAGGTTCCCTTACAGGACTTTCTCTTTTTTAACATTAAACAAATATATTGCTTAATGGATTATTATAAGGCAACCACACTTGTAACCATCACCCAGGATGAACAAACAGAAGTTTGCCATCTGTTTATGGCCATACCACTCTGAATGCGCCCAATCTCATCTGACTTCAGAAGCTAATCAGGGTCCGACCTGGTTAGAACTTGGATAGGAGATGTGTGTCATCTATGCCCCCAAACCCTTCTTTTGTCCCATCCTGTTCAGTTTTTTTTCTCCCTCATAAGTAACCACAATTGTGACTAACAGTAATCCATCATCCCTTACAGGACTTTTAAAACATTGGATTAAATATGATTTGAGTAGCAGAGCTGAGGCTAAGTGTGTGTATGTGTGGGGAGGAGATAAAATTAGTCAGGCAGATAAGACTCAGGGAGCCTTGATGTAATGCCAAATTCTTCCTCTAAGGTTGGGCAAATCACATAATCACACTAAGCTTCATAAAGTTGATAACAATACTGACCTGTAAACCAGTAAGACATTTCTGAATGGATATAAAAATATCATTTGGCATACAGTGCTTCCATTTATTCCTCTCTATAATGGAGATATCATTGCCAGCTACAACTACATGAAGAGTGTCCACAGGATTATGCAATATGCTTATGAGACCCTTAGAAATCCTTTGATTAAAGGCAATGGCCAAATTCACATCCCATGTAACTCTTAAGATATAAATTAAGAAATCTAAAATGATGGATTTTTCATTCTATGTATGGGAATGAGCAAAGAAGGAATAAGAATCTCTTATCTCTTTTTTGCATTCTCCCTTTCATTTAAGTTCATGCTCTTTTGTGTTCAATATTCACAGAGGTCATATAATGATTCACTATCACAGTATGGGTAAGTGGGACTATCACTCCAATGCACGTAGAAATATGGTTACCATGTGAAAGTAACTAAATAAATGATTAACCTTGCTATTCCTCACGATAAAACTGGCCCAAACTGTAACCAGTTATTGGGCAACATGTTTACGGTGTCAAAATCTTCTTTATCAAAAGACTGATAACGAATTGGGCTTCCCCGAATAGCTCACAGAGTAAAGAATCCGTCCGCAATGGAGGAGACACAGAAGATGCGAGTTTGATCCCTGCGTTGGGAAAATCTCCTGGAGAAGAAAAATGGCAACTCGCTCCAGTATTCTTTCCTGAAAAATCCCATGGACAGAGTAGCCTGGAGGGCTACAATCCAAAGGGTCACAGAGAGTCACATATGACTGCGTGACTAAGCACAGAACCATGTCGATTTGTATCTAAGGCAGTCGCTTATGTGGATTTGTATCTTATCAGTTCTGGAAAAATCTAAGCCATCATCTCTCCAAACACTGGTTCTCCTTGATTCTACCTTTCTGGGACTCCCTCGAGAAGACATCTTAGATTTTTCCATTCCATTTTTCATATCTCTGAACATCTATTTCTTATCATTGATCTCTATGCTACTTTTTGGGCAATTTCTTCAGGTCAATCTTCTAGTTTACAATTCTTTCTTTAATTGCATCTAATTTACTGTTTAACCCATCCATTAGCATTGTTAAATGTTTATTTCTGTTTATTTGTTTATGGCTACACTGGGTCTTCATTGATGCTCACAGACTTTCTCTAGTTGTGGCAAGAGGGCTTCTCGCTGCAGTGGCTTCTCTTGTTACAGAGCAAGTTAAAAAACAATTTGATGAGTAGTTTGAGGGGTAACTTAATTTTTATATATTTTAAAGTTAAGAACATTCTCGGCTCATCTGTACCAGGAGCCTGCAGCACAGCACACAGAGCTCATCCTGATGGTCTACGGTGACTCCAGGGGGGTGGGACAGAGTGGGGGTCGGGGGAGGCAGGAGGGAGGCGATATATGCACACACATAGCTGAGTTACATTGCTGTACAACAGAAACCAACACAATATTGTAAAACAACTAAGAGAGTGAAAGTCGCTAGTCATGTCCAACTCTTTGTCACGCAATGGACTGTAGCCTGCCAGGCTCCTCCGTCCACGGGATTTTCCAGGCAGAATGCTGGAGTGGGCTGCCATTTCCTTCTCCAGGGTATCTTTCCAACCCAGGGATTGAAC
The DNA here is from genome assembly GCF_033118175.1 of Dama dama. Taxonomy (NCBI): domain Eukaryota; kingdom Metazoa; phylum Chordata; class Mammalia; order Artiodactyla; family Cervidae; genus Dama; species Dama dama. The sequence goes on along the minus strand of NC_083700.1, from coordinate 79,508,828 downwards.
CCAGGGTCTCCTGCACTGCAGGCAGACTAGAAAGAAGGGAATCATCTAATCCAATCAAGTCCATATAATCTAATGCTATAGACCTCAGCACTCAAAAAAGAAAAAAAATTCTAGTAACAACAGTTTTTGTTATCCTTAACCCAGACTTTAATACTTATTACATTTTGTCCCAGTTGCTTTACCATTCTCTATATAAACAAACACAAATACATACATAGACAATGCAAAATCTTTTTTTATGATCTACTGAAAATGTTACAGACCCCGTATACCTTTATGCAAAAATATTTGTGTTTTTCTAAGATCAAGAATATTCTCTTACATAATCACAATACAATCATCAAAGTCAGGAAATTTCTTTGATTGAAATACAATTAATTTCAATAATTGGACAATAATTCAACAATTGAAATACATTGATTTCAGATATACAACAAAATGATTCAATGTATGTATATACTGTGAAATGATCATCATAGCAAGTCTAGTTAAAATCCATTATCACACACACTTATAACTTTTTTTCTTGTGATGAGAACTTTGAGGGCTACTCTCTTTAGTTAAGTCGCTCAATCATGTCCAACTTGGGGACTCCATGGACTGCAGAACGCCAGGTTTCTCTGTCCATCACCAACCCCCGGAGCTTCAGTTCAGTTCAGTTGCTCAGTCATGTCCGACTCCTTGCAACCCCCATGGATTGCAGGACAGCAGGCCTCCCAGACCGTCACCAACTCACAGAGTTTACTCAAACTCATGTCCATTGATTCGGTGATGCCATCCAACTATCTCATCCTCTGTCGTCCCCTTCTCCTCCCGCCTTCAATCTTTCCTAGCATCAGGGTCTTTTCAAATGAGTCAGCTCTTTGCATCAGGTGGCCAAAGTACTGGAGTTTCAGCTTCAACATCAGTCCTTTCAATGAACATTCAGGACTGATCTCCTTTAGGATTGACTGGTTGGATCTCCTTGCAGTCCAAGGGACTCTCAAGAGTCTTTTCCAACACCACAGGTCAAAAGCATCAATTCTTCAGCGCTCAGCTTTCTTTAAATTCCAATTCTCACATCCATACATGACTACCAGAAAAACCATAGCCTCAACTAGACGGACCTTTGTTGGCAAAGTAATGTCTCTGCTTTTTAATATGCTATTTAGGTTGGTCATAACTTTCCTTCCAAGGAGTAAGTGTCTTTTAATTTCTTGGCTGCAGTCACCATCTGCAGTGATTTTGGAGCCCAAAAAATAAAGTCTGTCACTGTTTCCCCATCTATTTGCCATGAAGTGATGGGACCAGATGCCATGATCTTAGTTTTCTGAATGTTGAGCTTTAAGCCAACTTTCTCACTCTCCTTTCACTTTCATCAAGAGGCTCTTTAGTTCTTCTTCACTTTCTGCCATAAGGGTGGTGTCATCTGTATATCTGAGGTTATTGATATTTCTCCTGGCAAACTTGATTCCAGCTTGTGCTTCATCCAGCCCAGCGTTTCTCATGATGTACTCTGCATATAAGTTAAATAAGTAGGGTGACAATACACAGCCTTGACGTATTCCTTTTCTATTTGGAACCAGTCTGTTGTTCCATGTCCAGTTCCTGACCTGCATAGATTTCTCAAGAGGCAGGTCAGGTGGTCTGGTATTCCCATCACTTTCAGAATTTTCCAGAGTTTACTGTGATCCACACACTCAAAGGCTTAACTTTTTCACTCTCCTCTTTCACTTTCATCAAGGCTCTTTAGTTCTTCACTTTCTGCTGTAAGGATGGTGTCATCTGCATATTTGAGGTTATTGTTATTTCTCCCGGCATTCTTGATTCCAGCTTGTGCTTCATCCAGCCTGGCAGTTTACATGATGTACTCTGCATATAAGTTAAATAAGCAGGGTGACAATATGCAGCCTTGACATACTCCTTTCCCAACTTGGACCAGTCTGTTGTTCCATATCTGTTCCTAACTGTTGCTTCTTGACCGGCATACAGATTTCTCAGGAGGCAGGTAAGGTGGTCTGGTATTCCCATCTCTTGAAGAATTTTCCACAGTCTGTTGTGATCCACACAGTCAAAGGCTTTGGTGTAGTCAATAAAGCAGAAGTAGATGTTTTTCTGGAACTCTCCTGCTTTTTCAATGATCCAGCGGATGCTAGCAATCTGATCTCCGGCTCCTCTGCCTTTTCTAAATCCAGCTTGAACATCTGGAAATTGTTGGTTCACATAGCCAGGTTGAAGCCTGGCTTGGAGAATTTTGAGCATTACTTTGCTAGCATGTGAGATAAGTGCAATTGTGTGGTGTTTGAACATTCTTTGACATTGCCTTTCTTTGGGACTGGAATGAAAACTGATCTTTTCCAGTCCTGTGACAACTGCTGAGTTTTCCAAATTTGCTGGCGTATTGAGTGTAGCACTTTAATAGCATCATCTCTTAAGATTTGAAACAGCTCAACTGAAATTTCATTATCTCCACTAGCTTTGTTTGTAGTGATGTTTCCTAAGGGCCAATCGACTTTGCATTCTAAGACCCACCTAACTACTCTCTTAGCAACTTTCAAACATATAGTATTATTAACTATAGTAACCACACTGTACATTACATTCCCAGCACTTGATTTATTTCATAACTAGAAGTCTGTACCTTTTGACCACCTTCCTTCAATTCTTCCCTCCCATCTCTAGTAAACACAAGTCTTACCTCTTTTTCCATGAGTTTGTTCTTTCTAAAGATTCTGAATGTAAGTGAGATTATATGCTATTAACCTTTAACTTTCTGACATCTCCTTTAGCATAAGGCCTCAAGATGCCATCCATATTGCAAGTGGCAGGATTTTCTTTTTTGTTATGGTTGAATAATATACACACACACACACATATAATACATACACATATACACACACCAGATTTTCTTTATTCATTCAACCACTGGTGGATACTTGGCTATTGTAAATAATGCTGTAATAAACATGGGGGTACATGTATCTTTCTGAGTTAGTGTTTTAATTTCCTTCAGATAAACACTCAGAAATGGAGCTGCTGGATCACATAGGAGTTCTATATTTTGAGGAAACTCCTTACTGCTTTCCATAGTGGCTGCACCAATTTAGATTCCCACTAGCAATGCCCAGGTTCCCCTTTGTCCACATTCTCACCAGCACTTGTTATCTCTTATCTTTCTGATAAGAGCCATTCTAACAGGTGTGAGGTAATAGCTCATTGTGGTTTTGATTTGCATTTTGATTAGTGATGCTGAACACCTTTTCATGTACCTGTTGCCATCTGTATGTCTTCTCCAGAAAAAATGTTTCCTCAAATCCTCTGCCCATTTTTTAATTTGACTGGTTTTCATTTTCTTTTTTTGCTATTGAGTTGTAGGAGTTCTTTGTATATTTTGGATATTAATCCCTTATCAGATACATAATTTGCAAATACTTTCTCCCATTCTGCAGATTGCCTTTTCATTTTGTTGATGAAGAAGCTTTTTCTGTGCAGAAACTTTTTATTTTAATCTTGTCCCACTTATTTTTGCTGTTAATGCCTTTGCTTTCAACATCAGATCCAAAAGATCATTGCCAAGACCAATGTTATGGAGTTTATGGCCTATGTTTTTTTCAAGAGTTTTATGGTCCTAGGTATTACCTTCAAGTCTTAAATTTTGAGTTGATTCTATGTTCATGAAAAAGAATACATCAGCCAGCAATTTTCTTACAATTCTTTTTTTGTATTTTGGTTTCTGATGGGGGTGGTATCTGTGTTACTAGGATTAAATGGGTTGGTATATATATATATATATATATATATATATCTTTAAATCTAGTCTGATATTCTCAATCTTTTCATTGGTGTCTTTACTGTACTTAGACTTAATGGAATTATTATACAGTTGGGTCTACATTTTGCTAGCTGCTTTCTGTCTCGTTTGTTTTTTCCCTCTGATCTTTCTTTGCTGCCTTCTTTTGATTAGATATTTTTAGTATATCACTCAATTCTTCTACGGTTTTTTGTACTTTTTGGTTATGTATTATCTTTCTATTTTTCATTAGTTACTCTGGGAACTATAATATACCTTTTTAACACATCACAGTTCATTTAGAGTTAAGACAATACAACTTAACAAAAATGTAAGAATCTTACAGTGCTACTGTCCATTCATTCTGTCCTTTGTGTTATACTGTTAAACATATAAACATTATAAAACTCACAATAAGTGTTATAATTCTTGCTTTAAACACTTGCATCTATTCAAGAAGTTACAAGCAAAAAATACATACAGTTGACCCTTGAATAACATGGGTTTGAACTGTACTAGTCTACTTATACACAGATTTTTTTCAATACACAGTCAACCCTCCATATTAATGGGTTTCACATCTGCAGTCAAGATTTTCATCCATGGTTGGTTGAATCTGAGGACAGAAAACCCTTGGATACAGAGGGCCAACTGTTTCCACTTTACTAAGCCATTTTATGTAAGGGACTTGAGCATACACAGATTTGGGTACATGTGGGGCTTCCTGGAATCAATCTTCTTTATCAAGGAATATAAAGCATATTTTAAAGTTCTCTCAGAGAAACTCATTATTTTCACGAATATGTCATCAGAATGGACCCCACAGAAATACTGTTTAAAATAGTTTCCTCCAATACTGAAAGTATTCCAACTATAACCTTAACTCAGTCTACAGCTTGGAACAGAATAAAACTGACTCTCACAGGAATAGATGGAATGTCCTTGTCTGAATTAGTATAATAATCCACACTAATTAGAAAGACTAAGCAAGTTAATACTAGGAATCTTTAAAAGGAAAGGATATAATGGGGCAGAGGAAACACTTAAAAGGGGATTTTATTATTTATAGAAAGAGCTATTACAAAAGTATGTTTGACTTTAAAGTGTAAGTAAGTGTTAGTCGCTCAGTCATGTCTGACTCTTTGTGATCCCATGGACTGCAGCCCGCCAGGCTCCTCTGTCCACGAAATTCTCCAGGCAAGACTACTGGAGTAGGTCGCCATCTCCTTCTCTGGTCCTCCTGTAAGGGGAAATTAGAATTGGATGCCTCAAGTCCAAGGGAGCCCCCTGGGCATGTTCATTATCAGAGTGTGCCTCTCCTTGTAAAGCGTTTCTGACTGCCAGACTGTTTGTGAGCCATTCAGGGGCCACTGCACTTTCAACCTTAACATATCTAATGTGTACTCCAAAGATCTTTCCTTTGGGACAGAGGAAATATACAGAGGAAATATTTCCCATTTTCATCTGTCCCGAAGATGAAATGACTTTTAGTATTATGCAAATAATAATTTGACTTTTAGTATCATGCAAATATAAACATGGTTTGAATTTGTGTACACAAGATGAATTCTCTTTAAGCAGCAACTTAATCAATTAATATTTATTGAATAACTATACTAATCCATGAGATCAACAAGTAACAATCTAAGTGTCACAGTTGGTAAAGTAGCAGACCAAGATTCAAACCCTGGTTTGTCTTACTTCAAAGTCTTCAAATCCAAAAATAAAAAAAAATTAAGGTTTCAACCTAGATGGAGAAATAATGATGCCACTAATTTTATAATGTACACAGGAGAGAAGCAAAGTTGAAAGGGATGATGATTAGCCTAATGAAATCAGGAACAGCATTTATCCAATGCATTTATTTTCCCAGTTCCAAGATAGCATCTGCCTTATATGATCAAAAAAAAAAAGGCAGAGAAAACTATAGTTATTGAGACTGTAATTCAAGATAATTGATTCCTAAATCTTTAAAAAAACATTCTGAGTAGTATCTGACACTAAAGAATACATACAGAGTGATTAATTTATGAAGCATAATGTGAAAAAAAACACTCATAAACTCACCACACAACTTAAGAACTAGACCATTACCATTATGGATAGGTACATCTATATGTGCTTTCTCTAATCTGTCTGCTTTCCACAGAAAGGTTACCATTAAACTAAACTTTGTATTTATCATTCCTCTGTTTTTCTTCCCTAAATAAACTTATTATAAACGTACAGAATCCTCAACTATAGTTTTTTGCTTGTTCTTAAGCTTTGTAAGGGTTTCCCTTGTGGCTGAGCTGGTAAAGAATCCACCTGCAATGCAGGAGACCTGGGTTCTATCCCTGGGTTGAGAAGATCCCCTGGAGAAGGGACAGGCTACCCACTCCAGGATTCTGGCCTGGAGAATTCCATGGATTGTATAGTCCATGGGGTTGCAAAGAGTCGGACACAACTGAGCAACTTTCACTTTCAAGCTTTATAAAGATAATATGCTATATGTAATTTTCGACAAATTGGCTCTTTCATCCAGTATGTTTTTAAGATCCACCCATCCACTCTATTATTATGGGACATTACTGTTATACTTACTTTACATATAGGCCATGCATATTCCAAAATTACTTGTTATATTTTTTCCATGTCAAGGTTCAAAAAATTAGAAAGGAGAAAGATCACACAATCCCATGCCAAAAATGCCAAGTTCATATCAAAAAGTTATCATCTCAACATCACTTAAAAACCATATCACTTTTACATATAACTTGCCAAGATAACTGTTTGCACAGTTATTTGTGACCCTGCAGTTTAACCACGTTAAAAACTAAAAGTTTGCTAACAATTATGGAGATCCTCTAACTGAAGTACTTTTGCATTATATAACCATTAATGTCATCTTAAATCACTTTGCCAAAATTAACTCAGTGAAACTGCTATATGTCAACTTTACACATATACATATATATAAAAGCTGCTACATAACTTTAAGGTCATGTCAGAATTTAATTACTGCAGACTCTCCTAAAATAACATGTACCAGTTAATGTTATGAAAACAGGTGTCCAAAAGGTCCACATTTAACAGTTTTTAGGGGTTCCCTACTATCTACAGCAGAACAGGAGCATAGCTTAGGAAGTATCACTACTTATTATGTAAACACACAACAGTTTCCACTGTTTCCTATTTGACAGGGAATTTGCAACATTATCCTCATAGTTTTGTATAAGTGCTAACTGGGTTCTTTTTCTAGAGCAAGAGTAAGGAGGCAAGTCTTTTTGCTTCATTCTGGGAAAGGAAAACCTCTTTAATAATCCATAACTTTTAAAGGTATACGTGAAATGTATTTATTGCTACCTGTGTGTAGGATACCTTATTAGGTGCTAAGCTCTCTTATGTAGAAAGTAGAGATAACAGCAGCACCTACCTCCCAAGGTCTTTTTTAGGATTCATTAAAAAATGTAGGTAGACAGTTCATTGGAGGAGCTGATGTTGAAGCTGAAACTCCAATACTCTGCCTACCTGATGTGAAGAGCTGACTGATTTGAAAAGACCCTGATACTGGGAAAGATTAAGGGCAGGAGAAGGGGATGACAGAGGATGAGGTGGTTGGATGGCATCACCGACACAATGGACGTGGGTTTGGGTGGACTCCAGGAGTTGGTGATGGACAGGGAGGCCTGGCGTGCTGGGGTTCACAGGGTCGCAAAGAGTCAGACAAGAATGAGTGACTGAACTGAAGACAGTTAATCACACTATCCAAATCGTAATTACATATTCAACAAATGTAGGTTATTATTTCTGTAAATTTTTCCACTTTCATATCAATTCCTATTTGCTTCAGATGTTCCTCCTCCCACCTTGTGTTACTTTGCATTTGGCAAATAGATGGGGAAACAATGGAAACAGTGACAGACTTGATTTTCTTGGGCTCCAAAATCACTGCAGATGGTGCCTGCAGCCATGAAATTAAAAGATGCTTGCTCCTTCTGTCAGAAGAAAAGCTCTGACAAACCTGAAGGGAAGTGAAGTAAAAGTCACTCAGTCATGTCTGACTTTTTGCAACTCCATGGATTGCATAGTCCATGGAATTCTCCAGGCCAGAATACTGGAGTGGGTACCCTTTCCTTTTCCAGGGGATCTTCCCAACCCAGGGATCGACGGAGGTCATGGGCATTGCAGGCGGATTCTTTACCAGTTGAGCCACAAAGGAAGCCCAAGAATACTAGAGTGAGAGGCTTATCGCGTCTCCAGCGGATCTTTCCGACCCAGGAATCTAAAAGGGGTCTTCTGCACCACAGGCGGATTCTTTACCAACTGAGCTATGAGGGAAGCCCTGACAAACCCAGACAGCATGTTAAAAAGCAGAGACATTTCTTTACCCACAAAGGTCCATCTAGTCAAAGCTATGGTTTTTCCAGTAGTCATATACGGATGTGAGAGTTGGACTATAAAGAAAGCTGAGTGCCGAAGAGCTGATGCTGTTGAACTGTGATGTTGGAGAAAACTCTTGAGAGTCCCTTGGATTGCAAGGAGATCAAACCAGTCAATTCTAAAGGAAATCAGTCCTGAATATTCATTGGAAGGACTGATGCTGAAGCTGAAGCACCAAGACTTTGGCCACCTGATCTGAAGAACAGACTCACTGGAAAAGACCCTGATGCTGGGAAAGACTGAAGACAGGAGAAGAGGAGGACAGAGGATGAGATGGTTGGATGGCATCACCAACTTGATAGACATGAATCTGAACAAGCTCTGGGAGTTGGTGATGGACAGGGAAGCCTGGCATGCTATAGTCCATGGGGCTGGAAAGAGTTGGACACCACTGAGCAACTGAACTGAAAATAATGGAGATAAGTTACTCTAGAAGCGCACAGGAGGAGGGTACCTAAATCAGCCTGGGGACAAGAGGCAGCCAGAGAATTTCATGTGTTATATATTATCTCCGCAATGATCATAGCAAACACCCTCTTTCAACAACAAAAGAGAAGACTCTACACATGGACATCACCAGATGGTTGATACCGAAATCAGACTGATACTTTGCAGCCAAAGATGGAGAAGCTCTATACAGTCAGCAAAAACAAGACCAGGAGCTGACTGTGGCTCAGATCATGAACTCCTTATTGCCAAATTCAGACTTAAACTGAAGAAAGTAGGGAAAACCACTAGACCATTCAGGTATGACCTAAATCAAATCCCTTACAATTATACAGTGGAAGTGGGAAATAGATTTAAGGGACTAGATCTGACAAACATAGTGCCTGAAGAACTATGGACGGAGATTTGTGACATTGTACAGGAGACAGGGATCAAGACTATCCCCAAGAAAAAGAAATGCAAAAAAGCAAAATGGATCTCTGAGGAGGCCTTACAAAAAGCTGTGAAAAGAAGAGAAGCGAAAAATAAAGGAGAAAAGGAAAGCTATACCCATTTGAATGCAGAGTTCCAAAGAACAGCAAGGAGAGATAAGAAAGCCTTCCTCAAAGAAATAGAGGAAAACAACAGAATGGGAAAGACTAGAGATCTCATCAAAAAAATTAGAGATACCAAGGGAACATTTCACGCAAAGATGCACACAATAAAGGAAAGAAATGGTATGGACCGAACAGAAATGAAGATATTAAGAACAGGTGGCAAGAATACAGAGAACTGTACAAAAAAGATCTTCAAAACCCAGATCATCAGGATGGTGTGATCTCTCACCTAGAGCCAGACATCCTGGAATGTGAAGTCAAGTGAGCCTGAGGAAGCACCACTACAAACAAAACTGGTGGAGGTGATGGAATTCCAGTTGAGCTATTTCAAATCTAAAAAGATGATGCTGTGAAAGTGTTGCACTCAATATGCTAGCAAATGTGGAAAACTCAGCAGTGGCCACAGGACTGGAAAAGGCCAGTTTTCATTCCAATCCCAAAGAATGTTCAAACTACCACACAATTACACTCATCTCACATGCTAGCAAAGAAATGCTCAAAATTCTCCAAGCCAGGCTTCAACAATACGTGAACCGTGAACTTCCAGATGTTCAAGCTGGTTTTAGACAAGGCAAAGAACCAGAGATCAAATTGCCAACATCTGCTGGACCATCAAATAAGCAAGAGAATTCCAGGAAAAACAGCTATTTCTGCCTTATTGACTATGCCAAAGGCTTTGACTGTGTGGATCACAACAAACTGTGGAAAATTCTGAAAGAGATGGGAATACCAGACCACCTTACCTGCCTCTTGAGAAATCTGTATGCAGGCCAGGAAGCAACAGTTAGAACTGGACATGGAACAACAGAAAAGGAATACGTCAAGCTGTATATTGTCACCCTGCTTATTTAACTTATATGCAGAATATATCATGAGAAATGCTGTGATGGATGAAGCACAAGCTGGAATCAAGATTGCTGGGAGAAATATCAATAACCTCAGATATGCAGAGGACACCACCCTTATGGCAGAAAGTGACGAAAAACTAAAGAGCCTCATGATGAAAGTGAAAGAGGAGAGTGAAAAAGTTGGCTTAAAGCTCAACATTCAGAAAACTAAGATCATGGCATCTGTTCCCATCACTTCATGGCAAATAGATGGGGAAACAGTGGAAACAGTGTCAGACTTTATTTTTCTGGGCCCCAAAATCACTGCAGATGGTGACTGCAGCCAAGAAATTAAAAGATGCTTACTCCTTGGAAGAAAAGTTATGACCAACCTAGACAGCACATTAAAAAGCAGAGACATTACTTTGCCAACAAAGGTCCATCTAGTCAAAGCTATGGTTTTTCTGGTAGTCATGTATGGATGGATGTGACAGTTGGACTATAAAGAAAGCTGAGCGCAGAAGAATTGATGCTTTTGACCTGTGGTGTTGGAGAAGACTATTGAAAGTCCCTTGGACTGCAAGAAGATCCAACCAGTCAATCCTAAAGGAGATCAGTCCTGAATGTTCATTGGAAGGACTGATGTTGAGGCTGCAACTCCAATACGTTGGCCCACCTGATGCGAAGAACTGACTCATCTGAAAAGAACCTGATGCTGGGAAAGATTGAAGGCAGGTGCAGAAGGGGACGACAGAGGATGAGATAGTTGGACGGCATCACCGACTGAACGGACATGAGTTTGGGTAAGCTCTGGGAGGTGCTGACGGACAGGGAAGCCTGGCGTGCTGCAGTCCAAGGGGTCGCGGAGTCAGATACGAGTGAACGACTGAACTGAACTGATATATTATCTCCACTCCTACACCAAAGAAAAAGTTCTTTACTGAGCTTTGGAAAAAAAAAAAAAAAAGTCTCTACAGGGCAATGATAAGCAAGAAATCTAAAGCCTGAAGTTAAGTGATTCGCTCAACGTTGATCAGCTCTTTTCAGAACTGGCTACGCGTCCTCTTTTGAAAGCTGGAATTTCGTTCTCTTGGGACCCGGTTCATGAGCTCTGCTACAAGTTCATAGGAACTTAACCACACTAATCTAGACATTAAGGGGCTTTATCAAATTATACGGCGTTTTGCAATGTACTCTATCCTATTCTCGGTATGTTAAACGTATTTTAAATTATTTAAGCAATACATCACTAAATATAGCCCACAGCCTATAAAATCTGTCAAAAGCCTTGGAGAATCAGAATTAAAGTGAACAAATACTACTAGATAAGTAAAACTGGAAGGAAGAGAAGCAGAGTTGTGTTGGGGAACGAAGCACCAGGAAATGTCGGAGAATGAAACAAATTTACTCTCTGAAAAAGACAACGGAAAAGGTTACTGGGCCACAAAATATCTACTCGTCTTGCTCACAGAGGCACCCAAACACAGCAACACCCGAAGGAAGAGATACTTACGGCATTTCGACTTTCAGGAACGCACCTCCGTCGCCGGATAAAATCACTAAGCAACTCCTTCCGTAAACAGAGAACCTTCCGAGAGACACGTTGAAGCCTGAAAAGCGCGGGCGAACAGACACTCGACGCTGTGCTACACTCAAAGAGGCCCGCCGGAAACACTCCCCCAGCGACAAGAGATCCCAGTGTATGCCAGTAAGATGGCGGGAGAGTCAACACATAGACAGCATCCAGCCCCTGCCAAGGCAACGCAGGACCCTCTCTCAGGATTCTGACAAGAAGGCCCCCCGAAAAAGGAGAGACAGAGCCATCTCTGTTCACTCTGGAATCAGTATCCGCAGATTTCTAGCCGGACCATTTAGGGAGGTGCTCCGTATCTTGTTTCCGGTGGCCAAGAGATGCAGTTTCCATGGTAATTAAAAGAGGGCCGAGGAGTGTCCTGCTGCGGAGGACTGCGGAGGCTTTGAGGAGCATTGGCTACGCTCCCTCGTGTGTGACCAGCAGTTAGGTAGCAAGCAACTCGCTGTCTCTCTCTTTGCCCGCTCCGTTCTTCACTGTTCGGCTTCCTTTTCTCCACCTGCATCTTTTACTTCTTTGTCATACGTAAACTTGCTCCGTGTCTGTACTTAAAATGTACGTACAAATGCGATTTTATTCCCAGAGTAATACAAAAAATAGAGAGATGTTGCCCGAGATCAGTCCTGAATGTATTTTACAGTGTTGGGACGGTGACGAATGACTCTCTGTTTTCACTTGGCCCTCTAGAAGCCTTAGGCACTTGTTAACAGTTTATTTTTCTTGCTATTGTGTGGCTGGTTATTTATGGAGCGTTTGCTGCAATGTACTCTCTAGGCCCCCGTCTTGGTCTCGGCCTGGAGTTTTAAATGCAGGAGGTTTCCAAGCCTGAGGGGCTCAATTATATATTTACTTAGGCTTCAGTTTAGTCTCATGTTACAGAAAAGGGGGTAAAAAAAGGAATTCTGGAACATTTTTGCCGTGGGATTTCCATTTGAGGGCGTCAGTTTATTTGGAAAGAGCAGTTGAGGACAATCTAAAAAAAAAAAAAAAACAACCACGCAATACCTTAAATTTCTAAGTTGCTGGCTTCAAAATGAACGTTCATTCCCTTTCCTTATTGGAACAAATTTCTTTCACATTTGTGAAGATATGCGTGCACGCATATGTGTTTAAAAACTGTGATGCTTAATTATAGTGATACCAATTTGCAGTAACCAGACTGTGACACCACATCCCTGTGGGGTCCTTCCAAATCTGGTGTAAGATGAAAGTGTCAGGCAGGCGGTCTGTGTATTATGAATAGGGTACTTCATCCATGATAAGCGATTATTATCTTTCTTTCCCAAGTGTAAAAGACCTATATAATTCAAGAAGGTGTTAGTGATTTAGGCCTCCTGAGTTAAGAATCCAATGAATCCTGAAGGGGACCGTACCTGTGTCGTCTTATTGTTGAACTAGAAATATTCAATTTATTAGGTTGAAATGTATTTTTAGAAGTCAAAGCTGGGTAAAATAATGTTGGAAGCTGTTAGACCACCAGCACAATTTAGTTCCTTATAGTAACTGTTGTACAAGAAACCTTTTTTCATATTAAAAAAGGAAAAACTGTTACCGAAATCTACATGCTTTTGCTACTTACTCTTAGCTGGGTGAAATCTCTGCCTCTCGATTTTCTTATTTGTAAAGGTGCATATAGTACCTGACCACTGTAGTAGGTGTATATCAAAATGTATGACAGTTCTTTAAACTCTTATGAGCAGAGGTGCTATATAAACCCCCAAATTATTGTTATTATTAACATTATTATTGATGGTAATAGAATACAGTAAAACCACAGGATAATTCTATACATGCGATTTTTAAAATTCAGTCATTTTTTAAATGTGGGGCTGCAGTATTGAGATGTTAGTGAAATGACATGGTTGATGCTACTATGGAGATGAGATGAATGCCAACTGCCAATCACATTATATTCAAATTATCATTATGGTGGAGTTTCACTCTATAGTTTATTTAGCATTTATTATGTGCCTGGCACTGTTCTATGTGCTTCAAATGTGTTAGTTTAATTAATGCTCATGACAGTCCTATGAAGAGTCTCAACTGACTGTCCTCTAATTTTGAGAGAATGAATGTGTGCTTTTCCTTTGCCCTATGAGTCTTCTTTTGTATTTATGTTACATCTTTGTTTTAGCTTTGTTCTTTGGGTTCTCTATATTTAGAAATCAACTGCCAAAAACTTATTCTAGTTTAACATATGATAATATAACCATATGCATATTATAATGTACATCATTTTTCCACATATAAAAACCTTCATGTCTTGATTCTGCGCCCCCCCCCCCCACCACCATTTGAAAGGCAAAGTGACGTTTTCATTTTAGGACTAACAGTGACTAAAACAAAATTTTAAATTATTTTTTAATAGAATGGCCATCAGTCCAGGAAGTGATGCAGCTTTCTCGGGTCAGAAATCAACGCATTCAGAGAGTCCTCGATCAAAGAAATTTCCGCTAACTGAAGAGGAGATATTTTATATGAATTGTAGAGCTGCCTACTTAACTGTTTTCAAAAGCAGTTTAGATAACATTATTTCTAAAGATCAACTTTACTTAGGTAATTTTTTTAACTAAGTAGTTTTCCTTATTTGCTGAAAGTTAATAGATCAGAAAGACTGCAATTAGAATGACATTGTTGAATCATTCCAGTTACTTGATTAAGCTTGAGCGGTAGACTATGTTATGCTATTGTGTCATTCTGATTTTTTTTATTTATTTATTTTTGGCTGTGCTGGGACTTCCTTGCTCTGCACAGGCTTTCTCTAGCTGTAATGAGAGGGAGCTACTCTCTAGTTGGAGTGCATGGACTTCTCATTGCAGTGGCTTCTCTTGTTGTAGAGCGTGGGCTGTAGGGTGCAGGACTTCAGTGATTGTGGTTCCTGGGCTCTGGAGCACAGGCTCAATATTGTGGCACATGGGTTTAGTTGCCATGTAGCATTTGGGATCTTCCTGGACCAGGAATTGAACCCATGTCTTCTGTATTGGCAGGCAGATTTTTTACCACTGAGCCACCAAGGAAGCCCATATTATGTCATTTTATATAGCTACATAATCCAGGTTTGATGGTTGGATGTAGCCTACCAGGCTTCTCTGTCCATGGAATTTTCCAGGCAAGAATACTGGAGTGGGTTGCCATTTCCTTCTCCAGGGGATCTTCCTGACCCAGGGATTGAACCCAGGTCTCCCACATTGCAGGCAGACTCTTTACCATCTGAGCCACCAGGGAAGCCCTCACATAATCCAGGAGCTTCAAAATAAAACTTTCAATGTTTCTATGTATTTGGTTCAGTTCAGTTGCTCAGTTGTGTCCAACTCTTTATGACCCCATGGACTGCAGCACGCCAGGCTTCCCTGTCCATCACCAACTCCCGGAGTTTACTCAAACCCATGTCCATTGAGTCAGTGATCCATCCAACCATCTCATCCTCTGTCTTTTCCAGTGAGTCAGTTCTTCACATCAGGTGGCCAAAGTATTGGAGTTTCATCCTCAACATCAGTCCTTCCAATGAACATTCAGGACTGATTTCCTTTAAGATTGACTGGTATGATCTCCTTGCAGTCCAAGGGACTCTCAAGAGTCTTCTCCAATACCACAGTTCAAAAGCATCAGCTCTTTGGCGCTCAGCTTTATTTATAGTCCAACTCTCACATCCATACATGAATACTGGAAAAACCATAGCTTTGACTAGACAGACCTTTGTTGACAAGCTAACATCTCTGTTTTTTAATATGCTGTCTAGGTTTGTCATAGCTTTTCTTCCAAGGAGCAAGCGTCTTTTAATTTCATGGCTGCAGTCACCATCTACAGTGATTTTGGAGCCCCCAAAAATAAAGTCTGTCACTATTTCCATTGTTGCCTCATCTATTTGCCATGAAGTGATGGGACCGTATGCCATGATCTTACTTTTCTATATTTTTAAAGCTTCCACCAATTGCTTGCTTAAAAATGTTTTTTAAATTCTTATCTTGGTATTTTAATATTTATGATAATAGATTAAAATGCTTTTGGCAACTAGTCTAAATTTGACCTACACTGGAGAAAATGTAAAGGATGTGTATATATTTATATATGTGTGTACACATATATACACATGGGTATGTATTGAATGATTGTAAAAGGGCAGTATTTAAAAAATAAGTGAAATTTTAAAAGAAAAGAACTTGGGGTTTTGTTCTGTTTTTTAGGGATGAGGGTTTCAGAGAATTGGTCTTTTGTTTTTACTTCTTTTCATTATATTTTATTGTTAGTTTTTTAATTGAAATATAGTTGAATTACAATGTTAATTACTGCTATATAACAAAGTGAATCAATTACGCAGATATCTATATTTATATCTGTCTATCTATGTATGCATTCTTTTTTCATATTCTTTTCCATTATGGTTTATAACCAGATACTCAATATAGTTCTCTATGCTATACAGTAGGACCTTGTTGTTTATCATTGTATATATAGCAGTTTGCATTTACTAATCTCAGACTCCAAATCCAACCTTTCCCACCCTTCTTCATCTTGGCAACCACCAGTCTATTCTCTATGTCTGTGATTCTGTTTCTATTTTATAAATAGGTTCAGTTGTATTTTAGATTCTACATATAAGTGATATTATATGGTATTTGTCTTTCTGACTTATTTCTCTTAGGATGATAATCTGTAATTGCATTCATGTTGCTGCAAATGGCATTATTTTGTTCTTTTTTATGGCTGAGTAGTATTCCATTGCATTTATGTATCACATCTTTTTTATCTATTCATCTGTCAGTGGATATTTAGGTTGCTTCTATAGCTTCCCTATTGTGAATAGTGGTGGTGTGAACATAGCTGGTGCATATATCATTTTGAATTATAGTTTTGTCTGGCTATATGCCCAGAGTGGGCTTGCTAGATCATATGGTAATTCTGTTTTTAATTTTCTGAGGAACCTCCAAACCGTTTTCCATAGTGGCTGTACCAGTGTTAATTCCCACCAACAGTGTAGGAGGGTTCCCTTTTCTCCACACCATCTCAGCATTTGTTATGTGTAAATTTTCCAATGATGGCCATTCTGACCAGTGTGAGGTGGTACCTCATTGTAGTTTTGATTTGCAGATCACTAATAATTGGCAATGTTGAGGATCTTTTCTTGTTCCTATTGGCCATCTGTATGTCATCTTTGGAGAAATGTCTCTTTAGATCTTCTGCCCATTTTTCAATTGGGTTGTTTGTTTTGTTGTTGTTGTTGTTGAGTTCTGTGAGCTATTTGTATAATTTGGAAATTAAGCCCTTATCAGTCATGTTGTTTGCAAATACTTTCTCCCATTCTGTTGGTTATTTTTTCATTTTGTTTGTGGTTTCCTTTGCTGTGCAAAAGATTGTAACTTTAAGTCCCATTTGTTTATTTTTGTTTTTATTTCTGTTGCCTTGGGAGACTGACCTGAGAAAACATTTGTATGATTTATGTCAGAGAATGTTGTCTATGTTCTCTTGTAGGAGAGTCATGTCTTATGTTTGAGTCTTTAAGCCATTTTGAGTTTATTTTTGTGTATAATGTGAGGGTATGTTCTAACTTCATTGATTTACATGCAGCTATCCAGTTTTCCCAAAACCACTTGCTGAAGAGACTGTCTTTTTCACATTATATATTTTTGCTTCCTTTGTTGAAGATTCACTGACAGTAGGTGTGTGGGTTTATTTCTGGGCTGTCTATTCTGTTCCATTGGCCCATAGTCTGTATTTGTACCAATACCACATTGTTTTGACTACTATAATTTTGTAGTATTTTCTCAAGTCTGGGATGGTTGTGCTTCCTGCTTTGTTCTTTTTCTTCAGGATTGCTTTGGCAATTCTGGGTCTTTGATGGTTCCATATGCATTTCAGGATTATTTGTTCTAGTTCTGTGAAAAATGTCATGAGTAATTTGACAGGGATTGCATTGAATCTGTAGATTGTTTTGGGTAGTATGGCCATTTTAACAGTATTCTTCCAGTCCAAGAGCATGGGATATCTTTCCATTTCTTTAAATCATCTTCAGTTTCTTTTATTAATGTTTTATTGTTTTAGCATACATGTTTTTCACTTCCTTGGTGAGGTTTATTCCTAAGTATTTTATTTTGGGGGTTGTGATTTGATTTATTTTTTCCCCAATTATTTTTATTAGTTGGAGGCTAATTACTTTACAATATTGTAGTGGGGGTTGTGATTTTAAAAGGTATTGTTTTTTTCATTCCCTTTCTGATATTTCATCATTGATGTACAGAAAGCAACCAATTTTGTATGTTAATCTTGTTACCTTGCTGAATTCATTTATCAGTCCTTGTAGTTTTTGTATGGTGTCTTTAGGATTGTCTGTATAGAGTATCATATCATTGGCATGTAATGACAATTTTATCTATTCTCTTACAACTTGGCTACCTTTTGTTTCTTTTTCTTGTTTTATTGCTGTGGCTAGGATTTCCAATACTATGTTGAAGAGAAATGGTGAGAGTGGACATCCTTGTCATGTTCCAGATTTTAGCAGAAAGGCTTTCAACTTTTCACCATTGAGTATTATATGAACTGTGGGTTTGTCATAAATAGCATATACTATTTTGAGATATGTCCCCTCTATACCCACTTTGGTAAGAGTTTTTATCATGAATGAATGTTGAATTTTTTCAAATGCTTTTTCTGCATCTATTGAGATGATCATGTGGTTTTTGACTTTTGTTTATGTGATGTATCAGAAAAAAAATTGACAGATTTGTATGTGTTGAACCATCCTTGTGAACTTGGAATGAATCCCAGTTGGTCATTGTGTATGATCTTTCTTATATGTTGTTGGATTTGGTATACTAATATTCTATTGAGAATTTTTGAATCTGTACTCATCAGAGATATTTGCCTGTAGTTTTCTTTTTTGGTGGTGTCTTTGTCTGGTTTTGGTAGCAGAGTGATGGTGGCTTCATCAAATGTCCTTGGGAGTGTTCCCTCCTCTTTAACTCTTTCAAAGAGTTTGAGAAGGGTCAGCATAAGTTCTTGTTTGCATGTTTGGTAGAATTCACCTGTAAAGCCATCTGGTTCTATAGACTTTTGTTTGTGAGGACTTTTTAAATTACAAAGTGGAAGTGAAAGTTGCTCAGTCCTCTCCGACTCTTTGTGACCCCATGGACTATACAGTCCATGGAATTCTCCAGGCCAGAATACTGGAATGGGCAGCCTTTTCCTTCTCCAGGGGATCTTCCCAACCCAGGGATGGAACCCAGGTCTCCTGCTTTGCAGGCAGATTCTTTACCAGCTGAGCCACAAGGAAAGCCCCCTTTAAATTACAAAATCTATTTCAATTCTACTTATCCATCTTTTCAAATTGTTCAAATTATATGTTTCTTCTTTTTAAAACAGTCTATTTCTTTGTGGTTCAATTTTGGTGGCTGTTTGTTTCCAGTAAACATACAGGTTTCTAGGACAAGAAACTTGTCCATTTCTTTTTGGTTGTCAAATTTGTTTTCATATGATTATTCCCTTAAGGTGAGGTATCAGTTGTTATGTCTCTTTTATTTTATTTATTAGTGTTCTCTCTTCTTCTTGGTGAGCCTGGCCAGAGGTTTGTCAATCTTGTTTATCCATTCAAAGAACCAAATTTTGTTTTGTTTTCTTTTACTTTTTCTATTTTTTTTTAAATCTCTGTTTTATTTCCTTTCTGATCTCTATTACTTTCTTCTTTTTGCTGACTCTAGATATTGTTTGTTCTTCTTTTCCTAATTCTTTTAAGTGATAGGTTAGGTTATTTATTTGAAATTTTTCTTGTTTTGTGAGGAAGGTCATATTGCTTCCCTCATATGAATTTCCCTCTAATAACTGCTTTTTTTAAAAAATTGTTGATTTTTTAATTGAAGGATAATTGCTTTACAGAATTTTGTTGTTTTCTGTTGAACCTCAACATGAATCCGCCATAGGTATACATATATCCCCTCCCTTTTGAACTTCCCTCCCATCTCCCTCCCATCCCACCCCTCTAGGTTGATGCAGAGCCCCTGGTTGAGTTTCCTGAGCCACATAGCAAATTCCCGTTGGCTGTCTATTTTACATATGGTAATGTAATTTTCCTTGTCATTCTTCCCATACATCTCACCCTCTCCTCCCCTCTCTCCATGTCCATAAGTCTATTCTCTATGTCTGTTTCTTCATTGCTGCCCTGTAACTAAATTCTTCAGTACCATTTTTCTAGATTCCATATATATGCATTAGAATACAATATTTATCTTTCTTTCTGACTTACTTCACTCTGTATAATAGGTTCTAGGTTTGTCCACCTCATTAGAACTGATTCAAATGTGTTCCTTTTTATTGCTGAGTAATATTCCATTATGCATATGTACTACAACTTCTTTATCTATTCATCTATCGATGGACATCTAGGTTGCTTCCATGTTCTAGCTATTGTAAACAGTGCTGCAGTGAACAATGGAATACATGTGTCTTTTTCAATTTTGGTTTCCTCAGGGTATATGCCTAGGAGTGGGATTGCTGGGTCATGTGGTTTTATTCCTAGCTTTTTAAGGAATCTCCATACCATCGTTCATAGTGGCTGTATCAATTTATATTCCCACCAACAGTGCAACAGGTCTTTTCTCCACACCCTCCCCAGCATTTATTGTTTGTAAACTTTTTGATGGGGGCCATTCTGACTGGTGTGAGATGATACCTCATTGTAGTTTTGATGTGCATTTCTCCAGTTATGAGAGATGTTGAGCATCTTTTCATGTGTTTGTTAGCCATCTGTATGTCTTCTTTGGAGAAATGTCTGTTTAGGTATTTTTCCCACTTTTTGATTGGGTTGTTTGTTTTTCTGCTGTTAAGTTGTATGAGCTACTTGTATATTTTGGAAATTAATCCTTGGTCAGTTGTTTCATTTGCAATTATTTTCTGCCATTCTGAGGGTTGTCTTTTCACCTTGCTTATAGTTTCCTTTGCTGTGCAAAAGCTTTTAAATTTAATCAGGTCCCACTTGTTTACTTTTGCTTTTATTTCCGTTCTCTAGGAGGTGTGTCATAAGGGATCTTGCTTTAATTTATGTCATAGAGTGTTCTGCCTATGTTTTCCTCTAAGAGTTTTATAGTTTCTGGTCTTACATTTAGCTCTTTAATCCACTTGAGTGTCTCTTTGTGTATGATGTTAGGAAGTGTTCTGATTTCATTCTTTTACATGTAGCTATCCAGTTTTCCCAGCACTATTTATTGAAGAGGCTGTCTTTGCCCCATTGTATATTCTTGCCTCCTTTGTCAAAAATAAGATACCCATAGGTGCATGGGTTTATTTCTGGGCTTTCTATCTTGTTCCATTGGTCTGTATTACTGTTTTTCTGCAAGTACCAAACTGTCTTGATGACTGTAGCTTTGTAGTAGAATCTGAAGTCAGGAAGGTTGATTCCTCCAGTTCCATTCTTCTTTCTCAAGACTGCTTTGGCTATTCAGGGTCTTTTTTGTTTCCATGTGAATTGTGAAATTTTTTGTTCTAGTTCTGTGAGAAATGCCATTGGTAATTTGATGGGGATCACATTGAATGTGTAGATTGCATTTGGTAGTAAAGTCATTTTCACAGTATTGATTCCTTCTACCTAGGAACATGGAATATCCCTACATCTGTTTATGTCATCTTTGTTTTCTTTCATTAGTGTCTTATAATTTTCTGTGTACAGTTCTCTTGTCTCCTTGGTTAAGTTTATTCCTAGATATTTTATTCTTTTTGTTGGCAATGGTAGATGGGATTGATGCCTTATTTCTCATTCTGATTTTTCATTGTTAGTATATAGAAATGCAAGTGATATCTGTGAATTGATTTTGTATCTTGCAACTTTGCTAAATTCACTGATTAGCTCTAGTAATTTTCTGATACTGTCTTTAGGGTTTTCTATGTACAGTATCATGTCATCTGCAAACAGTGCTTTACTACTTCTTTTCCGATCTGGATTCCTTTTATTTCTTTTTCTCCTCTGATTGCTGTAGCTAGGACTTCCAGAACTATGTTGAATAATAGTGGTGAAAGTGGACACCCTTGTCCTGTTCCTGATCTTAGGGGAAATGCTTTCAGTTTTTTACCATTGAGAATAATGTTTGTTGTAGCTTATCATATATGGCCTTTACTGTGTTGAGGTAGGTTCCTTCTATGCCCATTTTTTGAAGAGTTTTAATCATAAACGGGTGATGAATTTTGTCAAAGGCTTTTTCTGCATCTATTGAGATTATCATATGTTTTTTATCTTTTAATTTATTAATATGGTATATCACATTGATTGATTTGTGTATATTGAAGAATCCTTGAGTCCCTGTAATAAACCCAATTTGATTATGGTGTATGAACTTTTTGATGTGTTGCTGAATTCTGTTTGCTAAAATTTTGTTGAGGATTTTTGCATCTATGTTCATCAGTGATATTCGCCTGTAGTTTTCTTTTTGTGTGTTGTCTTTGGTTTTGGTATCAGGGTGATGGTGGCCTTGTAGAATGAGTTTGAAAGTGTTTCTTTCTCTGCAATTTTTTGAAAGAGTTTTAGAAGGATAGACATTAGCTCTTCTCTAAATGTTTGATGGAATTCTCCTGTGAAGCCACCTGGTCCTAGCCTTTTGTTTTTTGGGAGATTTCTTATCACAGCTTCAATTTCAGTGCTTGTATTTGGGTTGTTCATAATTTCTATTTCTTCCTGATTCAGTCTTGGAAGATTGAACTTTTCTAAGAATCTGTCCATTTCTTCCAGGTTATCCATTTTATTGCCATAGTTTTTCATTATAGTCTCTTATAATCCTTTGTACTTCTGCATTGTCTGTTGTAACCTCTCCATTTTCATTTCTAATTTTGTTGATTTGATTCTTCTCTCTTTTTTTCTTGGTAAGTCTGGCTAAAGGTTTGTCAATTTTGTTTATCTTCTCAAAGAACGAGCTTTTAGTTTTATCTGATAACTGCTTTTTATGCATCCCATGATTTTGTATGGTTGAGTTTTCCATTATATTTTAAACTCTTCTGGTTGCGGATATCCCACAAACCAGTGAATTTGGTCCTTACTAGGTGTGTCAAAATGACTTGGTGGTCTTTAGTCTCGAGAGAGTGGTAAACAGAAATACCAGATAATATTGTACTCAGGTCAGTTTCATAAGGCAAATAACTTTATAAGTAGAGAAACTGAGTTATTTTATCAACTTTAGAAGCAGTTTCCTGAAATAAAAATCTGACATATTTTTGCAACAAGGTCTTAGGTTTGTATGCAATAAGATTTCTATTTGAGGAAGTGCATTTTAGGAAATATAGAATTTCAAATCATTGCAATTTATATTTTATTATAATTTATAATTTGAGTTTTTTCTGTGTTTTTGAAAGTTGGTTGAGATCATGAATTTACTAAGTTTAAAAGTTTAATATGCCTTCTGCTACTATGGCATTTAGTTTGTTTTAATAAATCAGTGACTATGTATTACTCAGGTGCTATCAGTCTTACAGAATTATCTGGGAAGATAATAATGCAGTGCTTACCTTTTCAGCTTTTGGTTTTATTGTGGAATATTCTTTGTAAAATTGCAGTGATTGCTTTCAGATAATCTAGATTTTAAAAAACTGGTTTTGTGAACCAGTGATGTCTCTTTCTTAACTGTTGTGCTTTTCGTTGGTATCCTTCCACCTCTTATGTACCTACCATGTGCTTTGACATTCCATTTCAAAATAGGATAAAGCAGTTTCTTTTTCTTTCCCCAAAGTTTCTTTTTGTCCCCCCAACTTACCAGTAATATAGGTATTATAAACTCACATCAAAACTTAAAATAAACCCTGGCAAAAGGTCAGTATTTTGGTGTAAACCTTTAACCATCTACAGTTACACAGTTTTTTCACTGTTTGTTGTCATTGTTGTTGTTCAGTAGCTAAGTTGTGTACAACTCTTTGGGACCTTATGGACTGCAGCATGCCAGGCTCCTCTGTCCTCTGCTATCTCCTGGAATTTGCTCAAATTGATGTCCATTGAGTCGGTGATGCTATCTAACCATCTCATCCTCTGCCACTTCCTTCTCCTTTTCATTGTTATTGGACTTAATAGTGAGCTCCAATTCTAAAACTAAAGCCTAAAGTTAGATTAGTATTTACTAAATTTTACCTATTTCTTAGATATGGGAATGTCTAATTAGTACATATTTTGGCATAATTTTATTCTGAGAAAGTTGGTCTTTTAAACAACTTAATAGTACATTTAAAAAGTATTTTATTATTGAAGATAGCAACAAGCATTTGAGCTGCCACTAGTGGGAAAGAGTTATACATCCATTTTCACAGAGCTGGACAGAAAAAACACCCTTTTCCAACAACGCAAGAGACAGCTCTACACATGGACACCACCAAATGGTCAATACCAGAATCAGATTGGTTACATTCTTTGCAGCCAAAGACAGGAAGCTCTATACAGTTAGCAAAAACAAGATGTGGAGCTGACTGTGTCTCAAATCATCAGCTCCTTATAGCAAAATTCAGACTTAAACTAAAGAAAGTGAGGAAAACCACTGGGTCCTTCAGGTATGACCTAAATCAAATCCCTTATGATTATACAGTAGAGGTGGTGAATAGATTCAAGGGGTTAGATCTGGTAGACAGAGTGCCTAAAGAACTATGGACGGAGGTTTGTAACATTGTACAGGAGACAGTGACCAAAACCATCCCAAAGAAATGTAAGAAGGCAAAGTGTTTGTCTGAGGAAATGGCTGGGGAAAGAAGAGAAGCGAAACACAAAGGAGAAAGGGGAAGGTATACCCAACTGAATGCAGAAGTCCAGAGAATAGCAAGGAGAGATAAGAAGGGCCTCTTTAAATGAACAGTGCAAAGAAACAGAGAAAAATAATAGAATGGGAAAAACTAGAGAGCTCTTCAAGAAATTTGGAAGTCTCAAAGGAACATTTCATGCAAGGAGGGGCATGATAAAGGGCAGAAATGTAAAGGACCTTAGCAGAGGCAGAACAGATTAAGAAGAGGGGGCAGGAATACCCAGAACCGTGCAGAAAAGGTTTTAATGGCCCACCATAACCGTGACGGTTTGGTCCCTCACCTAGAGCCAGACATCCTGCAGTCTTAAGTCAAGCGTGCCTTAGGAAGATTACTGCCAAGAAAGCTAGTAGAGTTGATGGAATTCCAGCTGAGCTGTTTCATATCCTAAAAGATGATGTTGTTAAAGTACTGCACTCAATATGTCAGCAAATTTGGAAAACTTGGCAATGACCACAAGACTGGAAAAGGTCAGTTTTCATCCCAGTTCCAAAGAAGGACAGTGCTAAAGAATGTTCAGACTATCAAACAATCACATTCACTTCCCATGCTGGTAAGGTTATTTTCAAAATCCTTCAAGCTACTTCAGCAGTACTTGAATTGAAAACTTCAAGATGTACAGGCTAGGTTTAGAAAAGGCAGAGGAACCAGAGATCAAATTGCCAACATCTGTTGGATTATAGAGAAAGCAAGGGAATTCCAGAAAAACACGTACTTCTGTTTCTTTGACTACACAAAAACCTTTGTGTGGATCACAACAAATTTTGGAAAATTCTTAAAGAGATGGAAATGCTAGACCACCTTACCTGCCTCCTGAGAAATCTGTATGCAGGTCAAGAAGCAACAGTTAGAACCTTACATGGAATAACTGACTGGTTTAAAATTCGGAAAGAAGTACAACAAGGCTGTATATTGTCACTCTCCTGTTTAACTTTAAGCAGGGTACATCATGTGAATTGCCGGGCTGGAGGAAGTTCAAGCTGGAATGAAGACTGCCAGGAGAAATAATAACCTCAAATATGCAGATGATATCACCATAATGGCAGAAAGTAAAGAGGACCTAAAGAGCCTCTTGAGGGTGAAAGAGGAGAGTGAAAAAGCTGGCTTAAAACTCATCATTCACAAAACAAAGATCATGGCATCTGGTTCCATCATTTCATAATGAGTAGAAGGGGAAAAAGTGGAAGTAGTGACAGATTTTTCTCTTCTTGGGCTCCAAAATCACTGTGGATGGTGACTGCAGCTGTGAAATTAGAAGACATTTGCTTCTTGAAAGGAAAGCTATGGCAAACCTAGATAGCATATTAAGAAGCAAAGACATCACTTTGCCGACAAATGCCCATAGAGTCAAAGCTGTAGTCTTTCCAGTAGTCATGTACAGATGTGAGAGTTGGACCTTAAAGAAGGCTGAGTGCTTAAGAATTGATACTTTAATTTGAACTGTGGTGCTGGAGAAGACTCTTGAGAGTCCCTTGGACAGCAAGGAGATCAAACCAGTCAATCCTAAAGGAAATCAACCGTGAATATGTGTTGGAAGGACTGTTGCTGAAGCTGAAGCTCCAGTAGTTTGGCCACCTGATGCAAAGAGCTGACTCATTGAAAAAGACCCTTATGCTGGGAAAGATTGAAGGCAAAAAGAGGAGAGAGTGGCAGAAAATGAGATGTTTGGATAGCATCACCAATTCAGTGGACATGAACTTGGGCAAGCTCCAGGAGATAATGAAGGAGAGGGAGGCCTGGTGTGCTGCTGTCCACAGTGTTGCAAAGAGTTGGATGTGACTTAGTGACTGAACAACAGTGATGAACATTTTAGACATCATGACAATGACAGTAATATTCTCAAACTAATGATTTCCTCATAATTAAGATATTTGTTGAACCAGAAAAATAATAAATTATTCATTTTCTTTATTATGTCCTCAAAACAATTAAGTGAATGGTTGTTTTTAATCTGTTTTTTTTCTCCAGGCATTCTTATGAGGTAAATCAGATATTATCAATTAATTAAACTATGTAAGTTGGGAACACTGTCAGAATGGGAAGAACCTATTTAATTCTGGCATTAATATATTGAGAATTTGTAGCTGGAATAATAGCATATATGTATATTTTCATATTTGAAAGTCAGGCATGTATTGATTTCACTAGATTATCAACACCAAAGGTAATATATTGATACGCATGTACTTTTATATAACATTATAATGTATAATGATTTAAAGAAAAAATACCCTTAAAATACTAATTCCAGATGTTACTGTAACAAATAATACTTGTTTTATTGGGCAGCTCTTCAGCATGCAGGAAGAAATCCATCCCAAAAGACCATTAATAAGTATTGGACTCCTCAAACTGCCAAACTGAATTTTGATGATTTTTGTATAATTTTAAGAAAGGAAAAACCAACCTCAAAAGCAGAATTGCTAAAATCGTTTAAGCAATTAGATGTAAATGATAATGGCTCTATTTTACACACTGATCTTTATAAACTTCTAACAAAGGTAAGATCTGTCAAACAGCTTTTATAATATGCCTGTTTTGCGAAACAACTTGGAATCTAGCTTTGGCTACCAAAGTCCACATGAGAAATAACTGTTTCACTGGCAGGTGAAATGAATCATTTATATATTGTTTGTAAAATAGTTAAGGATCCTTCTGTATGAAGCGTGCTTTTTGAAAAAAAAGAGAAAGTATAAGACTGAGCTTATGTTGTAATCCCCTTGTGCTCCTTTGTAATTCTTTCCTCACAGACGATGTGTAAATCAGTGATAAGTTCTTATGTGATAAGTAAAAGAGAACTAAAGTGTAAACGAGATTCAGAAACCATTCTGTTTCTTGGTACAACATGAGAAAGTATTCTTACTCTAAATTTAATAGTAGTTATTGCTGAATCTATGATATATATATATATTTGAAATCTAGTAAGCTGAAATTCAGTTTTTATAAACTTTTATAAAATTTAATAAAATTGTGAAATTTTATTTTATGTAACAGTTTCATTCTTGCTTGACATTATGCTCATTCTGAGATATTTAATGAAACATGTATTCAAACTTACTTAAAGAAAAGATTAGAATTTCCATTCTCCCCATATATGACAAAGTAATTGTCATGTTGCTTTAAATACTTTTTTCTTCCAGAAAGGTGAGAAGATGACTCGAGAAGAAGTAAATGCCATAATAAATTTGGCTGATGTAAATACAGATGGCCAATTTGACTATATCAAGGTATGTAAGCTCATTCTGACGTAAATTTGCTTACTGGATAGAAGAGGTATTTTTAAAGAGGCATATCATTTAAATATTGACAATGATACATATATGTATGAATTTTACTTGAAATATAGTCTCTCCAGTCCAGTTGTAATCTGATGACTACATTAAAAATAATATTATCAAGTTAAAACACATGCATGTGCATACACGCACAAACACACATTCTCTTCTCTGAAATACGCGTTTTCAGGAGTGGAAGAATCATAAAAATTATTTAGAACAAATACAAGTCTACACATGTCTTATAAAAAAATAATAATAAATCACCTTTCTTTGTGTAACATTTTATTTTCATTCAGGGTATGGCCTCCTCGTTGAATTATGGCTGCATTTCACTAGGGCACTTGAGGGTGGTCAGTCTGATTCAAGAAAATAAAATGAGTAACCTAGTTCAGTAGGAAATATATTCCATCTATCAGTCTTGCCTACTAATGCACATTTTCTCCTCCCAAATGTATGATTGAATGTTTTATCCACTGGAATACTTTTTTGTTTCCTGTAGTTTTGTAAATTACATATGGCAACCAATGAACAGTGTCTCAAAACTACTCTAGAAAAATTGGAGGTTGACAGTAAACTGAGGCGTCAACAGTTTGGAAGCCACATGGAAGGGTCCCCTGAAAGGGACCCATCACCAGTACCAAAAGCATCACCTAGAATCATAAGAAAAACTGATCAGGAATCATTCTCAAATAAAGGTATTTACTTTTCTGTTAAGAATTAAGGATCATAGTCTGATAAATTTTTCCTTCTGTCTTAGCTTATCAATGATAAATGAAAACCCAACTTTTGATAGCTACTGTTTCTAGACTCACTTAACTATAAAAATCTAGTAAAGTAAAATTTTACTATGGAACTTGACTTGGCTATGCTCATTATGTTTTATTAAAACTAAAATTTCAGGCCAAAAGATGACATATTTAAATAAAGAATCTTATTAGTAGGTCATAAATTCTAAATTAAATAAATCTTATTAGTAGATCATAAATTAAAATCACAAAGAGCCATTAAAGTCTTATAAAATTTTTTTAGTTTATTTCAATAGGAAGAACAAAGAGAATGAAATTAATACATAGTCCTTTCATACTATACTGTGTTTAGAAACAGACTTCTTATTGAAAGCTTTTCATGATGCAAGGCTAAATAACTATTACTTCTTACAGGTGACACCAGGAATTCTTCACTGGCGACAGCTAGGCAGTTCAAAACATCTGTTTCCTTCACAATTACCATGGGTGCTGATAGTAATCAAAACTCAAAGTTAATTGAGCCACACTCAATAAAGGTATAGTATTTTAAATGAATGGATACAACTTTTTCTGAAAACAAATTTGACATTAAATTTATTAATGACCATTTAGTGTTTACAGAGAATAGGTAAAGTTTATGAAGTAATTCTTTGAGGATTTTTGAAGATAGCAGCATTTCTACCTGTAAGCCAATTCTAATAAGTTTAATGAATAGGAATATTAAAAGGACTTCAGTTTAAAAATAGAGATTCTTCAATTTTTGAACTTGATGAAGAGATCATGCAATTATGTACTTTGCCAAGCAGTTTTTTGATTTTAACAAATACTTTTTAATAGGTGCTTCTTATAAATAAATCATTCATTCAATATCAAGTTCCTTTGAGAGAAAGACAGCAAAGTCACGTTGCTAAGTCAATATTTGTAGAGTGTTAATATTGATCTTCTTCCTTTGTTTTCCCTTTCTAGACTCAACCTTTACTAGTTTTCTTTCAACAGGAAATAATAGCTACAGAAATATAAAACATTAACTGGAAACTGCTAGGATACATTAAAAATGTGTACCTAGGGACCTCTGTAAAAGGGGGGAAAATGGTTATGACCACAGACTATAACTGCTGTTAGAAAACTGAACTGATTGTTCTCAAGAGCTACATTTTTGTTTCAAATAACAACTCTGTATTTGTTATTGAACTCTGAAGTCCCTTATATCTTTAAATTGCTAGACAGTGACATTTGTTCTATATTAAAATTTTAAAACATTATCTCAAAGGAATTTTGCTCAGACTGTTTAGGAATCTGTACACCCTAAGCAATTTGGTGTGCATGTCCAACATGTTCACACACAATATTTAGTGTTCCAACAATATTATTTTCCACTGATGGAAGCTTTCTGTATTTTGCAACTAAATTAAATGCTAATGATAATGAAACTGGAGCCCATTATACAGAGTGAAGTAAGCCAGAAAGATAAAGACCAATACAATATACTAACACATATATATGGAATTTAGAAAGATGGTAACGATAACCCTATATGCAAAACAGAAAAAGAGACACAGATGTACAGAACAGACTTTTGGACTCTGTGGGAGAAGGTGAGGAAGTTTTGAGAGAACAGCATCAAAACATGTATATTATCAAGGGTGAAACAGATCACCAGCCCAGGTTGGATGCATGAGACAAGTGCTCGGGGCTGGTGCACTGGGAAGACCCAGAGGGATGGGGTGGAAAGGGAGGTGGGAGGGGGGATCGGGATGGGGAATACATGTAAATCCATGGCCAATTCATGTCAATGTATGGCAAAAACCACTACAATATTGTAAAGTAATTAGCCTCCAACTTATAAAAATAAATGGGGAAGAAAAAGAATAGAAGACAGAAAGTTAAATGAGAAAATAAATAAATAAATGCTAATGAAATCAACTTAGTTAAATAATTGTTGTTTACCTGGTATAATTATATACATAAATATAATTTTAGCCATTATGAAGAAAAATTTAAATATTAATGTGGGTTATATTAAGGCCAACTTTTTCTGTGCTTCATGCTGTTATTAATTGGGCCCATACCAATACTGTTCCTTTAGTTTAGTTCAGCTCAACAAATATTCAGTAAAAGGGTAACAATGCAAACTATTTTTAGTGTAGTGGGCCCTGAATAAAAAAATGAAAATTTCTGTTTCGTTATTAACAATATACCAAGTTAGTGTAGCATAGTATTTCATTTATTAATTCATTTATTCTACAAATATTTATTTATGTCTTGCCACACAGCTTATGGGATCTTAGTTCCCTGATCAGGAATTGAACCCAAGTCCTAAGCTGTGAAAACATAGAGTCTTAACCACTGGACTGCTAGGGAATTCCCACGACAACAAATATTTATTGAATGACTATTTTGTGCCAAGCACTGTTCTAAGGTGCTGGTTAAAACCTTAGAATAGACAGACCTGTGTTTAAATTTTGAGCTTTGTTACTTGATAACTGTGTGACCTTTGATAAGGTAGTCAGCGGCCCTTCTGAATTTTAGTTTCCTTATCTATAAATTGGAAGTAATTATATTTAGTGTGTTTTTAAAAGATTTAAACACCTGACATATATAAGCCATTTATCAGAGTGCCAGGGATGTATTAATAGTTTTACTTTAATAAATAATATTGTCATTAATATTATTATAAGAAAGTGAAGTCGCTCAGTCATTTCCAACTCTTTGCAACCCCATGGACTGTAGCCTACCAAACTCCTCTATCCATGGGATTTTCCAGGCAAGAGTACTGGAGTGGGTTGCCATTTCCTTCTCCAGGGGATCTTCCTGACCCAGGGATCAAACCCAGGTCTCCCACATTGCAGGCAGATGCTTTACCATCTGAGCCACCAGGGCAGCCCAAAGTGAAGTTGCTCAGGCGTGTCCGACTCTTTGTGACCCCATGGGCTATACAGTCCATGGAATTCTCCAGGCCAGAATACTGGAATAACATTACAGACGGATTCTTTACCAGCTGAGCCCAAGAATACTGGAGTGGGTAGCCTATCCCTTCTCCAGTGGATCTTCCCAACCCAGGAATCAAACTGGGGTCTCCTGCATTGCAGGTGGATTCTTTACCAACTGAGCTATCAGGGAAGCCCAGTATTATTATGGAACAAAGAAATTACTGCAGGTCTTAATGTGGGAATGACATGATGAAAGATAATTTAAGAAAAGTTATTCTACTATTGTATTATGTATGGAGACTTCAAATTAGGGAGACTATTGAGAGGATGATAGAGGACAGCTAGGCCAAGGGTAGTACCTGAACATAGTAAGGAAGGGACAGATCTAATAGACCGGTGGTCCCCAACTTTTTTGGTATCAGGGACCTGTTTCATGGAAAACAATTTTTCCATGGGCCAGGGCGGGTGGGGAATGGTTTCGGGATGTTTCAAGTGCATTACATTTATTGTGCACTTTATTTCTATTCTTTGGCTATCTCAGGATATTCCAGCTTGACCTTTGGGTTAGGGTTTACTCTCCTATGAGAATTTCATGCTGCTGCTGATCTGACAGGAGGCGGAGCTCAGGCAGGAATGCAGGCGATGGGAAGCACTGTAAATACAGATGAAACTTTGCTCCCTCACCTGCTACTCACCTCTTGCTCTGCAGCCTGGGGGCTGGGGACTCCTGTAATAGACAAGGCCAAAATTAATCTGTAGGCCATAGTGATTGTATAACAGAAGACTAAATTTTTGCATCTAATGACATCAAGAACAAGGAAAGGTATTTAGGTATTAGGAATTAGGTGAGAGGTAGTAAGAATTTAATGATTGAATGAAGAAGGCATACTGTCAACTTGTAAATTCTGTGACTTTCGTATAAAATTTAATGTCTTTTGGAAATACTTCATAGCTTTCATATTTCTTACCTGACATTTTCTTTTCCTTTTCCTGATCTTGGTATTGCCTACTGTTTTGTATTCTCTAATATTTCTTGCATGAGCTGAAATGATTTTTTTGAAAAATCTGTGATCCTTTTGTTACTCAGCAGAATTTAGTTCTTTGTTTGCATTTTACTTTGAGGTTACTTTTAAATTTTTCTTAAATTTTATATGTTTCTTAAGTTCCACAACAACTCTAAAAAGTACTTGGTTAGGAATATAGTTATTTTATAATTTGTTTTAATTGAGATTGGTAGAATAAATTACTGAGAGAATTATTAAATTTTCTTTAAGTACTTTAAATCTATTTTAAACAAGTTTAGTACCTCAATTTTATGTGTAGTGGAGAAGTATGGAATTGGGACAGATAAGAATGGTCTTTTCAGAAATTAGAAAATTGTTGTAATGGGGTACACATAAGCCAGATTACAAACCATAAATCCACACAAATGATAAAAGGCTTGAATTACAACCTTCAAGGAGGAGGAAAATATAACCTTCACAGGAACCATACATGTATTACTTTCTGTATGCTATACATAGGTACTGTATCACTGTTCTTTTCTCAGTCCTCAATTCTATCTAAATGTTTACGTTCGATTTTATCATGTACAGGGGATGTCAGAAATTTTTCTTTGAGAGAATAGCTTCAGTTGACAGTCACGGCTAAAGTTAGAGAAGTCGTGAATTTTAAATTCCAGAGACTCAGCACTGTGTCCAGACTCCTGTTAGAAAGCCTGCGTGTACCTTACGTATGCGTGCCGTGTGCTTGGTCGCTCAGTCGTGTCCGGCTCTGCGACCCCGTGGACTGCAGCCCGCCAGGCTCCTCTGTCCATGGGGTTCTCCAGGCAGAATACTGGAGTGGGTTGCCATGCCCTTCTCCAGGGGATCTTCCCAACCCAGAGGTCAAACCCAGCTCTCCTGCACTGCAGGCAGATTCTTTCACATCTGAGCCACCAGGGAAGCTCATTTTACGTATAAAATGTGTATAGCATGTAAGTTATGTATGTCTATATATGTAAAACAAGAAAAATATAAGCATTTTAATCTTGAAATGGTTGTCTAACTTAATTTTTATGAAAGCTCCAAATAATAATTTTCTTATTAAAGTCTCTCATTTTCAAAATGTTGATCAATTCAACTTGTTGATTAGGTTGGCAATCTATATCAACTTTTTCCCTTATAAATAATCTATTTAACCTCTTGTTTTAAGTATATACAGTTTGTAATTCTTTAATAACAAAAAAAGTTTAATAGCAGTCTGTTTACTTACTTTTCTTAACAGACAGCAAATAGCCTTCTAATAATGTGATATAAGGTATTTTTATAAGAAACAACAGTGATGTTGATGATGGTGATGATGACATACAAGTTCCAAGTCTATAGCAAGTCTATAGCAAATGACTTCCCTGGTAGCTCAGATGATAAAGCGTCTGCCTACAATGCGGGAGACCTGGGTTCGATCCCTGGGTTGGGAAGATCCTCTGGAGAAGGAAATGGCAATCCACTCCAATACTCTTGCCTGGAAAATCCCATGGATGGAAGAGCCTGTTAAGCTACAGTCTGTAGGGTCGCAAAGAGTCGGACACGACTGAGAGACTTCACCTTACCTTACCTTACGTTATAGCAGATGAAGGGCTTCTCAGGGGGCGCTAGTAGTAAAGAACCTGCCTGCCAATGCTGGAGACATAAGAGATGTGGGTTTGATGCCTGTTCAAGAAGATCCCCTGGAGGAGAGCTTGGCAACCCACTCCCATGTTCTTGCCTGGAGAATCCATGGACAGAGGAGCATGGCAGTCTACAGTCCATGGGGTTGCAAAAACTCGGACATGACTGAAGCGACTTAGCATGCACGCAGACATGGGGAACCGACTGCTTAATGATTCTGCCTCACCTCAACCTTTAATAATGCAGAATTGTATGTCAAAACAAATTAAATTCTCTACAATACTTCAGGAAAAATATAATTTTACTGATAAATTTAAGTTTCTGATAGCTAGAATTTTCAACTTTATTATTTTTAATTTATGCTTTTAAGCATCTCCTTATACATTGTGAATGGAATAATTGTGTATGACAAATGAATTTTTTCCTTTTATATGAATTTACTTGAATTGGTAGAATATAGCACCACCTTATGCCGTGTGTAAGAATTACAAGCTACTGTTTTGTTACTGCTTTATATTGTCAAAAATTATACATGGAATTTCCTACTCTAGCATGCTAAGATTTTATTTTTTAAACTGAACCTTCTTTCATTTTTCTCATAATACTCAAACTGTCAACTTAATCTATAATCCTTTCAAATTGATTTATTTGAATGAGCCAGATATTTTGTCAGTACTTGTTTTCTTTTATAACATTTTAGTATGGGTCCTAGAGAAAAAGCTTTGTGTGATTGAAAGTCTGTTTGTTTTAAAGGAAATTTGGGGTTGAATAAGCATTGCCTGTTTAATAACTCTGATAGATCTAAATAATTTTAATTCTTCCCTTGAAACAAGAGAGATACAAATTCTCCTAATGGTGTTATTTAGTATTCAAAATAATCTGATTATCATATTGAACTTTGATTGATTTATATAGTATGGCATTTGGCTTTCTTCTATTTTATAATGCTATTGTCTTACCATTTTCTAGCCTTTTTAACCATGTATTATATTCAGATTGATGTCTTTCAAAGAAACTTATAAATCCTCTTCTATACCTTTTCTAAAATTAGAATTTAGGAAAGACTTCTAATAAAAATTTTAACTCACTCCCCAGCTAAATTTTATAAAAACATCTCCTGTCAGCCAGAAATGTCATAAGCACATGGAAAAATTCTTCATCTTTGACTTTCCCAAATGCCATGTCTTGTCATCCAACCATCTTGTCTTCTGTCATCCCCTTCTCCTGCCCTCAGTCTTTCCCAGCATCAGGGTCTTTTCCAGTGAGTTGCCTCTTTGTATCAGGTAGCCAAAGTATTGGAGCTTCAGCTTCGGCATCAGTCCTTCCAATAAATATTCAAGGTTGATATCCTTTAGGATTTGCTGGTTTGATCTCCTTGCTGTCCAAGGGGCTTCTCCAACATGACACTTTGAATGAAAGTATCAATTCTTCGCATTCAGCCTTCTTTATGGCCCAACTCTCACATCCATACATGACAACTGGAAAAACCATAGCTCTGACTATACAGAGCTTTGTCAGCAAAGTAATGTCTCTGCTTTTTAATACACTGAATAGGTTTGTCATACCTATTCATACCTAAGCATCTTTTAATATTATGGCTGTAGTCACTGTCCATAGTGATTTTGGAGTCCAAGAAAATGGTCTGTCACTGTTTCCATTGTTTCCCATCTATTTGCCATGAAATGACGGGACCAGTGTACCAGCCAAGGTGCACTGCTTTTTAGTTTCATTTAAACATTTTTTTAACCTAAGGGTAGGAGGCAGCTATACCCATAATTCTAACACAAATTAAAGAAATTTTGTAGCTACTAAAATCTGGTTTTTTAGTAAGAAAACCAAGTAATTATATTTACACATCAATATATATATAATTCTGAATAATGCATTATCATACTTATTATAATAATTTCATAGATATGAAGTTTTAAATCATTAAAATGTTAAACATTAGGTTAAAAATCATGGCAGATATTAAATATAGGAAAAAAAGAATTTTGAATATAGCTGGTAGTTTGGAGAGAAAGCAAGGCAACCTAGGTTCAGATATAGTTTTACAATCAATGAGAATTGTGAATTAAGCATATCACTTTATTTTTCAGACATTCATCAGTTAAAAGAGAAGTCTATACTGAGTTGCTTTTTAGACTTCTACCTTTAACATTCTGTAATTCTAAATTAATATCCTTTATCATTCCAGTTGGGTAAATGTAAATACAAGGAGGTTAATTGAAAGTCTATGGTAAACTGTGGAAAATTCTGAAAGAGATGGGAGTACCAGACCACCTGACCTGCCTCTTGAGAAACCTATATGCAGCTCAGGAAGCAACAGTTAGAACTGGACATGGAGCAACAGACGGGTTCCAAATCAGGAAAGGAGTACATTGAGGCTGTATATTGTCACCCTGCTTATTTAACTTCTATGCAGAGTACATCATGAGAAATGCTGGGCTGGAGGAAGCACAAGCTGGAATCAAGATTGCCAGGAGAAATATCAATAACCTCAGATATGCAGATGACACGATCCTTATGATAGAAAGTGAAGAAGAACTAAAGAGCCTCTTGATGAAAGTGAAAGAGGAGAGTGAAAAAGTTGGCTTAAAGCTTCAGAAAACTAAGATCATGGCATCTGGTCCCATCACTTCATGGGAAATGGGGAAAGAGTGGAAACAGTGTCAGACTTTATTTTTTTGGGCTCCAGAATCACTGCAGGTGGATTGCAGCCATGAAATTAAAAGATGCTTACTCCTTAGAAGGAAAGTTATGACCAACCTAGGTAGCATATTAAAAAGCAGAGACATTACTTTGCCAACAAAGGTCCATCTAGTCAAGGCTATGGTTTT
Organism: Dama dama; assembly: GCF_033118175.1. Lineage (NCBI taxonomy): Eukaryota > Metazoa > Chordata > Mammalia > Artiodactyla > Cervidae > Dama > Dama dama. Next base: position 79,471,990 of record NC_083700.1, on the reverse strand, counting down.
TCCAGTGGTCATGTATGGATGTGAGAGTTGGACTGTGAAGAAAGCTGAGTGCAGAATTGATGCTTCTGAACTGTGGTGTTGGAGGAGACGCGTGAGAGTCCCTTGGACTGCAAGGAGATCCAACCAGTCCATCCTAAAGAAGATCAATCCTAGGTGTTCACTGGAAGGACTGATGCTGAAGCTGAAACTCCAATACTTTGGCCACCTCATGCAAAGAGTGGACTCATTTGAAAAGACCCTGATGCTGGGAGGGATTGGGGGCAGGAGGAGAAGGGGACAACAGAGGATGAGATGGCTGGATGGCATCACCAACTCGACGGACATGAGTTTGGGTAAACTCTGGGAGTTGGTGATGGACAGGGAGGCCTGGCGTGCTGCAGTTCATGGGGTCACAGAGACTTGGACACAACCGAGTGACTGAACTGGTGCATACTCTTACTCATCATTAATAGTTGAACTTTTGACTGAAGCCCAGCTTTGAACTTCACTGTGTTATAAAAACTTTGAAATTACTACCCTAAGTATATTTTCTTTTTTAAAATTTTTATTTATTTTTTAGTTGGAGGATAATTCTTTGCAATATTGTGTTGGTTTCTTCCATACATCAGCATGAATCAACCATAGGTATACATACAGCCCCTCCCTTTTGAATCTCCCTCCCACCTCCCATGCATCCCATCCCTCTAAAGCTAATTTAGAGACATCTTTCTCAAAACTAGTATTTATCAGCATTTTGCTATAGCTGTGAAGTGAATTCAGTGTTTTAGTTACCTAGACTTGAAACAAGTATTTTGGTTGTCACATAATTTATCTTTTAAATATAAAGTCCTATTGCTTTTTCTCTCAACATACCAGTTTTAACAATCCTTAGTTCTTCATTCTTAGTATGCTCTAAGCACTAACCTCACCCTGATTATTGCAGCAGCATGTTTATTTATTACTTTGCTTCAGTACTTCTCCAACTCTCATGAACTGTATTTTTCATATTTCTCCTCTCTATTATATCTTTTCCTAATTTTTTGTTATCTAAATGCTGCCTCTTGAAGATGTCACAAATTCCTGGACAGCATTGGCTCTAGTTGACATTTCTTTTTATATCTTCCCTAGGTTTTTCTTCATTGCTCTTCATGCTGGAAACTTGTAATGAATATTCTTTGAAAAAATGTTTTCCTTTATTCCAGGAGTGGCATTGTGTACAGTCAAAAGGTTGCTTTTTCTTAGAAGAAGATGGTGAAATCATTAGTCATCAATACAAGATGCAAATAGCTCAGAGATCCCTGGTTTATATAACAATTAAGCCATTAAGCCTGAGTCAAGCTGAAGGCAAGTTTAAATTTTCTATATTTAAAAAAAAATCACTCTCTGCCAGCTTTAAAAATACTTATGTAAGTATTTGATGGTTCTAGTTACTAGTGAAGAAAATGAATTTGCCTATGAAACATGGTTACATACATTTAAAGAAAGTTGTTTACACACTATGTCATCACATTATTCAAAGTAAGAAACATGTGGTTACATACATTTGAGGAAAGAAAGTCATTTATACGTTGACTGTGTTGTCATATTATGCAAAGAACAAAATGTTACCTGGTTTCCTCTTGACATATGATTAACTTTTTATCCACTAATCCTTTGCTTTTTCCATTTATCAATTTTTTAAATGAATATACATGAGAGAACTTCGGTAGGAGCATAATTTGGGACAAATAAGAGCTGCAAGTATTTTTGAATACCTTCAAAGTCCTATGTCATATGACTTAGTCCTTATTTAATAATTTTTGTATCCATGGTAATACTTTTCTGTACACCAATGATAGATAAAAATTAATAATTTCCTAGTATCTACAGCGGTTTTATGTAAGTTTTAGTGAAAAATGGCTTGTATGTGTGCTTTCTCTAGGTATCCTTTTAATTTTGACTATTCTAAATATCAGTCTTTATTTTCCTCTTATTATGTTTACATATAAACATCTACTTACTAGAGGATTCTTCCACATTTACATTATTTTTCCTTCCTATAGTAAAGATACTGAAAGTTTTCACTGTGTATCTTATAGGATGCTGAGAACATTTGGTAGTTGATACTTTTAGATGATAATTACAATAATAATTTTTCAGATAAATGTATCAAATCTACGAAGTTAATGTAGTTGTTAATTCTCTGTATTGTTATAAATTTTTTTATTCATTTATTTGTCAATTATTTTTTAAGGACCTCATAAACCAAGTATCACTTTAGGTGCTTAAGATACACGACAGTGTGACCTCATGAACTTACATTCTAATAGAGGAAATAAACAATAAATAATAAATATAGTAAATAGCAAGTCACATGGTGTGTTAGAAGGTGGTAAATGCTGTGGGAAAAACAGAGAGGATAAGGGGCATTGTGAATGCTGAGGGAATATGGGTTGCCATTGAAAGAGAGTAGTTAGTGTATGCTTCGTTAGAAGTTCACCTCTGAGCAGACTTTGAAAGAGATATATTAATTGTCAACTGCTGTGTAATAAACTACCCCAAAAACTCAGTGGCTTAGAATAATTAAATATTTGTTTGCTCATGAGCAGGTCTATTGGACAGTTTTTTGGTCTGAACTGGGCTTGGCTTTTTTCTGTAGAGCTCACCCATACCTCTGTGATGAGCTGCAGGATAGCTGGTGGCTGGCTTTAATTGATCTTGATTGGGCTCTTTTCTTTGTGTGGGCCTCAGATGAGACAAGGGAGGCTTCCCTGGTGGCTCAGATGGTAAAGCGATTGCCTGCAGTGTGGAGGACCCAGGTTCAATTCCTGGGTCGGGAAGATCCCCTGGAGAAGGAAATGGCAACCCACTCCAGTATTCTTGCCTGGAAAATTCCATGGACGGAGGAGCCTGGTGGGCTACACGGTCCATGGGGTTGCAAAGAGTCAGACACAACTGAGCAACTTCACTTCACTTCAGCTGAGACAACTTCATTTTGCCTTGTGTAGTCTCTTATCCTCTAGTAAGTTAGCCTGGACTTGTTCTTATGGTATAACAGGAATCTGAGAGAGAAAGCAGAAGCATCATAGGCCTGGGCTCAAAACCGGCACAGAATTATCTGTTACTCTGTGTTGTTCACAGCAGGTCACAAGGCAGGTACAGATTTATAAGGTGGAGAAATAGATTTGATCTCTTAATGGGAGAGCTGCAAAATCACATTGCAAAGGGCTGTGGATACAGACAGGAAGAGCTATTTTTGCTGTCTTCCACAGGAGGCAAGGGAGCAAGTTTAGTGGATGTAGGGGTGGCGGAAGGGATGGGTGAAGAGTGGGAGCGAGGGGCAGGTAGAGGGAATCCTCTGTTCAGAGGCTCTGAGGTGTAGAGTGCACCTGGTGTTAGAAGAACAAGGTGGCTAGAGTGGCTATAATGAAGTAGGGAAGGAGAGAGTGGTAAGAGAAGAAGACAAGGGAGAAACGAGGACAAAATCAGGTCACAAGGCAGAGTGAGTTTTGTTTTCTGCCATGATGTTGTAAAAGTCCATAACTTGGACTTCTACTCTGAGAGAAATAGAAATGAAAAACCCTTAAGAGGCTGCCATCAAGATTTTCTCTTCATCTTTGATTTTCAGTAGTTTGAATATGTGTCTTGATGTTTTTTGTTTTTCTTGTTGATGCTGTTTTTGAATTTTGGTGAGGTTTTCAAGTTGTTGTTGGTTTGTGTTTATTTTTTTGGTATTTATCCTATTAGAGAGCCCTGAGTTTCTTGGATTTATGTTGGTCATTGTTTTTAGAAAATGTTGCATCTTTGTTTCTTCTGCTCTCTCTCTTCCACTTACATGCCTGACATCATCTTCTCCTGTCTGCCACCACAGATCAGCCATGCTTGCGTCTCATCCCTCCTTAGAAGGGTCTGTCTTTCCTTGGATTTCAGACTGCATGTTTATCCTGTGACCTCATATCTGATGGGTTTAAGAAATGCTATGATTTTGTAGTTTGTGCATTTTTTTCCCCATTGTTAGGGTGGGAGCAACTTTCTTCCAACTTTCAACTCTGTTAGAGGATTTTGAGTAGAGACGGAACATATTCTGACATTTTAGCAAGAGCAGTCAGGTTGTATATTGAAAATAGATTGAAGGGTACTCAGGAGAAAGCGAAGAATGCTTTTGCTTTGAATGGAGGTGCAAAGGAGATAAGAAGTAGAGATTCTGGCTGTATTTTGAAGGTCAAACCATAGCATTTCCTGAAGCTTGTTTATGACATGTGAGAGATGGAAGAAGTTAAAGATGATTCCAGGATTTGGGGGGGTTGAGCAACTGGTTTGAGATACTCTTCTCTGTCCCTTACCTGAGATAGAAGTAGATGGACAGTTCTTTTCTTCAGGTGTTTGGACAGTTTTAGACATAGAAATCCAAGTAGAAATGTCAAATAGGCAGTTGGATATATGGGTCTTATGTTCCCAGGAAAAGTCTATCAGGGAATATGAATTTTGGAGTTAAAATCATATAGATGATGTCTAACGTCTTTTCATCCTATGCTCCTTTACAGGTAACCAGTACTTGCATCTTATCACTTCTTGAAAGGGTTGTTTTTCCTTGGATTTCAGTCTACTTGGTTGCGTTGTAACCTTAGCTCTCTAATGAGTTTTAAAAATTTATGATTTTTAGAGGTGTATATATAGAGAATGTTTCTAACAAGATCACTTTGTATAGTTACCTGTCTTATTGAAAATGTCTTTTGATGTTTACATATGAAAATGGATGTGAATTTTTTAAAAAAATAATTCAAAGGGGAAAGAAACCATTAACTTCTTTTTAAAATAGGAAAGATCTAAGAAATGATTGCTTATTTTAAGATGTTTGGGATTTTTTGTTTATAGGAAAACCATCCCCTTGGTTGTCAGTTGATACTGCCTTGTATATTCTTAAGGAAAATGAAAGTCAAGCAAATCTACAACTCTTGTGTTTTACCGAACTACGAAATAGAGAAGTATACATGTTTATTTTCTAATGTATAGTTAAAAGTATTATATGATCTCAAGTTTGGGAAAAATAATAGTTTTTCTATATATCTTTAACCTTTTTTTCTTCCCTTTCAATTAAGGTAAATACAATTCTTATCATTATTCATATATTTTTATTAATTGTGAAGGATTTTAATTTTCTGAGATTTAAAAATTGAGGATTTATTGGCAGCCTTGACTTTATAACTTATACGTTATATGTGACATTATAGTTCACTTTCCCCTTTTTCTAATACCCTGATGCCCCCCACATGTGAGCATTTTTTTCTTATACTCAATAAAAATGATTGATGCCAGGGAATTTTCTCCCCTAAATTCAAGCAGTTCAACTTTGAAAAAGTTCCTCTGGATGTTTGTCTTACTTTTAGTCCTACTGCAAAAAAGAAAAACTTCATATCCTCAGGCTTTCCTCATAGGGTCTAAAAATAGATTGATCTGAAGCAATGCTTTCAAATGATTTTGTATGTTGCCCATGGGGTTGTTCTGATCTTTTCTAATTATATATTTACTCAGAGGCCAAATATGTGAGGCAGATACATAAATGTGGCTATTTATTTTATGAGGAATACAAAATACATCTGCTACACAGTAGCATGAATAATACTATTCAAGAGCTTACTGCAATATCATATTTAATCTTTATATAGGCCCAGCAACAGACAGACATTTCCCTGATGGAATGTTATATAAAAGTCTTTATTGTCGGCTTCCTAACAGACAAGAATAGTTATAGGCAAGAAACAAATAAAATGGCAAAAGTTAATGTTTTGACTAAACTCTTCTCCAAAACTGACTACATAGTTAAGTTCAAGATAAAACATTGTCTAAAACAATACCTTTCCCACTTTGTTTTGTTTAAAATCACTTTCTTATGATATTGCATATATAAAAATCTTAGTACATAGCAAGCCTATAGTAAAATTTGAATGAGTTTCTATTTACCTCTTTACTGTTTTCTCCTCTGTTTATCTGTAATATGTCATATTTACAAAGGATTTTTACTTTTAGTTTCACAGTTATTTTAAGAAGAGTTTTGTGCCCATGAAAGACTGTCCATTTGCCAACTATGGCAGTTCAAGTTTATACGTGGAGATAAGGAGGTTCATCAGAGAACGTATATTAGGAAACAGTGAGAATTGTTTTTCTTTTTTTTTTTTTTTCCCTTTATTTATTTATTTATTTTTTCAGTGGGTTTTGTCATACATTGATATGAATCAGCCATAGATTTACATGTATTCCCCATCCCGATGCCCCTCCCAGCTCCCTTTCCACCCGATTCCTCTTGGTCTTCCCAGTGCACCAGGCCCGAGCACTTGTCTCATGCATCCCACCTGGGCTGGTGATCTGTTTCACCATAGATAATATACATGCTGTTCTTTCAAAACATCCCACCCTCACCTTCTCCCACAGAGTTCAAAAGTCTGTTCTGTACTTCTGTGTCTCTTTTTCTGTTTTGCATATAGGGTTGTCGTTACCATCTTTCTAAATTCCATATATATGTGTTAGTATGCTGTAATGTTCTTTATCTTTCTGGCTTACTTCACTCTGTATAATGGGCTCCAGTTTCATCCATCTCATTAGAACTGGTTCAAATGAATTCTTTTTAACGGCTGAGTAATATTCCATGGTGTATATGTACCACAGCTTCCTTATCCATTCATCTGCTGATGGGCATCTAGGTTGCTTCCATGTCCTGGCTATTATAAACAGTGCTGTGATGAACATTGGGGTGCACGTGTCTCTTTCAGATCTGGTTTCCTCAGTGTGTATGCCCAGAAGTGGGATTGCTGGGTCATATGGCAGTTCTATTTCCAGTTTTTTAAGAAATCTCCACACTGTTTTCCATAGCGGCTGTACTAGTTTGCATTCCCACCAACAGTGTAAGAGGGTTCCCTTTTCTCCACACCCTCTCCAGCATTTATTGCTTGTAGACTTTTGGATAGCAGCCATCCTGACTGGCGTGTAATGGTACCTCATTGTGGTTTTGATTTGCATTTCTCTGATAATGAGTGATGTTGAGCATCTTTTCATGTGTTTGTTAGCCATCTGTATGTCTTCTTTGGAGAAATGTCTGTTTAGTTCTTTGGCCCATTTTTTTGATTGGGTCATTTATTTTTCTGGAATTGAGCTGTAGGAGTTGCTTGTATATTTTTGAGATTAATCCTTTGTCAGTTGCTTTGTTTGCTATTATTTTCTCCCAATCTGAGGGCTGTCTTTTCACCTTACTTATAGCTTCCTTTGTTGTGCAAAAGCTTTTAAGTTTCATTAGGTCCCATTTGTTTAGTTTTGCTTTTATTTCCAATATTCTGGGAGGTGGGTCATAGAGGATCTTGCTGTGGTTTATGTCGGTGAGTGTTTTGCTTATGTTCTCCTCTAGGAGTTTTATAGTTTCTGGTCTTACATTTAGATCTTTAATCCATTTTGAGTTTATTTTTGTGTATGGTGTTAGAAAGTGTTCTAGTTTCATTCTTTTACAAGTGGTTGACCAGCTTTCCCAGCACCACTTGTTAAAGAGGTTGTCTTTTTTCCATTGTATATCCTTGCCTCCTTTGTCAAAGATAAGGTGTCCATAGGTTCGTGGATTTATCTCTGGGCTTTCTATTCTAGTCCATTGATCTATATTTCTGTCTTTGTGCCAGTACCATACTGTCTTGATGATTGTGGCTTTGTAGTAGAGTCTGAAGTCAGGCAGGTTGATTCCTCCAGTTCCATTCTTCTTTCTCAAGATTACTTTGGCTATTCGAGGTTTCTTGTATTTCCATACAAATTGTGAAATTATTTGTTCTAGTTCTGTGAAAAATACCGTTGGTAGCTTGATAGGGATTGCATTGAATCTATAGATTGCTTTGGGTAGAATAGCCATTTTGACAATATTGATTCTTCCAATCCATGAGCATGGTATATTTCTCCATCTGTTTGTGTCCTCTTTGATTTCTTTCATCAGTGTTTTATAGTTTTCTATGTATAGGTCTTTTGTTTCTTTAGGTAGATATACTCCTAAGTATCTTATTCTTTTTGTTGCAGTGGTGAATGGTATTGTTTCCTTAATTTCTCTTTCTGTTTTTTCATTGTTAGTATATAGGAATGCAAGGGATTTCTGTGTGTTAATTTTATATCCTGCAACTTTACTATATTCATTGATTAGCTCTAGTAATTTTCTGGAAGAGTCTTTAGGGTTTTCTAGCAAACAGAATCCAACAACATATTAAAAAAAATCGTACACCATGACCAAGTGAGCTTTATCCCAGGAATGCAAGGATTCTTTAATATCTGCAAATCAATCAATGTAATACACCACATTAACAAATTTAAAGATAAAAACCATATGATTATCTCAATAGATGCAGAGAAAGCCTTTGACAAAATTCAACACTCATTTATGATTAAAACTCTCCAGAAAGCAGGAATAGAAGGAACATACCTCAACATAATAAAAGCTATATATGACAAACCCACAACAAGCATCACCCTCAATGGTGAAAAATTGAAAGCATTTCCCCTGAAATCAGGAACAAGACAAGGGTGCCCACTCTCACCACTACTATTCAACATAGTGTTGGAAGTTTTGGCCACAGCAATCAGAGCAGAAAAAGAAGTAAAAGGAATCCAGATAGGAAAAGAAGAAGTGAAACTCTCGCTGTTTGCAGATGACATGATCCTCTACATAGAAAACCCTAAAGACTCTTCCAGAGAATTGTTTTTCATACATGGATATCAGTTTACATCTGGCCAATCCAAAAGATTATGACTTCCAAAAGATGCGTTTGGTCAATGTTTAGTTTTCAAAATAGCCCTCAATTATATTGGGTTTCTTCTTATAATCCGACATAGGACATGGTCACTTTAGGATGATTATCATTCCTTTGACTTGTGAGGGCAGAAACAGGGCTGAATCGAGAATTTGGATGAGCAACTTTGTTTTGCATTTAAGGCTTCCCAAGTGGTTTAGTGGTAAAGAATCTGCCTGCAGTGCAGGAGACACAGAATTAATCCCTGGATCAGAAAGATCCTCTGCAAAAGGAAATGACAAGCCACTAAAATATTCTTGCCTGGAAAATGCCATGAACAGAGGCATCTGGTGGGCTACAGTCCATGGGGTCACAAGAGAGTTGGACATGACTTAGCCACTAAACAACAATAAATTCTGTGCTGAAGTAGAAATACCTATATGCTTATATATGGGCTTCCTTTGTGGCTCAGCTAGTAAAGAATCTGCCTGCAATGTAGGAGATTTGGGTTTGATCCCTACGTTGGGAAGATACCCTGAAGAAGGGAAAGGCTACCCATTCCAGTATTCTGGCCTGAAGAAATTCCATGGACTATATTGTCCATGGGGTTGCAAAGAGTCAGACACAACTGAGTGACTCACTTTTATTTTATACACAACTAGAAAATGCTTAGGTTTAATATATTTGACAGAGACAACTCCTAGGTTTTATAGGAAGCCATTGGGCTCCAGAAAGCACCTAGAAGGTACATAGGGATGCCATTTTGCTTTCTTTCATACAACAGGAAAATAAAATGTTTTCCTCTACAAATGTCTTGGCACTCATTATAAATATCCTATGATGGAAAAGAATTTGTATAAGGTAGGTTTATCTGGGATTCTATCATCTTGTTTTATAGTACATATTACATAAATAATAGTAAAATTCCAGTGTTTTTGTTCACATTGGATTTTTACAAATATGGCTACTTCATACAAATAGTGAATTCTTTTAAAATGAATTAAACTTTTATTTTCAGTCAATGAAATCTGAATTACAAATCATATATTTATATTTGAATCATATTCAGTTCAGTTCAATCGCTCAGTCGTGTCCAGCTCTTTGCAACACTATGGACTGTAGCACACCAGGCTTCCCAGTCCATCACCAACTCCCGGAGCTTGCTGAAACTCATGTCCATCGAGTCGGTGATGCTGTCCCACCATCTCATCATCTGTTGTCCCCTTCTCTCACCTTCAATCTTTGCCAGCATCAGGGTCTTTTCCAAAAGTTAGTTCTTTGCATCAGGTAGCCAAAGTATTGGAGCTTCAGCTTCAGCATCAGTCCTTCCAATAAACATTTGGGACTGATTTCCTTCAGGATGGACTGGTTTGATATCCTTGCAGTCCAAGGGACTCTCAGGAGTCTTCTTCAACACCACAGTTCAAAAGCATCAATTCTTTGGCGCTCAGCTTTCTTTTTAGTCCAACTCTCACATCCGTACATGACTACTGAAAAAAACCATAGCTTTGGCTAGATGGACTTTTGTTGGCAAAGAAATGTCTCCGCTTTTTAATATGCTGTCTAGTTGATCATAGCTTTTCTTCCAAAGAGCAAGCATCTTTTAATTTCATAGCTACAGTCACCATCTGCAGTGATTTTGGAGCCCCCAAAATTAAAGTCTCTCACTATTTCCATTATTTCCCCATCTGTTTGCCATGAAGTGATGGGACCAGATGCCATAACCTTAAGTTTTCTGAATGTTGAGTTTCTTTTTATTTTTTTAATTTTTTTTATGAATGTTGAGTTTCAAGGCAACTTTTTCACTCTCCTCTTTCACTTTCATCAAGAGGCTCTTTAGTTATTCTTCACTTTCTGCCATAAGGGTGGTGTCCTCTGCATATCTGAGGTTATTGATATTTCTCCCGGCAGTCTTGATTACAGCTGTGCTTTATCCAGCCTGGCATTTCAATTAATGTACTCTGCATATAAGTTAAATAAGCAGGGTGACAATATACAGCCTTGACGTACTCCTTTCCGTATTTAGAACCAGTCTGTTGTTCCATGTCCAGTTCTAACTGTGCTTCTTGACCTGCATACAGATTTCTCAGGAGGTAGGTCATATGGTCTGGTATTTCCATCTCTTAAAGAATTTTCCACAGTTTGTTGTATCCACACAGTCAAAAGCTTTGGCATAGTCAATAAAGCAGAAGTAGGTGTTTTTCTGGAACTCTCTTGCTTTTTCAATGGTCCAACAAATATTGGCAATTTGATCTCTAGTTCCTCTGCCTTTTCTAAATCCAGCTTGAACATCTGGAAGTTCACGGTTCATGTACTGTTGAAGCCTGGCTTGGAGAATTTTGAGCATTACTTTGCTAGTGTGTGAGATGAGTGCAATTGCATAGTAGTTTGAACATTCTTTGACATTGCCTTTCTTTGGAATTGGAATGAAAACTGACCTTTTCCAGTCCTCTGGCCACTACTGAGTTTTCCAAATTTGCTGACATATTGAGTGCAACACTTTAACAGCATCATCTTTTAGGATTTGAAGTAGCTCAACTGGAATTCCATCACCTTGACTAGCTTTGTGCATAGTGATGCTTCCTAAGGCCCACTTGACTTTGCATTTCAGGATGTCTGGCTCTAGGTGAGTGATCACACCATCGTGGTTATCTGGGTCATGAAGATCTTTTTTGTATAGTTCTGTGTATCCTTGCCACCTCTTCTTAGTATCTTCTGCTTCTGTTCAGTCCATACCATTTCTGTCCTTAATTGTGCCCATCTTTGCATGAAATGTTTGGTTCAGTTGTCACTCAGTCGTGTCTGACTCTTTGCGACCCCATGGACTGCAGCCCGCCAGGCCTTGCTGTCTATCACCAACTCCCAGAGTTTACTCAGGCTCATGTCCGTTGAGTTGATGATGCCTTCTAACCATCTCATCCTCTGTCATCCCCTTCTCCTCCTGCCTTCAATCTTTCCCAGCATCAGGGTCTTTTCAGATGAGTCAGTTCTTCACATCAGGTGGCCAAAGTATTGGAGTTTTAGCTTCAGCATCAGTCCTTCCAACGAATATTCAGGACTGATTTCCTTTAGGATGGTCTGGTTGGATCTTCTTCCTGTCCAAAGGACACTCAAGAGTCTTCTCCAACACCAGATGTTCTCTTGGTATCTCTCATTTTCTTGAAGAGATCTTCAGTCTTTCCTGTTCTATTGTTTTCCTGCATTTCTTTGCATTGATCACTGAGGAAGGTTTTCTTATCTCCTTGTTTTTCTTTGGAACTCTGCTTTCAAATGGATGTATCTTTCCTTTTCTTTGCTTTCAGCCTCTCTTCTTTTCTCAGCTATTTGTAAGGCCTCATCAGACAATCATTTTGCCTTTTTGGATTTCTTTTTCTTGGGGATGATCTTGATCGCTGCCTCCTGTACAATGTCACGAACCTCCATCCATAGTTCTTCAGGCACTCTGTCTATCAGATCTAATCCCTTGAATCTGTTTATCATTTACACTGTATAGTCGTAAGGGATTTGATTTAGGTCATACCTGAATAGTGTAGTGGTTTTCCCTACTTTCTTCAATTTCAGTCCGAATTTGGCAATAAGGAGTTCATGATCTCCACAGTCAGCTCCCAGTCTTGTTTTTGCTGACTATATAGAGCTTCTCCATCTTTGGCTGCAAAGAATATAATCAATCTGATTTTGGTATTGACCATGTGGTAATGTCCATGTGTAGTTTTCTCTTGTGTTGTTGGAAGAGGGTGTTTGCTATGACCAGTGCATTCTCCTGGGAAAACTCTGTTAGCCTTTGACCTGCTTCATTTTGTACCTCAAGGCCAAATTTGCCTGTTACTCCAGGTATCTCTTGACTTCCTACTTTTGTATTCCAGTCCCCTATAATGAAAAGGATATCTTTTTTGGGTTTTAGTTCTAGAAAGTGTTGTAGGTTTTCATAGAACCATTCAACTTCCCCTTCTTTAGCATTAGTGGTCAGAGCATAGACTTGGATTACCGTGATATTGAATGGAATATGAATCATATTAGGCAACTGTAACCCAGAAAAATTACTTAAAGTTTTTTCTCTTTGTTTCCTGTTGGAATATTTGCATCACAGTCAAAACTCAAAATAGTATTTTATTAAAGACCATTTTCAATATAACATATTTTGTAACTAGTTGTTAATACTAAGGGATAAAGTACATAGGATTATATTTTAGAAACTTTAGTTAGGACTTAGTGAATTCCCTTAATGCTATTAAATGTTGAAAATACTTTAAATTCTAGAAAATTTTATAGAATCACAATTTGCTTTGTTTCATAAGGTCCACTACCTTCAAGTGAGTATATTAAATTAATAGTCATTAATTTTATATAAACTATGTAACCTTACATAAAATATACCAGAAATTTACATAAAATATAGCAGATCTTTTCCAAATACACATTATCTTTCATGCTATAATCATTCAGTATGAAAGAGGATGGGTAGCAAGATTATCCAACACCCCATTTTAAAAACAGTCAAAAAAATTAAAACTATTCCCCTTAAGTGCATCACTGGCATGTTTGAAGAATATTGGAAAGATTTAGAAGTTATATAACTTCTAACCTATTATAATTTTAGTTATTTTATAAATATATAAAGAACTACATCTAATATTATGAGATTTAGCATCAACAAAAAGAGTTTGAAGCCTGTAAAACATTGATAGAACCATAATAGAATTGGTGAATATTGGTTAAATAAAAAACTGTTTCTAATGCTTCTCTTTCATAAGAAAGATTAAAAGTCATTAAGACTCATGGTGTTTGTTTGTTTTAAAAATTCTTTTGAGAAAAGACGTTTGGGTGGACTGGTGAACTAGGACCTGGAATTTACTGGTTAGTTCCTTCCACAACTGGCTGCAGGCTAAGAAAAGAAATAAAACCAATAACAGAAGAAGCCCAACTTGTATATAGAGATGAAACAGGGGAATTATTTCTTACAAAGGAATTTAGGTAAGTTTTGTTTATTAAAGTTAGAGGTATAACACTAGGCCGGATATGTATCAGTAGCCTGCCTTCCATCCTTTCCTTTGGCTAGCTGCAAACCCCAGCCCCAGTTTCTAATCAGTAGCTCAACTCATCCACTAGGCATCTGACTGTGACCTTCTATTCATAGGTCTGGTATTACCGTTTATTTCTGGATTCCATATAGTTGGCAAGTCAACTTTAGTTACAAATTTACTGATTTCTCCTCCACTAGAAATAGGTCCTGCTGATTGTACTATTGTCTTAGATAACCGTCTAATATGAAATCCAAATAGGGTAGTTCTCCCATATTCTACATATGTAATAAGTAAGATCTAGCTACCAATAGAGAGGAAGAAAGTAGATGGAGATTAGGTGAAAAGAAAATGGGAACTTCTGTTTGAGTTCCTACTACATGTTGAGATACTGTGGTTGCTTTAGAAGCTTGATTATGTCATGTAATGCTAGACAAAAGAGAATGTATATTTGGATACATTAACTCTATCATTCACAACTACTGTTTTTATTTTATTCTTTTCCAGTATGGTTTATTACAAGATATTGAGTATAGTTCCCTGTGCTATACAATAGGACCTTGTTGTGTATCGATCCCAAACTCCCAATCCAGCCCTCCCCAATTCTCCCTCCCCTTTGGCAACCACGAGTTTGTTCTCTATGTCTGTGAGTCTGTTTCTGTCTCATAGATGAATTCATCACAAATATTGTTCAATGCCTTGATATTACTTCCTTTTGAAAGTTATCCTCATCAAAACCTTCAATCTAGTTGCCTTAGAGACAAATAATTTGCTATTTTTTAAAAATTTAGGTCAACTTTATCAGACATATTTGAAGTAATTGATTTAGATGGAAATGGTCTTCTTAGTCTTGAAGAATATAATTTTTTTGAATTGAGAACAAGCGGTGAGAAATGTGACGAAGATGCTTGGGCTGTCTGCAGAGGTAAGCATTTTTCCTTAATGGATGTGTTATATACATATATATACCCTTTCATCCTTAAGAAGTGAAATATCAAATTTCTCCATCGAATATTATAGCAGTTAGGACAATTTAAAAATAGTAGCATTGTTTGTAGATCATAACAAATTAAACATTTATTTTTCTTAAATTGGTAGTTGGTATAAAAGAAAATATAAATTACTTACTCACAGTTACTGCGTTCTTTGGAGCTTAGAATATAAAAAACTTTGTCTTAGCTCTGATAGTAAAGGCTGAAGTGAAGAGAACCAAACTATGCCCAGGAGAGGGCAGCAAAGAGCTAACAGACTAGAGTTCCACTAAAAATTAAGAGATTTCCAGGAAGTTGTTTATGTATGTTAAGAATTGTTTTGTTTTTTGTATTTGAGTTGAATTAAGAAAGTCCACCCATGGATGTATAGAAGCCAAAAATACTAAAATAGGCAAAGAAAAATACTGAGAGTGAGGCAAAGTCAGTTGTTGCTTGGGAGAAGACTGAAAATAGGGTAGATCTTGTGTATTTAAGCTGAGGACTAAAAGGTCAAAGGAGAAAGCCAGAAAACCATAGCCAACTGTAAATCACAGAGCACGAAGTCTGAGAAGGTTGGAATGTAGTCAGGAGAGAGATTAACTCACATGTTGCTGTCACTGGAGTAGTAATGTGTCCTAATCCTCTGGGTCTTGGCAGTCAGTGATCTAGGGAGGAATCTGATAAATCTGTTTTTCTAAAGAGCAAGTAAAGTAGAAACATTAATGTAAAGTTTTTTAAAAAAATCTCTTTTATTAACTTTTTATTTTGTATTAGAGTGTAGCTGATTAACAGTATTTTTAACTGAAGGTTTATGTAGTGTAATCAATAACAAGAAATACATGTTGATTTATAATTTTAAACTTTGATTAGAAGATTGATAACACATAACATAGAGTGTTAGTTTTAAGGAGATGCAGTCATCTTGTAACTTTAATGATATAATATTTTGATTCCCTTTGTCCCTTTGTCATATATCAGTTGAATATATGGGTATTTTCTGAGTTCTCTGTTCTATTCCACTGAACTATTTGTCTCATCTTTCACCAGTACCACACTTCTCTTGATTACTGTAGCTTTAAAGGAAATCTTAAAGTTGGGTATTAACAAACTTTTAAAAATTAATGGAGAATTGATAATTTTAAGTTTTAAAAGTAGATCAGTTATTGATAGTCTCTGTAGCATTATACCTAGATACGTTATTCTTGAAAGTAATTATTTCTTTGTATTATATATCAAATATTAATGTTTTCATCTTGCTCTTCTACTTAGTAGCTCCAGCTTCCATTTTAGTGGTTACTGTATCTCTCTATGATCTAATTTAATCTACATTTCCCTTTTTGTCTTTACAAAAGTTATGAATCACTTTCCAAACTCTAAGCATTTTAAACTATTAATCAGTCAACCAGTTTTAAACAGCTGTGTCTCTGCCTCTTTTCTCATAGTAAGGTGTATTAAAGAGATGTCTCAAATAAGAGTACCCATTTTCCTTGGGCATATTATAGATGGGAATCAGAAAATAAAATAAAATCTTTCTTTGTTGTAGGACAGTTAACAGAATATAATCCAAAATGAGTAGCTGTTTTTTATCTATTTCATAGTCACATTCAGGAATTATATATAGATATTTCTATGTGAATTTTTTGCTTACAAACAATGTTAAAATGGGCATACTTAGATTTGTGTGGGACATTCAGGGACTTCAAAGTGTTCCCTATTATCTAACAGTTTTTTAAGGACCAGGGAACAATTCTGTTAAAATTAAAGCAGTTAAACATATAATAGTCTTCTTGAATCTAGCACCATTCACTTTTCCCTTTTGAAATACCAGTAGTTTGGGGGATATTACATCAAATTCATTTGTATTTAAGTGGCAAGTAAGTATTTTAATTTTTGAAATATAGTACTGGCTTCAGCCGTATATGCCCTAATTTTTGAAATATATGTTAGTATATACTCTGATAAGCAGGCAGGTTGGAATTTACCCAGAAAAATTAAGATTTCCTCTAATTTTGAAATATATCTGTACCATTTAAGACTTCAGCTCTTGTTGAAAAACTAAATCATACACTGAGATAGTGCTTATGCTGAGTTGTGGGAAATTAGAACAGTATCTCTCAAACATGTTTTGAACCATTCTTTTTGTTTTTAAAACATGGTCTTTATTTATTTATAATTTATTTATTTTTGGCTGTGCTGGGTCTTTGTTGCTGCTCGCAGGCTTTCTCTAGTTGCAGCGCGTGGGCTCAGTAGTTGGGGGTGCGTGCTCTAGGGCGCAGCCTCAGGAGTGTGTCGCACAGACTTAGTCGCCCTACAGCATATGGAATCTTCCCAGACCAGAGATCGAACCTGTGTCCTCGGCATTGGCAGGAGATTCTTAACCGCTGGACCACCGGGAAAATCCTTGAGCCATTCTTATTTCACTTTGATAGTGCTCACAGATTCTTAAGGCCTCCTTTAAAATAAACATTTATGAATAATAATATAGCCATTTTAGTAAATGTATGAACTTAAAAAAAATATGTAAGGAAGAAACTGTGGTTGTTTTGACAGAGAATTTTGATACCAAGAAAAATGAACTAACAAGACAGGGCTTTATGGATCTGAATCTGATGGAAGCCAATGATCGAGAAGGAGATCCTCGTGATCTTTGGGTAACTCTGCACTCAATGGGCTACAATAAAGCTCTGGAACTGACGGAGGTAAAGCAGCCTTGAAGTTTGCTGTGGGTGTAATGTAGATAATATTTTCCCCCACAAACATTTCCTTGACACAGGACTTTTGAATTGGGCTCTCAAATCCTTGAACTTCAATATACAAATGAATCCTGGGTGCAACAATATGTTTCTGCTAGTTTATGCAAGCTCTTATATGAAATTTAATTGCTCACAACATTTAAATAATTCAGGAACAAAAGTAGTTTGAGCATATGATATGCAAGAAAAAGATTGGTAATACGAAAAGTTACGTTTCCTAATTGGTGATGGTTATTTGAGTTGCTAAAATTTCAACGGTTGCTTCTATTCCAAGACTTCAGAGACTCTTTGTCCTAATGGAATAAAAGCCCTCATATAATAAGAAGAATATGTCTGTATGAGAACTGGAATTCTGATCTTTTCACAAGGGTACTCCTTGGGTTAATATTTGCAAAACACTTAAAACAGTGCTTGGCTCTTATAAAGCACTATATATGTATTAGCTATGATTATTATTATTTATTAACATGTAAGGTATAAAAAGTTGAATAAGACTCGCATAAACCAGAGGAATAATAAAAATTAGGCCTATTTCTTAAATTTTATATCTTTGTGTCCTTTAATAAAGTTTAAAATAAATGATTTAAGAGTTGTAAGCCACACAAATTAGTTAACAGTATGTTTGTTTATAATTTAAAAATAGTATCTGTCCTTTCTATAAGTACATCAACCTAGGAGGGTAACACTACCAGAAACAAATTTTAAGTTTGGGGTGTACTGAGACTTTGGTTTAGTTTCTAAGTTTTGACATCATTTAAAATTCCTCAAAAATTTGTTTTCTGAGAAGTTCTCTATGTTGGTTTTTTTTTTTTTTTTTGCCATTTTTATTAATAAGAGGTGAATAGCTACAGTAACTTTTTACATTCTACTTTAACATTTAGTGAATCTTACATCTTTAAGCATGGTGAAAATCAGCACCTAATCTGTGAATAATACTGTGTCTGCTACACATGCTTCCATTTAACAGAGGAGTTAGTTAAGAGACGATTGTGACATTTTAAGTTAAGAGCAGATAATAGCATTTAAGATTAAGTTATGGTAAGATTTAAGTTAAGAGCAGATAATAGCGTTTGCTGATATCATTGACTTTTGAAATCACAAGTAAGAAGGATTTCTGAGATAAAGGTCTTTTACTTAAATTTTATTTATTTATTTAATAGGTAATATATTCCATTGTTTGAAGTTCCAAAAGTAAAAAATTTATGTATATATACAGTGAAAATGTCAAAGGTTAATGAGACTACCACTCAACAGCTGAAATAAAAAGACAAAACTGAATTGATTGCTTACTACAAGGAAGAGCTATGCTGGTCAGGCACAAAACAGAATGTTCATCTTATTTATAAAGGGCATTGGGGAAGCATAGTTATTCAGATGAGACTGTTGGTTGATTGATATTCTCAGTGGTATATTTATTTACTTTGAATCTGTCTGTGATTGCTTGACTTTCAAAAGTGAAGAGCCAACCCTAGCTGACTTACAGACGTAAGTGTATTGAGGTGAGTTGTTGCAGATCAATTGAACGTATTTGAAACAAGTTCTGGGGTGAGAGATCAAGGTGTCAGAATAAAAGGACATGGAGTTCACCTCTTCCCACAAATGTATCAAAAATACATCTACATGTGGAGTAATTCTCACAGATTACCTACTGGACACTAGCAAATCTCATATACAACCAAAGCTACAAGAAAGATCACCATGTACGGGTAGGGGAAAAAAAAAAGAAGGAATCAGGATGGGACACAGCTATACCCCTGGGAGGGATCTGTGAAAGAGAAAAGATTCCCTCACCCTGGGAACCCCCTTCACCAACTGGGAGATCAGCTGGGCAGAAGGGGAGATTCAGAGGCTCAGCAGAGAGTCAGCAGCTGGCTTGGAGCAGGCCGAACAGATTGAGACCAGCATTAATGGTCCTGGCCACCTCACTGCATACCCCAGCCCGAGAGCCGCAGCTGCTGGCGTGCACAGTGGCTCGTGGTGACACCCAGACTTCAGCAGACAGACCTGGGTATAGGACTAAAGTTGGCTGTATGGAAGCAGCTTGAAGGGGCTAGAGTGTGGTCCAGGCTGCAACTGGGAGCGTGCACAGAACAAAGCCCGAGTCCACTGTAGAAGTTCTGTTGTTATGCAGGCAGGCAAGGGGAGGGGCAGGGGCCCAGTCCTCGCAGCCTTATTCTCCAGTGACCTCACAGCGGGTGCAGCTCTGCCTCCACAAGCTCTTGGAGTTTGCCCACGTGCAGAGGCAGAGATGAAATCTGAGCTGATCCCCAGGACTGCTTGATTTCAGAAGCTGGGCTGAAATCAGCCTTGTCCTGAGGCTTTGCAACTTTGGTGGATATATGTTGCCAGGACCTTTATAACCTCAGTGCCTGTGGAACATCTGCATGGATTTACTGGTGCTCCCATGGCTGGGGCAGGTCTGGAGTTAGCAGCTGCAGGTTTTGTGGGTGTGCACAAGTAGAGATAATGCTGGGGTCTGCCCTGATTCCCTAGTGAACACGTATAGTTGTGTTCAGGAGCACAACTATATGTGACTATGGTGGGTCCCAGTGCCCGGCTTCAGTGAGCCTGTGCAAGGCTTCTGCACTGGTGGCTCCGTGACACAGTGCCTCAGCAACATCCAGGTTGACTGCCTGATTCCCAGGGCTGAGGTGAGGTTGTAGGCAACATTCCCTAGATGAGGTTCTACATTGCAGGCCAGAAGAGAGGAGCAAGTCCTGAAAGGGAAAAACTGGCATCTGGGATAATCTACTCAGCAAGAGTATTATTTAGAATAGAAAGGGGAGATAAATTTTTCAGTAAGCAAGAGCTAAAAGAATACTAAATTCTTTTTAGTATTTAGTAATACTAAACCTATACTAAAATACTGAAAGTTATTCTATAAATAGAAAAGAAATAAGAATCTATAGAAAAGAAAATCACAATCAAATAAGGCAGTATATAAAAGAAAATTTTGTGAAAGTGATGATAACCACAACAAACAGCAAAAGGGTAAACGTGAAGATGTAAAAAAGGACATCAAAATAAAATGTGGGAGAAGGGAGTAAGAAAATATACATTTTTTTTAGAGTGTGTTTGAGCCTGTATGACTCCCAGTCTAAAGCAAACTGATACAGTAATAGGTTAACATACTTGAAAAATAAGGTAACCACAAATCAAAAGCATTCAGTAGATTCATAGAAAACAAAACCAAGAAAGCTCAAGCATAATGCAGAAGAAAACCATAAAACCACAAAAGGAAAAACAAAAATAAAAAGAAGAACAAAGAGGAAATGCAAAATCAACTGGAAAAACAAGATTTAAAATGAAAATAAATACATATTTATCAATAAAATGTCAATGGACTGAATGCTCCAATCAAAAGACACAGA
This sequence comes from Dama dama, assembly GCF_033118175.1. Lineage (NCBI taxonomy): Eukaryota > Metazoa > Chordata > Mammalia > Artiodactyla > Cervidae > Dama > Dama dama. The sequence goes on along the minus strand of NC_083700.1, from coordinate 79,451,172 downwards.
ATGGCAGTTGGATAATAAAACAAGAGCCTACAATATGACGCCTGCAAGAAACCCACTAGGGTTGAAGTTCACACACAGATCAAAAGTGAGAGGATGGGAAAAGATATTTCATGCAAATGGAAATGACAGGAAATCAGGGGTAGGTGGCAGTACAGAATAGACTAAAGGCCATAAAGAAAGATAAAGGATACTATATAATGATAAAAGGATCGATACAAGAAGAGAACATAACACCCATTAACATATGTGCACCCAGTATAGAAGCACCTAAATGCATTAAAAAAATATTGACAGATATAAAGGGGGAAATTGATGAGAATACAGTAATTATAGGAGACTTTAACACCCCACTGACACCAATGGACAGATATTCCAGACAGGACTTCAGTATGACAACAGAGATCCTAAATGTCATAAAAGATCAGTTAGACTTAATTGCTATTTTCATGACATTGCATCACAGAAAAAAAAACCCAGCACATTCTTTTCAAATGCACATTGAATATTCTTTACATGCAGAGATACGAAACAAGCCTCAACAAATTTAAGAGGATAGAAATTATTTCAAGCATCTATTCTGACCCACAGTACCGTGAAACTGGAAATCAACCACAGAAAGAGAAATGAGAAAAAATGATTACGTGGAGATTAAACAACACGCTACAGGAAAAAAAGTGTGTCAATAATGAAATCAAAGAGGAAATTTAAAAAGTACCTTGAGACAAATGACAAGCACACAAAATCTGTTCAGTTCAGTCACTCAGTCATGTCCGACTCTTTGCGACCTCATAGACTGCAGCACATCAGGCTTCCCTGTCCACCACCAACGCCCAGAGCTTGCTCAAACTCATGTCCATTGAGTCGGTGATGCCATCCAACCATCTCATCCTCTGTTGTCCCCTTCTCCTCCCACCTTCAATCTTTCTCAGCATCAGGGTCCCTTCAAATGAGTCAGTTCTTCACATCAGGTAGGCAGAGTGTTGGAGTTTCAGCTTCAACATGAGTCCTTCCAATGAATATTCAGGACTGATTTCCTTTAGAATGGACTGGTTTGATCTTGCAGTCCAAGGGACTCTCAAGAGTCTTCTCCAACACCACAATTCAAAAGCATCAGTTCTTCAGCGCTCAGCTTTCTTTATAGAATGTAGCAAAATCTATAGGATGCAACAAAAGCAGTCCTAAGAGGCGTCAATTATTCTAAGAGCATACTAGATGTTATTTTATATATATATTTTACTCTCTTCTAGTAATTTGATATGCCTTAGAGAGAGCCATAATTTAATCATTTGAGCTAAACTATTTCATGGTAAGGAAATAGATTTTTACAAAGAGACTGGGCTACTTATTCTATGTCAAGCCTATATTGTCCTTTTTATTTTTTAATATAACCCCATCAATAAACAGTACTATGTCAGGATTTGGTATTGAAGCATCCAAAATTTTGTTCTGAGCATGGATACTTCTTGATTTATAGAATCATAATGAGGAAATTCTCCTTATTCAGTAAGGGTTATAGAGTTGTTGGATTGAAAGTGTTATACCAGCAAATGGTAATACAGTGTGAAAGTAATAATTCATAATTAATTAATTGGTATAAAAATGTTGAATGTTTCCATTAATGATGGGAATATACACATGTGGTAACATTTTATTTAAAGGATTAATACAAAACCTGAAGGTATTTTGACTAACTTAGTTTTGACTGATATCTGGAAGTACTCTGAGACAATAAGGTATTGCCTTTGATGGGCAATGATTCTCTGATATGTGCTATGTTATTGAGTTAATATACCTAGAGCATGACCTAACATTTTCATGTTTGTAAAAACAAAAAAAGAAAGCTTTATGATAATCTAGGAAGAATCCATTTATAATCTTATGAGCTGTGTTCTAATTGGTTTGAATATGTCTGTAGAGGATTTTGCCCATAAGGTTTCTGGAACCATAGCTATTTCTTTGGCAGTTTCCTGAATTATATATTATGTAAGGAATCTAATATCTAGATGAGCTATAATTTGACCCCACATATTAAATTAGTAGGTATTGTGTCACAAAGACTAACCAAAGTATCAGTTAGAAGTTAGGATTTAGGAAAGGGCTTAGGATTGTTTGTTAAATCTCATTATGTTTGTTAATCTCATTAATGGTTTTAGTAAACCAAAATTTATTTTATGTTAAGCATTCTTTAGGTTACTATACTGGCTTCTCTGGTGGCTCAGTGGTAAAGAATCTGCCTGCAATGCAGAAGTAGCAGGAGACACAGGTTCGATCCCTGAGTCAGGAAGATTCCCCTGAAGGAGGGCGTGACAACCCACTCCAGTATTCTTGCTTGGAGAATCCTGTGGTCAGAAGAGTCTGGCAGTCTACAGTCCATACATAGGGTCGCAAAGAGTCAGACATGGCTGAAGCGATTTAGCACACATGCACGCAAGTTACTATACACTCTCAGTTTGTCTTACCTTTTCCTACCTTATTTTTTTAATTAAATCCCCTAATTTAGTTTTAGAATTATAGATTATCCATTCCCTCTAACAACTTATAAAGGCAGAACCTCTTGCAAAGTGCAGTATAACTTCTTTTTTTATTGATTTTTTCCAACTTTTTATTTTGTATTGATGTAGGGCTGATGAACAATGTTGTGATAGTTTCAGGTGAACAACAAAGGCACTCAGCCATACATACATGTGTCTGTTCTCCTCCAAACTCCCCTCCTATCCAGGCTGCCACATAACACTGAGCAGAATTCCATGTGAATAGCACAACTTCTTTATTGTTCCTCCTGCAGGTACATTGCCCTTATATCACCATAACAATAATTTGCTTTTTTATTGAATGTTGATGAACAAATATATGTCTAGTTGGTTTTTTTTTTTCTTTTTTAAAAAAGAATTTCATGGTATGAAATCTTTTTAGAATTCAGAACTGGGAAAATTTTACTTCATTTTCTTTAGATTTTGAGAGCATGTAATATATTCTGTTTCACTTTTATCTTTGGTAACATGTAGCTAAGAGCCACATTTTGTATAAAACTTAAGTAGCATGCCCTAATCTAGGTGTTCTTATTCCTGTCTTCCTGGAACTTCCTTTTTATATATTGTTAATATTTTTACAATTAACAATTTATAATGAATAGTTTTCTTCCATTGTATGCTTCCTATTTAACTTAATATGGTAAAAAAAAAAAAAAAAGTAAATAGAAGGTTAAGCCCATGAACAGAAAAAAAGAAAAAAAGGATACAAAGGGCACCTTTTTAACGTATATAAGATTTTATTTAAAAATTTCAGGTAATGAATCTTTAACAAAGAACTTTTAAGATGTTTATGTTCAGTAACATCTGAATATAATATTGATACTCTTTGATCAAGTAAAACAGATAACTAAGACTTGAAAAATGGTAAAAATAATACCAGAATCTGTTCAGTACTGAAAATTCAGTACTTTAAAATGCAACAGTCATCAGTCAGTTCAGTCACTCAGTCGTGTTTGACTCTTTGCGACCCCATGGACTGCAGAACGCCAGGCTTCCCCATCCATCACCAACTCCTGGAGCTTGCTCAGACTCACGTCCATTGAGTCAGTGATGCCATCCAACCATCTCATCCTCTGTCGTCCCCTTCTTCTCCTGCCTTCAGTCTTTCCCAGCATCAGGGTCCCTTCAAATGAGTCAGTTCTTCACATCAGGTGGCCAAAGTATTGGAGTTTCAGCTTCAGCATCAGTCCTTCCAATGAATATTCAGGACTGATTTCCTTTAGGATTTACTGGTTGGAAGTCTTTGCAGTCCAGGGGACTCTCCAGAGTCTTCTCTCTCCAACACCACAATTCAAAAGCATCAATTCTTTGGCGCTCAACTTTCTTTATGGTCCAGCTCTCACATCCATACATGACTACTGGAAAAAACCATAGCTTTGACTAGATGGACCTTTGTTGGCAAAGTAATGTCTCTGCTTTTTAATATGTTGTCTAGGTTGGTCATAGCTTTTCTTCCAAGGAGCAAGTGTCTTTTAATTTCATGGCTACAGTCACCATCTGCAATGATTTTGGAGCCCAAAAAATAGTCTGTCACTGTTTCCATTGTTTCTCCATCTATTTGCCATGAAGTGATGGGACCAGATGCCATGATCTTAGGTTTTTGAATGTTGAGTCTTAAGCCAGCTTTTTAAAGCAACAACAATCATTATAATTTTTTTAGATTCTATATTGTGAAATATTTTGATACATATTGGGCTTCCCAGGTGGCTTAGCAGTAAAGAATCTGCCTAAAATGCAGGAGATACAGGTTTGATTCCTGGGTCGAGAAGATCCCTGGAGGAGGAAATGGCAACCTACTCCAGTATTCCTGCCTGGAGAATCCCATGGGCCGAGGAGCCTGTTGGGCTATAGTCCATAGAGCTGCAAAGAGTCGGACACAACTGAAGCAACTTAGCTTTCTTTTGTTTCCTTTTTTACACATATTACCTATCAGATATCTCCAGCAACTCTTGGCAGAAAGTACAATGTTTATCCCCACTTTCCCTGTGAAGAAATCAAGCCTCAAAGAAGTTAAGTGACTTCCCTAGATCATGTAGCTAGTAAATGGCAAAACTCAGTTACAAATTCAGATCTTCCACCTTCTAGTCCAAGATTTTTCAGTCTGCCACCTCTTATAAAAGGTGACTTTATTCTTGCCAAAGGTTGGAGTCATTAACTATTTTAAAACTTTTTTAAAAGATAAAAATCTATATTGTTCTACAAACTTCAGACTTTTCTTTTGTTCCCCAAATAAAAAGTTGATTATCAATGTGTATGAATTCATTCATTTACTCAACAATTACATTTTAATGCCTGTAAGTAAGCTTACAATAAAGAGGCACTTAGGTTACAGTTATGAATAAAATAGTCAAAAATTCTGCCCTCTTAGATATTCCATGAAGAAGGAAGGCTAATTAAATGCAGAATTAATAAAAATCATTTTAAAAGTGTGGTCAAAGTAGAGAAGAGTTGGGTAGTAAAGGAGATTGGGGGACCAGAGCAGCTGTCTCTGCAGAAGTGACATGTAAGCTTAAACCTGAAGGAGGAGGAGGAGGTACATACTGAAAAGATGTCTCTTCCAAGCTGAGAGAACACTACCTATGAAATCCAACACTGGAAAGGGTTTTATTTTTTCTAGGGTCTGAAAGATCAGAGTAGCTGGAGCACATTAAGGCAGGACATTGGGTTTTATGGAGAGGCAAAGGTTACCTTGTGCAGCATCTTCTGGGCTATGGTAAAGACTAAAGAGTAGACATTAGAAAAATCTATTTCCAAATGCAGAAAATCTCTTTAGATCTTAGATTTTTACAATTACTTTTACACTAACTTTAAACTGAGAATTTTTCTACATTTTGCTATTTTTGATGTTCTATATTCGTGTACTGTTTCAATTATAACCATAATTTCTTTAAAGTTACAGATGAATTTTTTTCTGTAACCTTACAGTTAAGAAAGGAAATTAAATAACTAACATGACATGAGTTAGCTTTAGAGCAAATTGAGGGGTTTGGGTAAAGGAGGTTTTTTCCTTTTCTATGAACATTATTAGTTAATATGCAACCAAAAAACCAGAATTTCATGCTTTTTTATTACTCAATTCATTGTACTTAAACTTTCCTCTTAAATGTGTATCAGAGGGACAAGCTAGAAAGTGTAGTATGTCTTCTTAAATCATATGATTTTGTTGTGTGTGTTAGTCACTCAGTTGTATCTGACTCTTTGTGACTCCATGAACTGTAGCCCACCAGACTCCTCTGTCCATGGGATTCTCCAGGCAGAAATACTGGAGTGGGTTGCCATTCCCTTCTCCAGGGGATCTTCCTGACCCAGGGATCGAACCTCAGTCTCCTGCACTGCAGGCAGATTTTTACCATCTGAGCCACCAGGGAAGCCCAAATCATAAAATAAACATACTAATAATAAATAATTTAAATTCTGTCAAAAGACTAAAACAGAGTTTGTTTTTTTTTTCCATTTCAGGCATGCCCATTTGTCATTGATATCTACGCAGACAAATGCAAGCCAAGAATTAAAGCTGTCCATATGGAGGCATGCAGTGGGCAACTTGAGAAGGCCATTTGTAAATCTGTTCTTAACAAAGGCAATGCCAAAGTGATGGATGGCTATGAAAATATAATTATATATACTTATAAGCGTGACACCTGGATAACATCAGTTATTGAAAACAAGGTATCAGTTATGAGGTGGTTCTCCTCATAACTGCAGTGGTTACTAATACATTCCATCTTCTTTCTTACCCTATCCTTGCCTAGCAATTAAATAACCCCATTACATTAATAATATCTATAATAATCAGTTTCTTTTTATTCTCAGGTTTCTAACTCAAACTGGGCATGATAATTTTTATATCTTTTTAAAATATATTTATTTCTGAGATGCTCATTTTTGTGTTTCTTTTTGAGATAATTTTCCCTCAAAATATGAAAATTAAATATTTGGAGATCTATGAAGATCTCCAGAGCATAATCTGGGTGCAAAGTATTTAGTTTGTTACTAAATGTCTTCACACATACATAGCTATTTTAAACAGCAGACATGTTTTAAAGAAATGTAAACAAAGTAAAGAATTTAGCCCAACTTTTTTTTCTTTTATTTTTTAATTGGTGGAAAATTGCTTTACAGTGTTATGTTGGTTTCTGCCATACAACACAGCAAGTCAGTCATAACTATATATATGTATATATCCCCCCTCCCGCTTGGGCCTCCCTCCCCTCCCCCCATCTGACTCCTCTGGATCATCACAGCATGCTAGGCTGGCTCCCTGTGCCCTATAGCAGGTTCCCACTAAGCACTTTACACATGGCAGTGTATATATGTCAATGCTGCTTTCTCAATATTTCCCACCCTCACCTGCTCCCACTGTGTCCACAAGTCCGTTCTCTACTAGGTTCATCAGTACCATTTTTCTAGGTTCCATATATATGTGCTAATATACGATAGTTGTTTTTCTTTTTCTAACTTCACTCTGTGTAAGAGGCTGTAGGTTCACCACCTTCCAGAACTGACTCAAAATCATTCCTTTCTGTTAGCCCAGCTTTTTAACCCAAACTTTGCAGTATCAAAAATCCTACAGATTATCATCATTTTATCTAATTAAATATATTCTACTGTCTAGGATCTATTTTTATCAAACCAGTTATTTCTAGCTTTGGCCACCTTCTATGCTGTGAATACTATTGATATTGCATGTGAAGAGGATACTCACATAAATTCCTTAAGTCAGAGCCACCCAGTTTTCTAAAAAGTATATATTTTCATAAATCTTACTGAAGACAGCTAGGTTTTTAGAACTATAGGCTTATTTTTCTTTGTTCCTGGGTGAGATTTACATTATTTTTATGCCTGTCATAAATTTCTTTAAGTGCTTAAGATTTGTCTGAGTATTGAGTCAATGTGAGTGTAAACTAACTCTCCTAGTCATAAGATAGGCCACTAGAACGTATACCATGAGACTGCTTTCAAGGAGTTTAGGGGCTAGTCGTAAAAGCAAAACTAATACTCTCAAAAGAGATCAAAGAATAGTTAAGTTATATAGTATTGTTTGTATGTGCAATAGGAATTCTACTGTATCTGTATCTCTTGTAGTTGATGTTAGTTGGGACTGTAGAAGTTGGGGAAGGATTTGTGACTAGGGAGGAAGGGAATTGTGGTGTGTAATTTGAGCATGTGGTATAGGATTTGAAGGGTAACTAGGATTTAGATAGGCAGAGGGCCAGCACTTAGAAGCAGAGGAAACAATGTAAAGAGAAATATGAGTAAGCATTAATGTGAACTATAAATGAAAGAATGGGAATATCTCCTTTGCAGAAGCAGAGAGCTTTATTTGCAGGAGCATTTGAAAGGTAAATAATATAGGCTGAATGGATCCAGATTATATATGTTATCTTGAAAACAAGATAGAGGAGTCTAGACTTGAGGAAATAAGATAGGTTCCCCAGCCAGTAGGTTGCTATCTTCCAGTGGATCATAACACTTTGGAAAGTGATTCCTAAGATCCTGCATGTTTCTGTTTCTGCCCTCTGTGTTTTTTGTTTGTTTTTGATTATGTGGGTATGTGTGTGTGTGTCTGTGTGTATGTGTGTGCACACACGCCCTCCCTGTTTTATTAGGATTAAAAGGGTGGAAGAGAGCCACTACCTTACCTCAGTTCCTCTGCACTTCTGTTACCTTCATTTCTCAACCCTCCATCTCTTTCTTTTTCCTCAAGGAAAATTAAATTTTTCCACCAAAATGAGGTAATAACATTTTAGAGCTTAACATGTGCCAAGCACTTAATGCATTTGCTTCTCACAACCCAGTGAGGTAAGTACTATCTGCATTTTATACACAAGGAAACTGAAGCACAGGGATGTTAAATAACTTGCAAAAGGTCACACAGCTAAATAATAGAAGAGCTGAGAGATGAATCTAAGTAGTCTGTAATGTTGTATTGCCCCTGTGTAGTCATCGGGGAGTGGCTGCAGGTTCTTTAACAGGGTACTACTTTAATTTGTACATTTCTCTCATTTATCAGCTTCATTCTGTTTTCTCTCCATCCTAGAAGCTGTCTCTTATCAATGATCTGTCATCTCAAATATAACTTCTTCCATGATATTAATGTCTGAATTAATGTTTCTGTGTTTCTATAGAATCCTGTGAAAATCTCTATCACAAGACTTGCAAAGTGTTTTGTAATTATCACTTTGTTTGTATATATTTAGTAAAGAAAGGACTAGCAATTTATGAAATCTTTTTTTATAGTCAGACAATAAAGTGATTATTCACATCAACAATGAGCTGAGTAAAAACTGTGTAAACAACAGAGGACTCGACATATTTGCAGTAGAAGTGGCACCAAAATCTACAATGGTAATGCATTGTTTTTTAATTAAAAGCTTTTGTTTTATCAATTTGAAAAAAAATTGCTATTAATGCTATGAATAAATTTGTAGATATGAAGTAAAGTGGAAAATTATTTTGTGTGATATTTGTATTAGTACCATCCTGTACAAGAAGATAGGAACTGGTTCTAATCCAGTTCTCACTATTTGGTTCAATGATTATGGGACATTCACTTAACCTCTCTGCTGCAGTCTCTGTAAGTGTAAAATTAATGTGATATCACCAGTTTTAGGTACTTCACAAAGTTAATGTAAAGATAAAGTGATACATGTGAAAACAGTATTGAATATTATATAGAACTACAAAGTAGTATTAATAGTAATTGGACTTTTGATAATTCAAAATATTTTTGTCTCCATTATTAAGATTTTCTAAGGTAACCTAAAAGAGAAAATGCCTCTGAGCGTTAGATAGCCTGATAAGTCAGGAGCTGAGCAGCTGAAGTTCTGTGTTAGCAGAACTCTAGGCATCTGATTTAGCCAGGAGTTCAAAGGCAGGGAGCGATCAGTAAACCCTGAAACTAGTCTAGTGAAGGGAAAAAGGAAAAAGCTTTCTGTTCTTACCCTTTTCCTCTCTGTACTGTCTATGAAATCCTAAAACAGTCTAGAACAGGGTAAAGAGAATTTATTTTTGCTGTTACTCCAGTGAGGATTTTTAAAAATGCTCTAGGCTTAGTGAGGAAATAATACTTACTTCCCTTTCTGCCACCCCTCTTTACCCACCTTCACAAATACCAACTATCAGCTACTGTATTACAGTAGAATTAGGCTGGATTATTCTGTTGGAAATCAGATTGTAGATTGCAGGTCCCTGCTAAGGACAAATATTAAAGAATTTTATCTGCACAGAGATATTTTTTATATAGGTTCTAGAAATGTCCTATTGAAAAATTAGCCCAAAATTATAGTATATAAAAGGAAAGTAAAGGCTTTCTGTTTTTATGTGCAGGTTTGTCAACATGTAATGCCGCTGAATGAACGACAAGAATGGACATATTATTGTGTGTATTCCCTTATATCTTAAACACTATTTTTAAGAAATTACTGTGTTTGAGACTGTCAGACTAAGAAGAATTATTTCAAGTTTGGTTTGTTATTTGTTGATCACTAAATGTAATCAATTTAACTGATGTACATAATAATCTATTTAATTTGTATGCATTTGGATTTCATGTCCTTATTACATACTTTATTATTAAAATAGAAATAATTTTTTAATGTGTGGCCTTCTTATTAATTTAATGGGATACTTGGCATATTTCATTTGTGACTAATAATTTGAAATTAAATTACAGGTAAGCTTTTAAAAAATAACACTCAATGAATTCTATAAAATCCTATACCCTCTTGATATATTCATCAAAAAAAAATCCTGAAATAAAATATAAATGGCCCAGCTGCAGCCAGGGCCTTGTGCTTTATCCCTGGACTCCGGCCTGTCCACGGAGCACAGTGGATCCAGGACTCCCATCCTCCCGTATAGTTACAGGCATGTGACTGTGAGAGGACCAGGGCAGCTCCTGGGCCTCTTTCCTTCCTGCTGCTTCTGATTGGCTGGTGACATGCAGCCCCTCCACCACTTGCTTCTTCACCAGCAGCCTCTATCCTGCTGCACCTCTTCACAGCCTTGAGCATGTGCCCTCTCACAGGGCTCTGCCAGTGCTAGAGCCCCAGGACCAAGTTTCTGCTGTTGGCAGCGGCCATCCCAATCAGTCTGAGAACAGTTGGACGTTACGTTTCCTTCTAATGAGATCACTGTCTTCACGTACAAGAGCACGAGCAGGTACGACTGACAGGACTGGTCAATGTGATTTGACCTTTGAACAACCCTGCAGGAGATCACAGATCCAGAAATAATTTCCCTAATGAGAGGACCTCTACCCTCTGGAAAGCTGTGAGCCATAATCTCACAGTCTTTCTTGATGCCAAAAGCCATGCAAATACTGCTACTGATGTTCTAAAGAAAATGTGTATGGAATTTCTTCAACTAACAATAATAGTATCATTTGCTCTTTCTTGCCAGAAGTTATCTATAAGATGAAACGAACAGATCACAGGTAGTAATGGCTGTTAACTCACAGACCTTGGAACGTCAGCCATGTGGGAGATGGGACTATGATACTCTGTGGACACAATGCATGTTTGTGATGATGGACATTTTGTTTGCCTGAAGCAAATGTAAATATCTTACAGTATCTATGTGGAATTTCAGGTTTCCTCCTGCAAAAGAATTTTGTATCCCCAGACTACTTGAAGAAGTGGTCAACTAAAGGCATTCAGGTTGTTGCTTGAACTGTTAATACCTTTGATGAAAAAAGTTACCATGAGTTTCATCTTGGTTCCATCTCTGACCCTGACAGTGTGTTGAAAGACTGCACATCATTTCTAGGCACCCCACAACCCCCTGTCCAAGGAAACATGCACAGGAACCTCCAGCTGGTCTCATGCAGGGATATTAAAATACCCCTTGTGCTAGCCCACACCCTGGGAGATCAGGTGGCTCACGTAAGTGATTGTCAGTAATTGCATTTTTACCCAAACCAAAGCAAAACCCTGTGTTGCCAACATGCTTCATGGAATGCCTCAGTTCAACCCTTGTTCTCGAAAATCTGGGTCTGCAAAAAGGCACAATAGCTACTGCCCCAACCTAGGTGAGGCATACAGCTTAACCCAGTGAGGATAAACACATTGAGTTTTGAAATTTGGGGGTACAGATACAAATACATGAGAAATGCACCATCACCCAGAGCTGACATTTTAAAACTTGCCACACTTTTGTAACTTATTTATTTCAAATATTGTATTCAGCTATGTTATCAGTGTATTGTGGCTGTCAGACTTGTGACCACACTAAAAATCACTAAAAGGAAAAAATGTGAATGCAGAAATAGCCATTATATACTGTAGTTTTCCAATGAAAATACAATTAAAGCAAAATTTGGAGAAATTCCTTTTGTAGTAAATCAAAATCTAATCACGACAGTAGGAATATTTTGTTCTGATGGTAAATTTTTTAATGGACTTGTGGATTATTTTTAATGAAATCATTTTGAAATAATAGGCATTAAATCTGAATAGTGTTTAATGAAGTAGTACAGTGCATGAAAAACTAAAGCAATTAAAAACTGTGTAGCCATATCAGTAACAGAATACTTGGCTAGTAAATGTCAACTTTTGAAATATGAATACCAGTGTATTATTTTTACCCAGCACATGCTAGCACATAGTTTAAATGTCACTTGGATTTTTGGCCTTTCATTGGATGTCTGTAAAATGGATTGTTATTATCTAGCAGTTTGAGTTCTTCTAGTGATATCTTAAAAAATAATGCTTTCCCTGGCAGGCTAGGCGTTAAGACTTCATGCTTCCACTGCAAGGAGCACGGGTTCAGTCCCTGGTTGGGGGAACTAAGATCCTGCATGTCACAGGGCATGGCAAAAAAAATGAGTACAATTCAAAAAACATTTTATTAATTGCCAAATGCCTTATAAGTCAAATAAATGTGGCCCTGTATTCTGTTTCACAAAGTATTGAGTTGCAGGAAATAAGTTACCTGGCTGTGCTATCAAAAGCACATAATAAAGTTGCTATCTTTGTTCCCAGTTTTAAAAAGACTTTTTATAACAGGATGATAGGTATCATTGGAAGATGGAGACCCAGAAAGAAGAGTGAGCACTTAAACCTTATCTTCCACCACTGTTACCACTTAGACATACCAAGCCTTTTTCCTTCTCATTATTCACTTATTAGAGGGGGGAAAAAAACCCAGCTATCTTACGGTTCCATCGTCAATTACTCAGTTGAAAAAAAAGGTATTTTGTTTCAAGTGAATTTTTCTTCCAAGTGAATGAAAATCCAAGGGCATCAGCTAGTTAATGAATGTAACTATTCCATTTTTGGAAGTAAATGATTTTTTTAAAGGATTACTTCAGTACTGTGGTACTAGAATATCCCAAAAAGTTTAATTCAAGTCCTGAAATACCAGACTCACAGGTTGATAGCGATTCTTTATTCAACCAAAATATTGTTGATTAACATGTAAGAATGTTTTCTTTAAAGGTGCTACCTTTTTTGAGGGTAGTTTTGTACAGATTGACTATTATTTTTAGAGATAACTTTGCATGTTGTTTAATTTTAAAAGCACAAGGATTCAACTTACGAAAAAGACCATGTAAGTGCCCCAAGTCTCTCCTTTGCTCTCAGTCCCATCCCTGGCTATCTCCATAGTATCTACATTAAAGCTCTCCATGATGAATTTTATCTACAAACACTTCATTGAAATTGGCTTTCTTTCCCATTATTATTTATACATGTTCTCAACTTTTCATCTTTAAGAAAGCTCTCATTCCCCATCTATCTCTATCATTATTCTGTCCCCTTCACACGGAAATGACTTGAAAGAATTGTCTATATTCACTTTCTTGACTCCCATTCATTCTTTCCAGTTAATTCTACTAGTGATTGTTTCACCAAAGACATCAGTAACTTCCTTATTAAATCCAGTGGATATTTTTAAGTCTTCTTTCCAGTGTTAAGACATTGTTGATCTCTCTGACACCATGCTCTCCAGATTTTCTTCCAACCTCTGACCATTCCTTTTCAAGCTTCTTTCCAACCATACTTCAGTACCTTCTCCCAAATTCCACATCCTCTCTTAACTCATTGTAATTCCTTCCTACTCCAAAATTCTACAGTTCCGATATTTTAAAACCAAATTAGTGTTAAATATCAAATGCTGCCAAAGTAATTCTTAAATTGCTATATTTGATCATTTTGATTTTCCATTACATTTGTAGTGAGCTATTTTTTTTAAGCCAGTGACCTTTTTTAAGATCTATTTTTGGTGTAGGTTAAATATGAAGCAGAAACTTAATATACCACACTGATCGTATTTTGGATATAATCCAGGAAAGTGGAAATGTATTTCTGGTTTTGACCACCAGAGGGTGAGCATATTATTTCCTTATTCATTAGTACACACACATGCCAGAGAGAGAGAGATACAGAGACACAAGCTGACTGATAATATTTCTCAGCAATGGGTTAAATCCTTTATGACTTCTAAGATTGCTTTGGGGAAATCAATTGTATCATATACACCCATTCTTTTTAGAGAACAGATAAAAAGTTATTTCTGGTTTGTAAACTGGATACTAAATCTTCAGTTCTTTCACTTCTTCATGAAGTTACAGTATAAGGACATAAAGAGATAGCCCTGCTAGCTTTACATGGGATTATAAAGCTTATCTTTGCTACTCAGGCTAGTTTACTTTCTGGAAAAAATAAGAACTAAATAAGGACTTGAGTAAAAAAGAGGCAAATAACGGAATTGATTTAGGGAAGGTAGATGAGATTCATGCAGAGACACAATTTAGGGGCCAGGAACTAGGAATGGTTGCTGAAAATCTAAAGGGTAAAGGGTTTTGACTGAAGTGTATACATATTAACTATGGCTAATTGTTATCTAAGGAAGAAGAAGAATAGACATTCTCAGTCCTTATGAATAATTTACAAGCTCCGTATATTTGTGATATTTAACCACTGTTGATTTGTACTTTAAAAAAACTGTTACTCTTATTTTTCTACATTAAAACAATCTCATGACAAATTGTATAGGGATCACTGGAAAAAAGATAGTCTGCTGAAAACTAGTTAGATCAACTCATGGGAGGGAAAAGATTTATTTAAGAGTAAAACTAATGTTTCTGAGTTTGTTATATCTGTAGTGAAAACAATGTGTTTAACACCATACACTGAATTTTATTATGTTCAATTATGTTGTTTTTTCCTATAGTTCAATACAACTAATGTTTTATCAGAAATTTATCATTAGTCTTTTTCAACCTGTGGCTTCATTTTTTTTCTTGTTAAGTAATTAAATTTTAACTAGTTAAGTGTCATTTCTAATTTAATAAAGCAACAAGAAAAACATAACCAAATTTACTTAAAGATTTGGGATAGCAAACTTTTCTATTCTACAAAGGGAAAAGGTGGGTAAGTGGCTCTCTGATGAAGTACATTCTCTATTTATACACAGCTATGAAAAACTGAAGCTTACAAAGAAAGAATCAGAAGTACTCTCAACAAAAAATTATTTAATTTTTGATACAGGCCAAGTTCTTCATCTTTAAGAGATAGTTTGTATAGAGAAATATCCTAAATTCTTGCCACAGTCCAATTCTAGCTTCTTCAAGTAGTGCATCTTATATTTGTACATAAGGAAGTGTTCAGTAAAACCAGATGGCCAACTGTTTTCCTATCCTGAAGCACTTAAAACTAGCAAGAATATACTTGAGGTCAAAATCTTACAGATCCTAATGACATGAACACACTTGTAAACTCTGGTTCATCCATAATTAGATTATTTCAGTTTTTCTCTACCCAACTCTTATTAAGTCACCGTTTATTATCTGAAAAATATCATTCTAACACACATAGAGCTCAAATCTCCCTCCCCACCTTTGTGAAAGCCTGTACAAGACCTATATCATCATTTGAAGTACTCAGGAACCAATGGGGAATTAAAACGATTTCAGCATTTAATCAACCCACCTTTATTACTGGATATCTGGAGGGTCATCCTTGAACAGTCAACTCAGGGAGATCCACCCATGTGCCAGGACCCACCTTAACCACAAAATCTACATCAAAGACAAACATATCCTAAGCCTGTGTGTCCCAAAGGAATTGTGTAGTGATCTCATTAATATAAAGATTCTGACTCGGATGAGGAACAAAGCCTGTGAATATGTGTTTCTAATAAGCTCTCAGGTGATACAAGTGCTTCTGGACTGTGGATCATTTTAAACAGCAAGTATCCAGTGCTAGACAATATTCAGAATTCTACAGCTGCCTTCCTCCCAAATTTTCCCATGATTTGTTCCCAGCCTACTTACTCTCTTCTCCATGACCCACTTTTATATGACACTTCACCCAAACTCCCCTTTTAATAACTATTGGCGCAGCCATGCAGTTGGCCACTTTATCTATATCTCCGGTCACCTCAGATCCACCCATGTACCAGGACCCACCTCAGTGGAGATTACTTCTTGTAATCTTTGGCCTCTAGAATCCCTTCCTTCATTTTGACATCACCTCCAGAGTTTCTTATCTAGATAATAAGAGTGAGAGAAAGAATGAAGTACCAAAAGGAAGTTTAAGATAGGAAAGGTGTCTTTGGGGAATCTGAAATCCATCTGAGAGTTACCAGATAATTAAACCTACAATGTTGTTATCAACGCAAGCTTACAAGTATTAGTTAAGTGATCAATCTGTGCTTAGGAGTTCAGAGAGAAGAGAAAGTAATCCCAATAGACTAAAGTAGGGGAGTTTTACAGGAAATAGAAGAGAGAAACTCTACTTTAAAATATGCACAGGGACTAGATTGGGGAAATGGTATGGGGATAACATTTAAGGAGAGGGAATAATGTAAGCACAGGTGCAAGGGTAGAAAAGTTTAAGTAAAGGATGTGAGGAGATCAGTGAGTACACCCATCAGAGAAACACAAAGGGTTAATATACAGTTCCTGGATGGCAAGTTAAAAAAATTAGTTCTCTTCATTGGTGATGGAAGGCACGAGGTTACAGTTGGGAATGACATGACTAGGATGATCCTGCTCCCCACTGTGCCTACCACAGTTCTAATTTATACCACCGAGCAGGAGTAATTATAGTGATTATTAATATCCTCCTTTTCATCATTCAAAGTGATCCAGTTTGAACAATAAATTATATAGTCACCCCAGACATAATGAAATTAGTATTTCACTCAAATGGATTAGAATACTGGTATGCAGCATGTGGTCCCAAGATGTGTGATTCACAAATGGAGAGAAAAAAAAAATACATAATACATTTCTAACGATATACATAGATGTTAAAAAGAAGACCAACATATTATAAACTGGTTAGAAGTATGGTTACATTCCCCCAAATTTAAAAATAGTATTTTAAAATTTCTTTTAGAAACAATTGGTAAACATTCAATATTTTATACATATTCTTAACTTTATTCTTTATTTTGCAATTTAACTTAAATTCAAGGCCAGCTTAAGTTCAATGATCTGTATGAGGTTAATGTCAGCATGTAATATAAATACAATAGTGCCAATTACAGAATGCCAGCATTGTAATCTTTTTGGTAATTACAGATATAAATATGCAGCATTACTAAAAAGTACATATCTCTGTGTCTTTTATAAACATCTGTTGGAAAAATTGTTTGGATTTAGCTTCTTAAAAAGAATTGTTTTCTTCCTAGCAAAGCAGTAACAATTTTGGAAGTCAAGTAGACTGGTGACCAGTATACAAGGACTTATTAATACAACTAGCAAGTATCTAGCACACATATTATTTACAATACAGAAGTAGTAGACATAACCTCTGTCTTCAGGAGAAGAAAGAGCTGAGGAAATGAATTACATGTTATCTTATTAAGAGTAATAGTAAATCTTAAATACATTGATCATTAAGCATAAACTAGTGATGAGGTAGGGTATGACAACTGAAGAGGGCAGGGAAGACATGCCCAATCGCAGGGGAGAAGGGCAATAAGATTCTCTTGGAGGATTGAAGGAATAAAAAAAGTGTGGTCTGAAGCCAACTAGTGCTTTGATTTGTTTTCAGTCATGCAATACAATATTTTTAAAGTTAAATAATGGGAAAAGTCATCTTTTAATAACTATTAAAGGAAATGAGTCATAGACTTGAAAATATTATGAAGTGCTGTACTAAAGTGAGATTATGTTTGGTAGAACCAGTTTGGACAAGTTGGAAAGATTAGTGTGGCTGGTAGATTCAGGAAAATGAGCTAGAACTTATACCTTGAAAGGATAAGAGGGATTCAGAAGTTGTGGGGGCGGGGGGAAGGGTGAAGGAAATTTCAGGCATTTTCTCATGTTTTTCACTTTTCCTAGAATTTCCTGTATTGTATCTCTGCCTAGTAATATCATAGGCAATAAGTCCATAGTCATATACTTATTGATTGCCTAATATGTATAGAGCATTGCTTTATTTATTACATATACACAGGTGAACAAGCTAGACTTTGTTCCTTCTCTCATTAGATAGTCTATCAGAGAAGATAGATTGTGAACAAATATTACACACTCGGCCTTTAACATACATTTTTTAAAATGTTTCATTCTTCATCTTTCCTCAATCAAGAAGAAATTATTACACTTCTTGCACTTCTATTTTAAAACTAATACTTTTTTCTATAAAGTTTTAATTCTGTATTAAAATAATTATTGTACAATAAATTTGACCTTTTTGGGGGGGAAGAGTGAGGTTATACAGGTCTTATTAATTTAGCACATGTATAGCTTCATTTAACCACCACCACAGTCAGGATGCAGGGTAGTTTCAGCACCAAAAACTCCCTTGTACTATCCCCTTACCGTCACATCCTCCTCTCCTCCCAGCTCTATTCTCCCAGTTCCTGGCAATCACTGATTGTTTTCCATCACTATGGTTTTCTCTTTTTGAGACTGTCATATGGGATCGTGTATTAGGTAACCTTCTGAGACTGAATTTTTTCATTCAGCATAATGCTTTTGAGAATTATCCAAGTTGGTGTATCAATAGTTTGTTCCTTTTATTGGTGAGTAGTTTTTCATCATAAAGGTGTACCATAGTTTCCCCAATCATCTGCTAGGTTATTTCCAGTTTTTGATAATATTAACAGAGCTGATGTAAACATTCAGGTATAGGTTCCTCCGTGAATTAAGTTTTCATTTCTCTAGGGTAAATACCTGGAGGTTAGATTACTGTATCATATGTTTAAGTGTATGTTTGACTTTTTTAAGAAATTGGCAAAGTGTTTTCCAGATTGGCTCTACTAGTTTGCATTTCTACCAGGTCTGTATGAGAGTTCCAGTTGTTCTGCAGCCTCATTACCACTTAGTTTGTCAGTATTTTTTATTTCAGTCATTTGGACTGCAAGGAGATCCAACCAGTCCATCCTAAAGGAGATCAGTCCTGGGTGTTCACTGGAAGGACTGATGCTGAAGCTGAAACTCCAGTACTTTGGACACCTCATGCGAAGAGCTGATTCATTGGAAAAGACCCTGATGCTGGGAGGGATTGGGGGCAAGAGGAGAAGGGGACGACAGAGGATGAGATGGCTGGATGGCATCGCTGACTCTATGGAGAGTTTGCGTAAACTCCGTGAGTTTGTGATGGACAGGGAGGCCTGGCGTGCTGCGATTCATGGGGTCGCAAAGAGTTGGACACAACTGAGCGACTGAACTGAACTGAACTGAACTGAATAGATGTGCGGTGTTACTTCACAGTTGTTTAAATTTGCATTTCCCTAATGGCCAGTGATGGCTCAGATGGTAAAGCGTCTGCCTGCAATGTGGGAGACCGGGTTCAATCCCTGGGTCGGGAAGATCCCCTGGAGAAGGAAATGGCAACCCACTCCAGTACTCTTGCCTGGAAAATTCCATGGACAGAGGAGCCTGGTAGGCTACAGTCCACGGGGTCACAAAGAGTTGGACACAACTGAGCGACTTCACTTCTAATGGCCAATGATGTTGAACAACTTTTCATATGCTTCTTTACTATCTGTGTAAATCCTCTTTAATGAAGTAGCTCCTAAGTCTACCTATTTTAAACTGAGTTGTTACCATTGAATTTTGGGGATACTTTATAAATTCTGGATACAGTTTTTGTTGGATATGTGATTTGCAAATCTTTTCTCCTAGTCTATAGTTTGCCTTTTCATTCAGATTGTGTCATATTGAGAGCAAGTGTTTGACGAAGTTCAATTTATCAGTTTTTCCTTTAATGGATCATGCATTTGGTGTCAAGACTAAGCTGTTGCCTAGGCTTGCTTCCCTGGTGGCTCAGAGGTCAAGAATCCACCTGAAATGCAGGAGATGTGGGTTTGATCCCTGGGTTGGGAAGATGCCCTGGAAATAGCAACCCGATCTAGTATTCATGCCTGGGAAATCCCACTGACAGAGGAGTCTGGCGGGCTACAGTCCATGGGTTACAAGGGAGTCAAACGTGATATAGTGACTAAACAACAACAACAAAAACAATTTCAGGATCATTGACTACAGATGACTTTAACTTTTATTCAAATAAATTTTAAGCTCTTGAATAATTTACAGGTGTAAATAGAGTAAATTTTAAATGGTTTTCTATTACAGACACATGTAGGAACAAGTCATTTTAGCAAATTATAAATAGATCAAAATTTAACATAATGAACTAATTCTATGGCCATAAAGAACCTATGATTTAGGTTTAACAAAAGAACAAACATGACATTTGCTGTGTTGTTCAGTATTAATTTGTATGGGGATGTGGAATCATCAATTGTTAATGGTTACCTGACAGCTAGAAGTAATTGAAAATTCTTGTCGAAGATTATCTACAACATACCTATTTCATCAGATTTCTCATCGTTGAGGGACTGCCTTACAGGCCAGGAAGAACTCTTAGGTAGGAGAGAGATTTGGGTCACCATTCTAGGCCTAAACTGGAGACCATCCCAATATTCCTCAATACATAGTGTTACACCATTACTTGATACCACCAGATAGGAAGTTAAGTGTACACAAAGGGTTGTGTTTTATTTTTAAACAACAGTATGATACATGTTTTTATTGTATGCCATATGGGTGCTAGTTTCTAAGGCCTTGTCTATGTGTTGTTAATGGATTACTTTTCAGTATTTTTTATTTTGATAATCAGTTTATGTATAAGTCATATAATGTGTTAAATGGCTAGTGCCACTAATCACCCACTTCACTATCCAGTGTTTCCACTGTAAATTCTACACATGTCTTTTTCATTGTAAATTCCATATGCATACTATTTGCAATTTGTTGATGTCATCCAAGATTGCTGTCCTATAGTAAACATATTTCTTTAAATCATTATAGTTGGAATGCAAATGATGATTTGTGAAAGGTGAAGGTAAAGCTACCTTAATGAACACTGTATTTGGAAATGGAATTTGACCAAGCATTGTACACTTATTTAGCAACAATTTAACCAACCTCCTATTTATATGCACATGTATATGTAAACAGAGAAATCATTCAACTCTTTCACAGAATCACCAACTGCTTGTTCCTTGACCTAGATCAAACCTAGCAAAATTCAAGATAATTTGGTTTAGGAAGGTTTCTAAATGGCATGTTAATAACTTACTTAAGAAACAAATCTTCAGGCTTCCCTGGTGGCTCAGTGGTAAAGAATCCACCTGCCAGAGCAGGAGACATAGGTTTGATCCCTGATCTTAGTTGCTGCGGAGCAGCTAAGCCCATGCACCACAACAATTGAGCCTGTGCTCTGGAGCCTGGGAGCCACAACTATTGAGCCCACTCAACACAGCCAAAAATAAATAAGATTATATTTTAAAAAAAGAAGTAAACCTTCCTTGCCTTTGAATTAACCTAATAGGTCTGAATTCAGGTTTATGGATGGTTAGATGACATATAGAAGAAACACATCTAAACCTTCCTGCTGGATTGATGTTCCTAAAGAAGTTCTCTTTCAAAGTTAAGAAAAGACTTTTTCACACTGCAGTTCTTGGCCTTTAAATGTTGGAGTATCTCAGAACTTGGTGTTGGACTCTTTTTTTTTTTTTCCTATATTCTCTCCCTAGGTGACCTCCTTCATTCTCATGTTTTCAAATGCTATCTATATGCTAATGGGATATAAATTCATATCCCTTGACCAGGTCTCATTTCTAAGCTCTAGACCTCTACATCGAAAACCTTACTCTATTTCTCCTCTTGGAGGCCTGACAGGCACCTCAGACCCTGCATATCTAAAACAGAATTCATGACTCTGCCATACCACCCTCCAACCCCACATTTTTTAAATAGAAGTTCCAATCCCAGATTGCCAGGAGACACTACTCCTTTTCATTAGGTGAATACCCTATTCATATAATTTATTAGTAAGTTCGGTTGACTCTACTTTCTGAAAATCTCTTGAGTCTATTCACTCCTATATATCTCCATTGACTTCCAACTAGTACAATCCACCCACTATGGTTTTCAACTTGCCAGTCTGGTTTCACTTCATCCACTTTCTTTTACTCATCCACACAGCAGACAGAGGGATCTCTTAAAAATACTATTATGATAATAGTATTTCTCTGCCTAAAATACTTTTGGCATGCTACAACAGGGATGAGATTTGAAGGCATTTTGCTATGTTAAATAAGCCAGACACAAAAGAAGAAGTATGGTATGATTCCCCTTATATGAGAATGGAATAACCAAATTCACAGAGACAAAGTAGAATGATGGTTCCCAAGGGTTGAGAGGGAGGAATGAGATATTATTATTTAATAGGTACAATGTTTCAGTTTGGGATGATGAAAAGGTTCTGGAGATAGTGGTAATGGGTGTGCAATTAAAGTACTCAGTGCCACTGAATGTGCTTAAAAATGGTTAAAACTTTTATATTATGTATATTAAGGGAGGGAATATTTGTATACTTGTGGCTGATTCACATTTTTATATGGCAGAAACCAACATAACATTGTAAAGCAATTACCCTCCGATTTAAAAAAAAAAACCTTTTGGTTGCTTGTTGCTGTTATGATAAAGATCCCAATGTTTGACACCATCTAGAAGGCCAGACATGATCAGGCCCTCTATCCCTCAGTTTCTATGTTACAGTTACACTGGTTGCACTTTACACACTTACTGTGTAAACAGTTACACTGATTGCAGTTTAAATCTCTGATGACACAGAATTTCCTTCTTACTTCAAACCTGCCCCCTTAACATTCCCTCCCATGGAATGAAATGTTCTTTCCTCCTTTTTCACCTGACCAACTACTGTTCATCTTTCCAGTCCTCAGCTTATACATCACCTTCTCCAGGATACTTTTCCTGACTCCCTCCAATGACAGATCCTCCTGTTTACATTTTAAAGCACCTCTATTGTATTTGTAGCATTTATCCCAATTCTGATTTGTTATTCAGTATTTGTCTGCTCTAACATATTGCAAGCTCTGTGGGACCAGGGACTATTCTGACTTGTTTACCTTTTTTCTTTTTTTCAAGATTTATTTATTTTTGGTTGCACTGGGTCTTTTGTGCTGTGTGTCGGCTTTCTCTAGTTGTGATGAGCAGGGGCTACTTGTGAAGGCTTCTCATTGCAATGGCTTTTCTTGCAAAGCATGGGCTCTAGGGTGCACAGGTTTCAGTAATTGCAATGCTTAACACCTTTTAGAGAGCTGGTGCTTAGTACCAGTTCAAAATACATCTGTGGAGTGAATGAATCAGTGAATGGATGCCATCTAAAGGATAACTCATTATTGAAATAACATGAGAATTACCACTTAAAAGCGGTAATAAAAAGAAAAAATGTATTTTTATTACTATAGAAACAATATAAATTCTGTATACAAAGCATGGAAGATCCAAATAAAGCACAGAGAAAAATATAAGAATTATTCTATCCCACAACTCAGAAGTAATCATTGTTATATATGTTGATCTATTTTCTTCTAGTCCTTTGCATGTGTTTCTAAAAGAAAGAAATTAAATCACTCAAGTAGGATAATACTATATATACAATTTTCAATGGATAAATTATAGTTTATTTAATCAGTTTATTTTCTAATTAATTTTTATTGGAGTATAGTTGCTTTACAATGTTGGTTTCTGCTGTACCGCAGAGTAAATTAATTATCTCTCTTTCTCTCTTTCGTCACTAAGTCGTGTCTGACTCTTGTGACCCTATGGACTGTATGCAGCCTGCCAGGCTCCTCTGTCCATGGGATTCTCCAGGCAAGAATACTGGAGTGGGTTGTCATTTCCTTCTCTAGGGGATCTTCCCGACCCAGGAATTGAAGCCAGCTATCCTGCATTACAGGCAGATTCTTTACCAACTGAACTATGAGGGAACATATATCCACTCTTTTTTAGATTTCCTTCCCATTTAGGTGACCACAGAACATTGAGTAGAGTTCCCCATGCCATACAGTAGGTTGTCACTGGCATCTATTTCGTACATAATAGTGCATATATGTCAATTCCAATCTCTCAACTCATCCCACCCCCACTTCCCCCTTGGTAATTATGTTTGTTCTGTACATCTGTAACTAGACTTCTGATTTGCAAGCAAATAAGTTAATCTGTATAATTTTTCTAGATTCCACACACAAGCAATATTACGATATTTGCTTTTCTCTTTTTTACTTCACTCTGTATGACAATCTCTAGGCCCATCTATATCTCTGCAAATGGCACTATTTCATTCCTTTTACTGGCTGAGTGATATTCCATTGTGTATATGTATCAGATTTCTTTGAGCAGACACAAATCTCAGTCCACAGTTAGGTGTTCAGGAAATAATATTTCTTTTTCTACAATTCATTTTGATTTCTATTTCATTTGCCTGAGATAATCCATCTGGGACTGTCACCAGGTACAGTTAGCTTATATAGTGCCAAACACAGGGGAAGAAGTGTACCTGGCATACCTGGCATCTGATACCCAATGTCTCTGCAGGCACACGATCATCCTAACTCTTGGCTTCTGGTCCACACTGCTGAGAATTCTCATTTCTGTTTGTATGGGCAGTTCAGGTCCAATGGCTTCCTTTCCCTCTTCAGTTGTCACCCAGGAGGGAATAAGAATCATTCTGCTGCTTTTCTCAATACTACAACTTGGAAATCTCTGTAGGTCAATTTCTGAGTGCAAGCAGAACATGTGAATATGATGGGATACAACTTCCACAATTGTTGTTACATGACAAAAGGAAGATTATCCGGGTACATCTGATCTAATTATACAAGCCCTTTACAAAGCAGGCATTTTCTCCGGCTTTTGGTGGAAGAGGGAGGCAGAGAATGCAGCCATGAGAAGGACTCACTCACTGTAGGCAGCCTCTACGAATAGAGAGAGGAGCCTGGCTCACAGCCAGCAAAGAAACAAGGGCCTCTGAGTTACAACTGCAAGAAAATGGATCCTGCCAACAACATGAATGAACTTGGAAGCAGATTCTTCCCAGAACCTCCAGATAAGAGCCCAGCCTCGCCAATAACCTGACTTCAGCCTTGTTTTATATGGCCTATGAACATTCAGTCCAGCAAAACCCACCCAGACATCTGACCTATAGAACCGTGATAATAAGCGGGCATTGTTTTAAGTCACTGCCTCTGTGGTGACGTGTTACACAGTAAGAAAAGTAACGTAAGGGGATTACATCAAGGTGAGATTACCAGGAGGCACAGAGATTGGAGACTGTGCCACAGGAGCCCCGTCAAGGACAGAGGAGTCTTGCCCTGGTCAGCAGAACCAGCCAGTTAACTCACAAAATCACAGGCAATAATAATAATAATAAATGACTGTCTGCATTCAAGAGTGATTTGTTATGTAGCTAAAGCCAATTATTAAATTATTACATCTTGTGAGGAGAGAGACGTATGGGACAATTCCTCGTAAATGAAAATCCCCATCCTAGTTCCAAAGATAGGGAAGAATAAAGAGTGTGTGAAGTGAAGTTGAGCTCACTGTTTTATAATAATGAGTGACCGCTTATTGAGCAGGTATTAGCACTGTGCAAACAGCTCTATGTTCAATATGTCAGTTAATCCATACAACTCTGAGAGGTCCAAGACTCAGCGATTCTATGTTATATTTTCATTTTGTGGAGTCAAATAAACTTGATTACAGCCAACCATTCTATTCTCAATGCACTAGCCTATAAAATGGGGTTGATTATACTACTTTATTCACAAGATGATACTACAAGAATGATGTACTGATGCTGAAGTTGAAGCTCCAATATTCTGGCCACCTGATGCAAAAAGCCAACTCATTGGAAAACACCCTAATGCTGGAAAAGATGGAGGGCAGGAGGATAAGGGGGAGATGGAGGATGAGATGGTTGGATGACATCACCAACTCAATGGACATGAGTGTGAGCAAATTCCAGGAGACAGTGAAGGACAGGGAAGCCTGGTGTGCTGCAGTTACAGGGTTGCAAAGAGTCAGATGTGATTTAGCTACTGAACAACAACTCTGTAAGCTTTGTGAACTTCTGTGTAAATATTAGAAATCAATATCAGCTGTCTGGAATTTAGTTTTCACATGGTATCTACCCCTGAAATTTATCTGTAGTGACTGCATTAAAACCCATATCAATATCCACATGACACCTATATCAACCTGTATATGAACACTTGACTTCTGAGAGTCAGCAACTATTTGCATTATTCAGCCTCCCTCCTGGATCAAGCTATACCGATTAACCATTAAATGGCCATGAATATAATCAATTTCACAGGTTAACAATAAGCTTTGGCTTTGGAATTGTGGAAAGGAAGTTAATATTTTTTGACCTCTATGTTTGGGCCTGTGTTTCAGGTACCATGCCACCTGATTTACTTACACCAGTTGATTATGACTGAATCTGGTCCAATTATGATTTGGACCAGAACATGGGTAGTTCCGAAAGTGTCTTACTTGAGTCTACTGTGTATCCATGACTGAGAACTACTGACATACAAAACTCCATTAATTCTTGTAGAAACTCTAAGATAGGGTTCGTCTCTATTTTATAATAAAGAAGCGGATGCCCACAGATATTAATGAGCTTTCCCCAGTTAACACATCTTGTAAATGACACATTTCTCAAGCAGAGGAGACAGTCACTCTCACTAAATCAAGGGAGATGCTGAGCCTAAAAGAAAGACTGATGATTCCTACTTAACAATTGAGACTTTCACTGACTCTGTATCCTCCAACCCTTTATGGCCACCTCAGTTCTTGATCTTTTCACCAATTTTCTACTATGTGAATAACTGATGTATTTTGGTGGTAATAATACTTAGCATCACTTTGTGTTTGTACATATGTTGCTCAAGCCTTCTTGTACATTTCTTAGTTCTCCCTGGTGACAGGCAGGCAAATCACTGTAAAAGCTCTGGTTTGGGAACCACACCCACCTGTGTTGGCCTCCTGCATGGACTTATCTCTGTGGTCTTGACTAGTCATTTTACTTTTTGAATCTCAGTTCTGTGTGTATAAAATTGTGAAAATAATAAAACCTATACTTTAGTAACATTATATTCAATAAATTTTACCTATTATTGTAGCCACCCTAACCAGTGGAAGTAGCGTGTGCCCCACCAGTAAACAGGTGGAAAGCAGGAGGTTGAATTAGACCTTTGGAGTTGACCCCTTTTTCTCACACTCGGGGGTGTTCATTCACTCAGCCATGTCCGACTCTTTGTGACCTCATGGACTGTAGCCTACCAGGCTCCTCTGTCCATGGGATTCTCCAGGCAAGACTACTGGAGCGGGTTGCAATTTTCTCCTCCAGGGACTCTTCCCCACCTAGGGAGCAAACCCTCCTCTCCTGTGTCTCAGGCATTGGCAGGGGGATATCACAGATACCCTAATGTTTAGAGAGAATAGAAAGATTAAGAAGTCAAAATCTAGTTAAGGCTGACACTTCCCTTGCTCAGAACATGCTTCCAGAAAGTTATTTATGCATGCAACTCCAGCTTAACCAAAGGAAATGTAGAGATCTTCCTCCACTCACAATGGGGTTACCTCCTGATAAACCCACTGGAAGTTGAAAATATGATCATAAGGGGAAAATGCATTTAATACACCTAATCCACCAAACGCTGTAGCTTAGCCTAGCTTACCTTAAACGTGCTCAAAATACTTAATTTAGCCTGAAGTTGGACAAATTCGTCTAACAGAAAGCCTATTCATTACATGAATGTCTCATGTTATTTAATACGGTACTGAAAGTGAAAAACAGAATGGTGGTATGGGTAGAGAAGGGTTCTACGTGAATTGCTTGTACACCCTCCTGATCAGGTGGCTGATTGGGAGCTGGAGCTGGGTTCGCACAGCTCAACATCACCAGAGTACAGAGTACCTACTACATATTACTGGCCCGGTAAAAGATCAAAATTAGAGGTACAGGATTAGAAGCAATAAGTATTCTACTTATTGCTTTCACACCATCAAAAAGTAGAAAAATTCTAAGTGGAACCTTCCCAAGTCTTCGAAGTTCGCATGTCCCTGCTCTGTATTTTTCCTACTTTGCCTTAAGTCCTTGCCCTGTGACCCAGTCCCTATCCCACCTCTGCCCTTCCACTCGGGGGAGGAGCTGTGGATTTCATTTTACTGTGGATTGGTCGACAAGAGAGGGTAAATCAGAGAGGCTCCACCCTTCTCACAGGAGGCTGGGGGTGGGCGCTCCATTCCCCTCCCTCTCGGACCTGCAAGGAGGTGAACTGGCCGCGGAGGGCCGTCCCCTGTCCCTTTAAGGAGGAGGGACGAGCACAACCGGCGTGGCCCCGACCCCGTCCGCGCCCTCATCCCAGAGCAGCTGCAGCCACAGCTCCGGCCGCCCCTCGCTTGGCAGAGTCCGCTGGGCCCCAGGAAGCAAGTCGTCACCATGGTAAAGATCGTGACTGTAAAGACCAAGGCGTACCAAGACCAGAAGCCGGGCACGAGCGGGCTGCGGAAGCGGGTGAAGGTGTTTCAGAGCAGCGCCAACTATGCCGAGAATTTCATCCAGAGTATCATCTCCACTGTGGAGCCGGCGCAGCGGCAGGAGGCCACCCTGGTGGTGGGCGGAGACGGCAGGTTCTACATGAAGGAGGCCATCCAGCTCATCGTCCGCATCGCCGCAGCCAACGGGGTAAGGGACGTGCCCGCTCCTCCGTCGCCCCAGTCGCCCGTCCGCCTCCGGCCGCGCGCGCTCCCGCGGGGCCACTTCCGCGCGCGCGGCCGCCGAGTCTCCACCCCCAGCTCCTCGGCGCTCTCTCTTCCTAGCCTGCGGCCGGGCGGGGGTCGCCCCGGGCGGGAGAGTGGCCAAGGAGGGCAGCAGAACTGCTCTTCTGACCGCTCCTCCCATCCCTCGCCCACCCCCACCCCGCCCTGGCTGGGCGGGGAGGCGCGAGGCGGGGAGCAGGGCTTGACCTTGGGAGGCCCGGCCCTCTGCCTCCTGCCCCTCCCTTCTCTCTCCTCCCGTCGGTTCTTCCCCTGCCCCCGCCGTCGTCCGGGCCTCTGACATTTACATTAACCTTTTTTGCCTGTGAAGATACAGTTACCGAGCCGAGTGCAGTCACCTTAACCCGGAAAGGTTAGAGGCCGCCGCCTTGCTCAGAACCCTCCTTGTATCCCGCTGGGTTGCCTGCTATTCCCGTCTGGGACTGGCGCTGCCCGCTGGCTGCCAGCCCCGGGCTTTGGGCACCCGCCCCCCCTGGTGGCACGGCGCGCCAGGGCTCGGTCCCCAGTTTGCTGGGTCAGAGCTTCTGCCCTCTGCCCTGGCGCCGCCTGTTTGCTGGGGCGCAGGCTTTTGAAAAGGCTAGTCTTTGCCCGGTGTTGCTTCTGGATCGAACACCGAGGTTGCTGGAGCTGAGTTTTCGTTAGAACAGAACCTACCTACTCGAGCGCGCTCATATGTAAGCGGTCGTGGCAGGCCGGAAGGTTAACGCAACACACTGGTTCCGCCCCAAGCCAAGGAACGTTGACCGACTAAGATGGGCAGGTCCACTAACGTGAGATTTTTGAACTAGATTTTTCAGTAAACCTGGTATTTCTGCGAAAATGTGGATTTATAAACCACAACTGAGGCTGATTGTTTCCTCACTCTTGTAAAAAAGTTTTCTAACGAGTTTTTTTTTTTTTTAAGTTTTCTTTCTATAATTAACAGAAGATTTGGCTTATACTCACCTCTTCTGAAACTCATTCCCTTTAGTAATATTTTTATTCATTTCAGGAGTACTTTTTTCCTCTTATTAATATACTGAGGGCCATTTTGCCAAGCCCTGTGAAAAGCACTTCACTATCTCATTCATCCTCCTCTGGCCCTAGGAAGTGGGCTTCCTTGGAGGCTCCCACTGTGAAAGAATCCCCCTGCCAATGCAGGAGACAAGGGTTCCATCCCTGGGTGGGGAAGATGCCCTGAAAAAAGGAATGACTGTCCAGTATGCTTGCTTGGAGAATTCCATGGACAGAGGAGCCTGGGACTCACAGAGTTGGACAGGACTGAGCGGCTAACACACACACACACACACACACACACACACACACACACACGACTGAGTGGCTAACACACACACACACACACACACACACACACACACACACACACACACACAGCCCTGTGAGGTAGATGCTATTATGGGCATCTTGAAGATGCCAGTGAGAAAACTGAAGCTTAGGCAGGTTTAGCAGGAACTCTAATGGCAGTACTGAGACTCTAGTAGAGACCTGCTGATTCCAAGAACTTGAACAGTTTCTGGGCATGAAGAAACTCTGGAGTCTGAGGATCTGTTTTTCAGTGGTCTCTCAAATCTAAACTGGGAACAATGTACATTTGCCTCTCTGGGTCAAATAACTTATAAGCATCAGAGAGAGAAGATTGTCTGGATCTGTTTCCTTTATGGTCCTGAGTTTTCAGGCAACCTCAAATTCCCTTGAAAGAAGAACCAAGAATGAACAAAAGCTGTATCCTAGTGCAGCTCGTATTCATTTCCCTGTCATCACTTGTGTTGAACTTGCATTTCATTCATTTCTTCAGGAAATATACTGAATCTATATTATGTACAGAGAAATGTGTGGGATAAAAAGGTGATTCAGCAACAAGACTTCTTCTTCAGAAAATTACAGCATAGTGGGAATTTAATGGGTCCAATTAAAAAACTGTCCATTTGAGAGTAGTGTGGGATGGAAGGAAAAGAATTAGTCAAGACTAAAGTTTTTTATTTTAGTATGTATAAAAAACCTCATCACCCTTTTGCTACTGCCCTATTGCTCCCCCCACCCCTTTTAGTCAATCTTTGTAAAAGTTGTCTACATTCACATCACAGATTCCTCTCCTCCCATTCACTCACCATCTCACTGCAGTCTGGCTTCTGTTTCTTTCACCAATTCACTGACATTGTTCTTGCCAAGCCTACTGATGACTTTCTGGTTACTAAATCCATTCCGTTGAATGTTTAGGCCTTATCTTATGTGACCTTCCTGTTTAATCTGGCATTGCTGACTTCATACTTTTTTAAAGTTCTTACTCCCTTGTCTTGATCACTCTCTCCTGATTCTATTCACACTTTTTGAGAGTTCCTACATGGACTGCTTACCCTACCTATATCTTATCCTATTCTCTGGGTTTCTGGTCTCAACTCACTGCCCTCTGATTTTTTCTTCCTATCTTTCCTCACCAGGGATTTAAGTATATTGCCGTTTCTCCTCTGGTGCAATTCAGATAGCATTTTCAGAAAGCTTTCCCCAGCAGCCTCTCTCTGCCACTCTCCCCACTTAAGTGATCTTTCCCCATAGATACTTCTAGAATAGATGACATTTTCTGTTTACATGTGACACTCCCTTGTAACTAGGACAATGCAACTTCCAATGAGTCTTTGTTCTAGTGCCCAAAATCATAAATTGTGAAGTGTATGGAAAATACTTCAAGTATATTCCAGCATTTAACTTAAAACCATAGTTTATTGCCAATACATTTATTATCATTAAACATCTATTATGTGCTTACTTCTCTTATCAGTCCTTATGCTATAAGTACTTGGGATATAATATATCCCTGACCTCAGGAAATCGTCTAGAAGTGGAAGTGGACAGGAATAAGCAGACAACCCAGGCTTCCCTGGTGGCTCAGAAGTAAGGAATCCGCTTGCAATGCAGGAGTCCAGGGTTTGATCCCTGAGTCAGGAAGATCCCCTGGAGAAGGACATGGTAACCCCACTACAGTATTTTTTCCTGGGAAATCCCATGGACAGAGCAGCCTGGTGGGCTACAGTCCATGGGGTCACAGGAATCAGACACGACTGAGAGACTAAACCACTACCGCCGTGTGTCCGGTGTTGTGAGGGAGTTTTGTGCCAGGTACTGAAGGGGCAAGAGCGTGGCAGGCTGTACTTGAGAGTGGAAGGCACAGTGAAAAAGTCTTCACAGAGGCGTGGTAGTGGATTTGAGGCTTAAAGGATGAGTTGGAGTTTCTAAGGTGCATTTGTCAGGGGAGCAATTCTTGGCAGAATAAATATCATAGGAGTTGGGGAC
Organism: Dama dama; assembly: GCF_033118175.1. NCBI lineage: Eukaryota > Metazoa > Chordata > Mammalia > Artiodactyla > Cervidae > Dama > Dama dama. The sequence goes on along the minus strand of NC_083700.1, from coordinate 79,419,231 downwards.
AGTTCCCTTGGGCAAGTTATTCAATTTCTCATCCTTCCCACCCCCTTGTTTGTGAAAACTGGAAATGACAATACATATCCAGAGAGGCTCTTGTGAAGATTAAATGAAGCAGCATATTTAAGAGTACCTGGTAGCCCTCTCTCACCTGGAAACTGGATGACACCTGTAGGGAGACCTCAAGATGAGCTTGAGGACAGGACTTCCTGTGATGAATGTTCTGTTAGTATGGGGACACTGAGTTAATCATACCCAACCTGATGCAAATATTAACCTCCACCCACCCACCCCACCCCGGCCATAGATCTCAGTTTTGTCTCCTACCTTCCTCTACACTTAATGGCCCCAACCAAACTAGAGGGATTCCTTCTTAGATCCCAATAGGGTACAAGTGATTAGCCCAAGCGAGAAAAGAGGGAATTGGGGAAAATGCTCTTTTACTGCTTAAAACTTTAGCCAGACAGACAGTGTCCTCAGCCACTCCCAGTGGGAATCTAGCATTTGGAAGACAGTTCTGGAGTATCCATGTTTCCTATTGTAACACCTCTTGCATCCCAGGAACAGAGGGGACAGTTCCTTGTCTCTTTTCCTGACTGTTTGGCATGGGCCAGGGACATCTGAAAAGTTTGTGGCAGTGAGAAAATAAAGCAATACATGCAGAAGTATCTTGTAAAATATAAAACATGAGGTGTGTTTTAGTGGGTTTGTTTCCTGGAGAGTGTGAAACAACAGAGTTGGAGGGTGGGGTTGTCTCCAGCCTACCTCCTCAACACACTTTACTCTCTCGCATCTGGTTCCACCTGGAACATTCTTCTCTCTTCTGCAACCTTAGATCTGGGCTTAGTTGACACTTCCCTGCTCCTAATCCCTGAATCAGGTGTACCTCTTTTCTGCTCTCATGGCCTGTCTTGCTCACCCCCATAATAACACTGACTGCATCTTACAGCGGTTGTTGATTCGCTCATCTGTAATCCACCTGGCCTCCAACACAAACCTTTTTGACTGTAAGCCCCAAGTGAATGAAGACGGGGCTTGTCTTGTTTTCTGCTTTATCCCAGGAGACTCTTCAGATTAACCACAAGTTCATCTTGAGCTCCTCACCAGTGTTTGTCATCCTCACACTGGTTGATTTGACCCCCTAATGGCTCCTTACTGTGCTGATGAAGCCCATGGGGCTCACACAACATAGTGACCATTTCAGCTTACTTTTTAGCAGCACAGGTGTTTGTAGGCATGTTAGAGTTCAGAATAAGAAACTAATGTTTATTCAGAATTAAAATCCTTACCTGCAGATCATACCTGGGAGGAAAGTACTTCATGGGTGCAATCAAGCGCGTTCAACATCAGGCAAAAACAAATTCATGTATCAGTTACCAAAATAAGGCGTGTAGTAGAATCTATAGGAAAAATGGATCTCACCTTCCCTGCATGCCATTTTCTCAGATTTAAGTTTGGAAAAAGCCAAATTTAAATCTGGGGAAATTCTTGTAACATATGGATAAGTCTATCAGCCCCAGGGTGGTGGAAATTGGTATTTCCCAAAATTCTTCTCAGATCTTCTTGCAAACTCACATGATTCATTTGTGTTTTAAAAGCTCTGAAAATCCTACTTAACACTGCCCAATCAGTTTTCCCAAACTTTTAACCAGGATATTATAACCATCCCTGAAACTACTTGCTTTGGGATATATTTATTTATGGAAAAGATCAACTGGATGAAATATCAGGACACCAGAGATCAGGTTCCAACTCTCCCATTTCTGGCAGATTGGGCAAGTCACTCAAATCTTTCTGTACCACCACCTACCTATTACATTTCTTCTTTTCAGAAACACTGTGGGTCAGTCATAAAGAGGAAAGAAGAAAGAAATTGTTCCCAATATGAAAACACAGTGTTCAAAGTGTTTCAGACTCATGACTAAATCTTCATTGGCCTGATTTGGTTGGCAGTCCTCACTGTGTTTACTCTGGGCTTCTTTCACCTTTTCTATCTTGTGTCTTAGGGATTCATGTGAGTGGTGATTGGGAGAAGCATTGGGAAGGAGGATTTCCAACAGTTGAAGTTATAAAAACAACAAACTCCAAAAAAACAACAACAACAACAACAACAAACCCCCAAGGCAAAGGCACCCTCTTTTCACCCTTTTCAAACAAGCCCCTATGGTTAGCCCTCAGTGGTCTATTCCTTTTGAGGACATCAGGTAAGAAAAGTCTTCTAAAATTCTCCCAACTAAAAATGAAAATAAGCCCTCAATTACTTGGCACACTCAGTAGCCATTTTTAAAAGGTGATTTCCAACTTTGAGCACAGCTCCAAGGGCCACAGAATGACTAGATATGTCTGCATCAAGTTCAGGGAACTTTAAGGGAGAATGAATAGAGCATTGAAACTTACCTGCTTAACTTTCTTAGATCATTTTTCTGAAACTTTAAGGGAGAATGAATAGACCATTGAAACTTACCTGCTTAACTTTCTCAGATCATTCTTCTGAAAGCTCTTCTAAAGTCTGAAGGGGTCCAAAATATGTCACCGTGGCATAAAAGCTATTTTGAACTGAAGGCATTTGTGAATAGGCATTTTCTGAACTCCTTTGCCTGCATAAAAGCAGAGTCTTCTCAACTGTCATAAATCCCTACCCTGGGAGAGGGTTTCTGGAAACCAGGGAAAATTGACTCAGCACCACATCTAAACAGACATTATCACAAAATTATAATATTAATTCCCCATTGTTTTAAAGCCCCAGTTATCTTTTTGAAAAGTCATTTGTTTTCCCAACACGGATAACCACAGTGAAAGTGCTCATCTAGATAGAATTTTGAAGCCTGAAAATGTTAGCTTTTTTCTTTTGGCCTCTGTGCTTTGTCCCTCCCCTGATTTGTCCATCGCTGATGGTCACTTTAAGACAGGAAAAGCTAGGTTGGATAAGAAGTCAATGTCCTTAATGGGTTATCTGCTGGTAGGCTAGCTCCCACCATCTGGCAGAGAATCCCAGGAAAGATTTGAGGCCACAGCCTTTTCTGCTTCACCTCCTGCTTCATGGATAGCTGTTTTAGCTTGGGAACACAAATGGTCTTCATCTCAGCTCTGCAGCGCACAAATTACTAGACTTGGGCAACATGGTGTAGAAGCCACAGCCAAAGAAAACTTCCCTTGGCAGAATCATAATCTCCATTTCTGCTTACAGACTGGCTAGTCTTTGTTTGAGCTTTTCTCTGTATTGTGCCAAGAAGCAGCCAACAAACATTCCTCTTCTGAATTCTCCTAACCATCTGCCTAGAGCTACACCTTTGGTTGGCCCATGATCTGTCTTCCAAGATAGCAGTGGTGAAACTTTTGCCATGGCCATAAAAATTGTGCTAATGCTGCATATCTAAATTCTGTTTTGGTACAGAACACCAAATTTTACATTAGTTAAAACGTAGGTTTGGGCTGCTATAGCAGAGTTCTAAAATAAGTTACTTAAATAAAATAAAGTTTGTAGTAATAGAACCCATTGTAACAGACTGGGTGTGGGCAGTCCAGGGCTGGTGTGGCGGCCCCACTGTGTCAGAAGGTGCTTGTTTCTTTTCTCTTGTTGATCAGCCTCCCCTGGTGAGTTGCCCTTATCTGCATCATGCAACATGGCTGCCCACCACCCTTTGGTCATTTTAACCTACAGGAAGGGAAGAAAAGCGAAGGAAGGCACACCTTTCTCAGAGACTGCATGTCATCAATTTCATTCTTGTCCCATTGGCTGAAACTGAGGCTCAGGCCTCCTCTAGCTGCAAGGGATGCTGGGAAATACAGGCATACCTCATTCTGTTGCACTTTGCTTTATTATGCTTCTCAGATACTAAATTTTTTGCGAATTGAAGATTTGTGGCAATCCTGCGATGAGTTTTTTTCCTGTAACATTTTCTCATTTCATGTCTCTGTGTCAAATTTTGGTAGTTCTTGCAATATTTCAGGATTTTTTAAATCCTTATTGTATTTGTTACAAGATCAATGATTTTTGAAGTTACTATTGCAAAAAGTTGATAACTTGCTGAAGGCTCAGATGATGATTAGCATTTTTTTAACCAATAAAGTACTTTGAAATTAAAGTAAATACATTTTTTTAGACATAATGCTAATGAACACTGAATAAACCACATAATAATATAAACATCACTTTTATACACTGAGAAACCAAAAAACTTATGTGACTTGCTTTACTGCAGTATTCACTTTATTACAGTGGTTTGGAACTGAACCTGCACTATCTCTGATGTATATCTATATCAGCATTATGCTGAGTGCTATGTATTAGGCTAAATATTTGGGGTGTCAGTCTAAATGAAAGGGAAAATTGATATTAGGGAACACCCCACAGTCCTCATTATCCTAAACATGCTTTCCAAATTTAGTGAAAACCACTCAGTCGTTTTCAAGTGATAGAGTTACAGAGAGAACACAGAAATTTGATTTTATATTGGTAACTAGATTTTTTGAAAAGACCTTGACTATCATTTATTCCAACTACAGGCCTAAAAAGGAACCTAGGCACAATCATTCGCATTATGGAGGACTTTTTAAATAAAGCAACTTTATTGAGATATAATTCACACACCACACAATTTATCCATTTAAAGTATATGACTCAGTATTTTTTTTTAGTGTATTTATAGCATTATGCCAGAGAAGGCAATGGCACCCCACTCCAGTACTCTTGCCTGGAAAATCCCATGGACGGAGGAACCTGGTAGGCTGCAGTCCATGGGGTCTCGAAGAGTCGGATACAACTGAGCGACTTCACTTTCCCTTTGCACTTTTCTGCATTGGAAAAGGAAATGGCAACCCACTCCAGTGTTCTTGCCTGGAGAATCCCAGGGACGGTGGAGCCTGGTGGGCTGCCGTCTATGGGGTCGCACAGAGTCGGACATGACTGAAGCGACTTAGCAGCAGCAGCAGCATAGCATTATGCAGCCATCACCGCAATCTAATTTTAAAATATTTCCATCACCTTAATAGAAGCCTTGTGCATTAGCAATCAATCCCTCTTGCTTCCCTACCCCTTCATCATAAGCAGCCACTACTGTACCTTGTTCTGGATGTATGCTTGGTCACTCAGTTATGTTGGACTCTTTGCAATCCTGTGGACTGTAGCCCACCAGGCTCCTCTGTCCCTGGGGTTTCCCAGGCAAGAATACTGGAATAGGTTGTCATTTCCTACTCCAGGGTCTTCCCAACCCAGGGATTGAACCTGCATCTCTTCCGTCTATTGCACTGGGAGGTGGATTCTTTGCTACTGTGCCACCAGGGAAGCCTGTACTGTACCTGAGGCCTCTATAAATTTGTATGGGTGGATTTTACACAGACTGAATATTCAGTTTTAGTTGCCATACGGAAGTTATATTTGACAGGTAAAGCCCTGGGAATGTGAGAAACAAAGGCAAAGGGTCCATATCAAGAACAGGAGTTAGTGTCTTATGCTTCTGTGCACACTGTCTGAGCGTTATTGATACGCAACAGTCCTCATTCTCCGGGAACCTCCAATTGCAGAAAGAAGACTGACACAAAAACAGACAATCACCGTTAAATTTTATAAGAGCTAGTACTTAAAGAAAAAGAGATCACTATGGACACCAGGCAGGGACGCCTGCCCCAGCTTGGGGTGGGAGTGAGTGTGGGAGGGGATAGTGTGTTCAATGAAGGTTTTCTGCAGGAGATGAGCCTACTTTTTGCAGCAGACTCCTTGTCCATAGCCAACCAGGCTGTCAAAAAAAGGAGGAGAAGTTTTTCCAGGAGAACAGCTTCTTCATTTTCGAGTGTAAGCAGTCAGATTTCTTTTTTTTTTTTTTACAAATGTATTTGAACTTATATATCCAAATTAGTGTTGTTCCCTGCCAAATCACCACTCTGGGAACCGTACACTTATTCCAGTGATGCGTCTAGTGCTGAAAGCATTTTGAAGCTCCTCTATGGGAGTTATTTTTCAGCCAGTCGGTTTATGGGTCACCTAGGGAAACCAGTCACATTATTTTATAGTCATGCCTCATTTTTCACCTAAAACGATATAATAAGATTTGATCACCCACTTTATTCATTAGACGTGGCTCCAACCAATTTTCGTCTCTTTCCAAAGTTCACATCTATTCTCAAAGGATGAAATTTGTCATGACTGAAGACTTTCAAAGAAAAGTGCCACAGACTGTAAAGACAGCTGCTGAAAAAGAGTTCCAGAAATGTTAGTGCAGCGTCAACATGGTTTGAATACATGCGCTGCTTCCCAGGGTGCTTGTCTTGAAGGAGAAAATATTAATTTAGATGAAAATATTCTACTCTTGCATAACTGTTGAAAATGAGTTACATTTTGTACTATTCAAGCACACTGCCCTGAAGAGAAGAATTTAGAAGACAGGCCATGATGAGGGAGATTCTGGCATGCTGCTTACCTTCTACAGTTTACTGCAGAGGCCTGGGAATTCAGTTCTCTTCCATCCTGATAAACATCTCAACATGTTTCAGTGCATTCAGAAATTGTGCACAGTAGGAAGGTTTGAAAACCCAAGTAGACAAAATGACCCTGAGCTTGGAAAGGAATCCTATCAGCTCAAAGCCACAAGAAACAAAAACCTAGATGTTTAGCCTGTACCCACCTCAGCTCCAACAGATCATTCCAGCATTGCAAGGAGGCCAGAAAATGGAGCTGGGATTCCGTAAGTGGGTGGGGATGGGGAGGGACCTTTTGCATTAGTAATAAAACTATTATGTTACACTGCTCCCATGAGGACTTTGGAAAATACATTTTGTGGAGCAAAATGAAATCCACTTAAAAATGAAGCAAAAGGGAAATAAATGTAGAAAGCTCAGAGGGAATCAGGAATAAGGTTGACTTCTGTCACAGAAGCCAGCTGCCTCTCTGTGTTGGGCCATGCAGTTGATGCCAAGTCCTCTGAGGTCAAATCCATGAGAAATACTCTCATCACACAGTTCAGCATAACCAGTTACCCTGTAAGTAATGAAGAGAGTAAATAATACCTGCCTTAAAGATTCATATGAGGTGATAATGATAACCTTATATGCAGAACAGAAAAAGAGACACAGAAATACAGAACAGACTTTTGAACTTTGTGGGAGAATGTGAGGGTGGGATATTTCAAAAGAACAGCATGTATACTATCTATGGTGAAACAGATCACCAGCCCAGGTGGGATGCACGAGACAAGTGCTCCGGCCTGGTGCACTGGGAAGACCCAGAGGAATCGGGTGGAGAGGGAGGTGGGAGAGGGGATCGGGATTGGGAATACATGTAAATCCATGGCTGATTCATATCAATGTATGACAAAACCCACTGGAAAAAAAAAAAATGTAACATAGGGGAAAAAAAAAAAAAAAAGATTCATATGAGGAGATGAAGTAAAATTTGGAAAGTGTTTATCATAGTGCCTGACATAAGTGTTTAGTAAACAAAAGATTCTGATGATTCTAATAATGTTTATGGTTATTCCAAACTCTGAAGCCAGGGGAGGGCAGAGGGGATGGTCTTCTGTGCCTGCCACCACCTCCCATTCCATCTCTGTCCATACATTATCCCTTGAATTTGATCTGTGAGGCAGAGGTTCATAGTTGCTGTGTCAGTCACGAGCCCACTGATATGCAGCCTTCACCTCATTGGAGCCGTGAGCTAGCAGTGGGTAGTTGAAGATGGGTATTTTAGGATGGATCTGAGGGATGGTTAGCTGACCCATGCCAATGTCATGCTGTAGACCAGAAGTTGCAAGAGATGTGTGCTGGCATTGCTGTGAACCTCCTGGACTACATGGATTTTCTCATTCAGTAAGCATTGCTGAGCACTCTTTATGTGCCAGGAAGTGTGAGATGGTTGCAGGTACAAAAATGAATCAGACAAAGTCTTTGTTTTCAGGATTCATGCCAGTGGAGGAGAATTTATAAGCAGTTATAAAAAATATGGTTCGAATACTAGTGTATTAGCTTCCTGTTGCTGCTATGACAAATGACTCCAAACTGGGTGGCTTAAAACTACAGAAATGTATTTTCTCACCATTCTGGAGACCAGAAGTCTGAAATCAAGGTTTTGGCAGGGTTACACTCTCGCTGGATCTCCAAGGGAGAAGTTCAGGGAATCAAAGGAACACAGAGCCACTCAACCCCACCTTGAAGGGGAAGGGAAGACCGAGGATGTCTTCTCTTCCCAGGCAAGGTAATTTCTGAGCAAGTACAGATGATAAAGAGGAATCAGGGAGAACTTAGCTGAAAGTGAAGTGAGGGTGGAGGCAGAGTACAATCATTGGTTTAAAATGCACATACCTGATACCTCATACCAATGCTGTCCTATTTAAAGTATGCTAACAGTAATGACCGACAAGATTCCAGACAAGAAGGTTCCAGAGCTCCATTATCCACAGTGCTTCTGTAGACTCCTGACATAATGTCAAATGGAAGACAGGCCATTTGGTGGCTCCTTACCAAATAACTTAATTCATAGTGATGGGTTGGAATGGAGGATTTTGATTCAAATCTCAGTTGTACAATTTATTGTACAATATCTTGTATTCTGGGCTTCCCTGGTGGCTCAGATGGTAAAGAATCTGCCTGCGGTGCAGGAGACAGGGTTTTGATCCCTGGGTCGGAAGATCCCCTGGAGAAGGGAATAGCTACTCACTCCAGTATTCCTGCCTGGAGAATTCCGTGGACAGAGGAGCCTAGCAGTCCATGGGATTGCAGAGTTGGACACGACTGAACGACTAACACTTTCATATTTTTCATCATGTATTCCACTTAACTAAAGCTCAGTTTTTGCACTTGTAAAATGGAATCAATTCTAGTATCTGCTCTATTGGGGGGTTTTATGATAATTAGTTTAAATAATGAGTACACCAAATTTTGGGGAACTATAAAGTGCAACTCAGATGAGGGTTTCACTGTTGCTTTAGGAGAGTCACGCCATGGTGACTTTTTTTTTAACCCTTTTTTTTTTATATTTTAATTGAAGGATAATTGCTTTACAGAATTTTGTGGTTTTCTATCCTACATCAACAGGAATCAGCCATAGGTACACCCATGTCCCCTCCCTCCCGAACCTTCCTCCCATCTTCCTCCATATCCCACCCTTCAGCCTGTCTGACTTAGGGAGCTCAATCATAGTGACTTTTGACTTAAGCCTCCTGCCAAAACAAATCTCAATGTCTAATTTTATCTATCATCTTTCAAAGTCCAAAACTCAGATGTACTAAAGAATAACCAAAGAGTAAATATATCATGCCATTTTGAGGATCTTAGTGGTATATCCACATTACCCCTTTTACATTAGAATTTTGTTTCAGTATAACTTTTTTTTTTCAGTGTAACTTTTGATGTCAGACAGACACAAGTTAGATTCCTAGATATGCTGTTTATTAGCTGTTTAATCTTGAGCAAACTGTCTGAACTTTTTTTTTCTTTACTCATTTGTATAATTAAAATAATATGTCACAGAGGTGTCTCTAGAAAATTATAAGATAATGTGTAGGAAGTTACCTTGCACAGTGCCTTACACATAGTCATAATGAGCAGATTGCTACACTGGGTAGTAGGGATTTTGATGAGAAATACAGACACTATCAACTTTACCTTGCATATAGTCCCCCAGGCAGCTCCCACCTTCTCAGTTTCACTTTTCTTCCAGTTGGCCAGTAACATATCATGATGCTCCATACCTATTAGCCTATAAATTTCAGAACAGAAATGTCTTTCTTACAGAGAGAGTGTTTCATTCACAGGTCCTGGGGTAGGGTGGGGGACCTGCTGTACATAATTTTAGGTTTTTGAAATATATGATCAGCCTGATACTCAGTTATCTCAAAAAGAATACAGCACCATGCCCCCAAATCAGCAAAATTGTCCCCAAATGGCTCAGTACTAATCACAGTGTTTGGTATTTGCACACCAAACCCTCATGAGGTCTACTCTTTAGGGTTTTAGGGTAGTGGTTCCAGTATAAGTTGGTTGGGTCTGCTTGCTGCAGCAACTTCTCCTGAACAACATTTGAGGGGTGATTTTACCTGCCAACATGTACAGAGCGTTTTCTCGTTGCTCAGTATTGGACTGTGCGTTTGGGGCACACACAAATGTGTGAGTGGTCTCCAGCTCCCTGCGGAGCTTGTCATCCAGTGGGCATTGCAAGACTGTGGCAGCACCTCTGTAGATTGTCACTGGGAGTCCAGGGAGAGGAGTACTGGACAGGCAGTCAGAAGCTTCCAGGGGAGATGTGTCTGAGCCAAGTCCTGAAAAGGATGGTGAAAAGAAGCCTGGAAAAAGTGGAGACATTCCACGTAGGGGCAGTGGCAAAACGAGGAGGCCATTGTGGGAAGCAAGCCCATAGGCTTCAACTTTAAATAGAACTCCATAGCAGAGAGGGAGGAGAATGGCAGGGCAGCCTGAGATGTGTTATCACCACACAGGTCCTCAACATCGAGGCTTTCTGTTATACACAGGTCAGCCTGAGACCCAGTCTGAGAATTATCTTATTATCCCAGTGGGAATCAGGAATCTTAGAGACATGAGTTAACAAATGTAGAAAGCTATTTATAAGGGGGCTAGAGTATTTGTATTTGTCTAGTAACATATGAAGGCTCTATCAGTTTGCTAAGTCTGTCTGGCTTTAACCGGCAGATTATATGGCATGTGACCATCTGTATATGACCTGAAGGTTTCATCAGGGCAAGTTTTAAAAACATGGGTTGGTTGATCTGAATCCATATTGTAGAATGAATGATGCACAGTTCACTAAGCTAGATCACATGTTTATTTACCAAAAAAAAAAAAGAGAGCGAGAGAGACATACAGTGCATACAGTGCAACTGTACTGTTCCCCCTCATTTTAGTCACTCAGTCGTATCCGACTCTTTGTGACCCCATGGACTACAGCACTCCAGGCTTCCCTGTCCATCACAGACTCCCAGAGCCTACTCAAACTCATGTCCATTGAGTCGGTGATGCCGTCTAACCATTTCATCCTCTGTCGTCCCCTTCTCCTCCTGCCTTCAGTGTTTCCCAGCATCAGGGTCTTTCCCAATGAATCAGTTCTTCACATTAGGTGGCCAGTTCTTCACATTAGAGTTTCAGCTTCAGCATCAATCCTTCAAGTGAATATTCAGAACTGATTTCTTTTAGGATTGACTGGTTGGATCTCCTTGCAGTCCAAAGGACTCTCAAGAGTCTTCCCCAACACCATAGTTCAAAAGCATCAATTCTTCAGCGCTCAACTTTCTTTATGGTCCAGCTCTCACATCCATACATGACTACTGGAAAAACCATAGCTTTGACTAGATGGACCTTTGTTGGCAAAGTAATGTCTCTGCTTTAAATATGCTGTCTGGGTTAGTCATAGCTTTTCTTCCAAGGAGCAAGTGTCTTTTAATTTCATGGCTACAGTCACCATCTGCAGTGATTTTGGAGCCCCCCAAAATAAAAGTCTCTCACTGTTTTCATTGTTTCCCCATCTATTTGCCATGAAGTGATGGGGCCAGATGCCATGATCTTTGTTTTCTGAATGTTGAGTTTTAAGCCAACTTTTTCACTTTCCTCTTTCACTTTCATCAAGAGGTTCTTTAGTTCTTTGCTTTCTGCCATAAGGGTGGTGTCCTCTGCATATCTGAGGTTATTAATATTTCTCCCGGCAATCTTGGTTCCAGCTTGTGCTTCATCCAGCCTGGCATTTCACATGATGTACTCTACATATAAGCTAAATAAGCAGGGTGACAATATGCAGCGTTGATGTCCTCCTTTCCTTATTTGGATCCAGTCTGTTGTTTCATGTCCAGTTCTAACTGTTGCTTCTTGACCTGCATACAGATTTCTTGGGAGGCAGGTCAGGTGGTCTGGTATTTCCATCTCTTGAAGAATTTTCCAGTTTATTGTGATCCACACAGTCAAAGGCTTTGGTGTAATCAATAAAGCAGAAATAGTTGTTTTTCTGAAACTGTCTTGCTTTTTCAGTGATCCAGCAGATGTTGACAATTTGAACTCTGGTTCCTCTGCCTTTTCTGTATCCAGCTTGAACATCTGGAAGTTCCTGGTTCATGTACTATTGAAGCCTGACTTGGAGAATTTTGAGCATTACTTTGCTAGTGTGTGAGATGAGTGCAGTTGTGGGGCAGTTTGAACATTCGTTGGCATTGCCTTTCTTTGGGATTGGAATGAAAACTGACCTTTTCCAGTCCTGTGGCCACTACTGAGTTTTCCACGTTTGCTGGCATATTGAGTGGAGCACTTTCACAGCATCATCTTTTAGGATTTGAAATAACTCAACTGGAATTCCATCACCTCGACTAGCTTTGTTCGTAGTGATGCTTCCTGAGGGCCACTTGACTTCACATTCCAGGATGTCTGGCTCTAGGTGAGTGATCACACCATTGTGGTTATCTGGGTTATGAAGATCTTTTTGGTATAGTTCTTCTGTGTATTCTTGCCACCTGTTCTTAATATCTTCTGCTTCTGTTAGGTCCATGCCATTTATGTTCTTTATTGAGCCCATCTTTACTTGAAATGTTCCCTTGGTATCTCTGATTTTCTTGAAGAGACCTCTAGTCTTTCCCATTCTATTGTTTTCCTCTATTTCTTTGCACTGATCACTGAGGAAGGCTTTCTTATCTCTCCTTGCTATTCTTTGGAACTCTGCATTCAAATAGTTATAGCTTTCCTTTTCTCCTTTGCCTTTAGTGTTTCTTCTTTTCTCAGCTATTTGTAAGGCCTCGTAGACAGTCATTTTCCTTTTTGCATTTCTTTTTCTTGGGGATGATCTTGATCACTGCCTCCTGTACAATGTCATGAACCTCCATCCATAGTTCTTCAGGCACTCTATCAGATCTAATCTCTGAATCTATTTGTCACTTCCACTGTATAATTGTAAGGGATTAGATTTATGTCATACCTGAATGGTCCAGTGGTTTTCCCTACTCTTCAATTTAAGTCTGAATTTGGCAATGGTGAGTTCATGATCTGAGCCACAGTCAGCTCCCAGTCTTGTTTTTGCTGACTGTGTAGAGCTTTTCCATCTTTGGCTGCAAAGAATATAATCAGTCTGATTTCCAGATTGACCATGTGGTGATGACCATGTGTAGAGTCTTCTCTTGTGTTGTTGGAAGAGAGTGTTTGCTGTGACCAGTGCATTCTCTTGGCAAAAGTCTGTTAGCCTTTGACCTGCTTCGTTTTATACTCCAAGGTCAAGTTTGCCTGTTACTTCAGGTAGCTCTTGACTTCCTACTTTTTGCATTTCAGTCCTCTATAACAAAGAGGACTTCTTTTTTGGGTGCTAGTTCTAGAAGGTCTTGTAGGACTTAATAGAACCATTCAACTTCAATTTCTTCAGCATTACTGGTCAGGGCATGGACTTGGATTACTGTGACATTGAATGGTTTGCTTTGGAAATGAACAGAGATCGTGCTATCATTTTTGAGATTGTATCCAAGTACTGCATCTTGAACTCTTGTTCAAAAGATGGGAGAGAGGCACAGTGCCGCTGTGCTGTTTCCCCTAGATCTCAGCGAAGGGGCTGGGGTCGTCCATGACCTTTTTTTTCTCTTGTTACTTTAGTGTCTGTCGCTCTAACTTTTCACTCATCACTTTTCTACCCCACACTGAAGTTCACCTTCCGGGATGAGCACCTTGAAAACCTCTCTGCTTCTATCTGCAGTTACCCAGTGCTTCTCCAGGAAGCAGCACAAGCTTTTGGCCTCAACCACACAGACAAAGCAGCTCTACCTCCTTCACTATTGCTACTTCTAATTCTGTTCCTTTGTGTTACTGCACAAGTCTGTGTGCTGTGGAAACTACCTGAAATGTCAGGTCTCAGGCAGAAGTTCTCTGTTGTGCTTTGGAAGTCCTCTATGATGGTGGGAGGAATTTTATAGTTGAAGTTGGTCTCCCTGTGAGGATTGCTTACTTGACTACTGCCTGGAAAAACTCACCTCTGTTCATCAGGGACTCTATTCACTGAAGTCCTTTAACTCTCACTACTGACAACTTAGCCACTCAGACATTTGTTAACTATCCACCATACTTCATTTCAGGCACTGAGGTTACAGAGGAACAAGTTCTTTCTCCTCATCACTGAGCAAGGAAGGACGCTTGTTTGTGTATGGACCGTGTTCTTTAGTGATAAGAACCAAGGGCAAAGGAAAGAGGTGTGTGTGTGGGGGGGTCCACCTAACGGTCTCTCTCTCACACCAGCCACCCAGCTGTGAAGAAATCAGCTGTCACTGGAGTTGGGCTTTCTCTCTCTATCTTTTTTTAACCACTTATTGTATTAGTTTCCTGGGGCTGCTGTAACACACAGTACCATAAAGTGAGTGGCTTAGAACAACAGAAACTTATTCTGTCACAGTTCTGGAGGCTGACAAGTCCAAGTGCAGTGGGTTGTACAGGCCCAAATTCATATACTTTCCACTTGGACAACATCGATTTGAGAGTCACCTGGAATCTATTTCCTCTTAATTTTCTCCAAGTTAAGACACACTTGATTATCCAAATGAGCCATACAGCCTATTCATGAGCTTTGGCATTAAAACTGGCATGAAAGCCTGCCTTCCAATATTAGTTGTGAGACTCTGAGCACATCATTTATTCTCTAAGCCTCAGTTTCCTCATCTGTAAAATGGGGATGATGAGGATATCTGTATTACAGGGTTTTATTTGCATGTTACTTGCATGAGAACCTGCATGATAGTCCTATGATAAGCCCTTTATATGATCTCCTTTAATCTTATCAACAACTCTTAACTAGATCTCTGTTTCACAGATGAGGAAATAGAGGATCACTGATTTGTTCAAGATCACCGTGATACTATAAATTATCAGGAGTGAGGATTCAAACCCAGATTTCCACTGTGCTGAATTCTTCAAGGAAATTAATTTTAATAGAGTTATCTAGAACTCTATTCCCAAATCTTTTGTGTCTTATGGTATAACATTTGATTTTTCTGAAGCCTTGTTCTCACTTAAATCTTAAGGCCCAGCGAGAGTCCTACCTCTGCCCACTTGAGCTGCTGTTCATCCCAGGAGTTCCCATAAATGATGTAGAGTCGAAAAAATGACCACATTTCTTTAGATTGCTGTTTTAAAAGCTTTTTCTTGTTGAGTACTTGCCATTCACATGGCCACCTATTATAGTAGGAGTGTAGGCTCTGGGGCCAGATTGCCTGTGTTCAAAACCTGTCTCCACTCTTTCCCAGCTACTTGACCTTGGGCGGATGACATAACCTCTGTATCCTAAGGTAGGGGCTGAGAATAATGCTACTGATCTTGTAGGGTTGTTGTGAAGATTGAGTTAATGCTTGTAAAGCTCTTGGGATACTGCCCTGCACGTTGAGACCTATTGCAATGATCTCCTACTATACACAGCCTTTAAAGCAGTGTCATTTTCCCTGTTTTACAAATAAGA
Source organism: Dama dama (assembly GCF_033118175.1). Lineage (NCBI taxonomy): Eukaryota > Metazoa > Chordata > Mammalia > Artiodactyla > Cervidae > Dama > Dama dama. The sequence continues at coordinate 79,403,834 of NC_083700.1, read as the reverse complement.
AAACTGAAACCAGAAAGGTCATACACAGCCAGAAGCTGGCAAACGCAGGATTCAGACCCAAGACTGTCTGACCCCTTCCTTTACCTTTTCCCTTCCTTGTTGTAGGTGTCTATCTGACTGACCCGTAGCATTGATCCACTCCTGCCTGGGCCTTCTGCTCTAGAGATCAAGGCATGTGTTCAGTTCAGTGCAGTTCAGTCGCTCAGTCGTGTCTGACTCTTTGCGACCCCATGAATTGCAGCACGCCAGGCCTCCCTGTCCATCACCAACTCCTGGAGCTTACTCAAACTCATGTCCATTGAGTCAGTGATGCCATCCAGCCATCTCATCTTCTGTCGTCCCCTTCTCCTCCTGCCCTCAATCCCTCCCAGCATCAGGGTCTTTTCCAATGAGTCAACTCTTCACATGAGGTGGCCAAAGTATTGGAGTTTCAGCTTCAGCATCAGTCCTTCCAATGAACACCCAGGACTGATCTCCTTTAGGATGGACTGGTTAGATCTCCTTGCAGTCCAAGGGACTCTCCAGAGTCTTCTCTAACACCACAGTTCAAAAGCATCAATTTTTCAGCACTCAGCTTTCTTCACAGTCCAACTCTCACACCCATACATGACTACTGGAAAAACCATAGCCTTGACTAGACGGACCTTTGTTGGCAAAGTAATGTCTCTGCTTTTTAATATGCTATCTAAGTTGGTCATAACTTTCCTTCCAAGGCGTGTGTTAGAAAGATGGAATAAGCCTTTGCCAATATCTCTGTTTTGGTTGTTTATGTAACATTTACTGAGTGGCTAGTCTATAGCCAGGCATGGTGATAAGCACTTTACATGCCTTTCTTCATTGATGTCAGAACCTTTAAAGGAAATTTTGCTATCCCTATTTTACAGATGCTCTGGCTCAAAAAGATCCCATAGAAAAAGATGTCCTTCCTCTCTTTCAGTTTCTTTACAGCTGCACATCCTAGTTTGGCTAAACCATGTAATTGGAAACATCCTTAGTGATGAGATAGAAAACATAACATCACTGTTCCTCTGTTCTTCTTAAAAGTCAATAAATCCACCATGTTTTTACCGTTTGATAGAGGGTCAATCACTGACTACCACAAAACTCCGAGGGACACAGGAAATCCTGCTTGTGTTTCCATTTTCTACCACAAGAGGGAAACATACAACCATAAATGATTTGAAAATAAAGCCATTCTTTAGATAGCCCTCTTTTCACCAAGAATGGTGGGTGCCATACTATGGTTACCTAGACAAGGTGACATTCCACTGGAAATGGTCCTGCGGCTAGGAGTTGCAAGCCGCCTGCTTGGTTCAGAAATCCCAATCGGTGGACCAAGCTATTGCTGTCACAGTAAGAAAACAGCAATTGGCTGGATTTTCAAGCAGTTGTTAAGCCGCACCATTCTAGGGCCAACAGAGAGTAAAATGTGAATTTTGCTACCAAGGTCTGGTATCCAGGTTCACAGTCAGGATGTGTCCCCGCAGTATCCAAGAATTTCCCAGGCAGACCTAGGCTCTTTGGATCTCCCCTACAGAAAAAACGTGATGGAAGAGACATTTAGATGTTGGTTTGCCTTTCACTGTGAGATCGGGGGCCTTCCCTGCGGTCACACTGTCAGATGAAATTGCTACTGAAAAATGACTTCCGAGCAAGCGTTTTCAAGCAGTATGTGACTCTCAGCACACAGAATACTAGGAAAGCTATGTTCCTTCAAGGAAGCATAGGCATCAACAGAGTGTGTTTTCAGGCCTCTATCTATCAGGAACTGTGTAGCTTCTAAGACGTGAGACCTCCAGGTTTTCCCAGATCACCTAACTTCCAGACTGAGGGCACTGTGTCTCCCTGCACTTTCCAAGCCTTGTAAACACATTCCTAGGTCATACCAGGACTGCCCAGGAGGAAGCAGGCTGTGGGAGTGCGTCTGAGAGTGCCAGGTGCCATACTGTGGTCACCTAGACAAGGTGACATTAGCTCAAACGGTAAAGAATCTGCCTGCGATGCAGGAGACCAGAGTTCGATCCCTGGGTTGGGAAGTTCCTCTGGAGAAGGGAGTGGCAATCCACTCCAGTATTCTTGTCTGGAGAATTCCATGGATAGAGAAACCTGGTGGGCTACACAGTCCATGGGGTCACAAAGAGTTGGACATGACTGAGCGACTAACACACACTTTTTACCAAAGGATTTTGATACATAATTCTTAGTAATTAGACAGAATATGGGAAGATATTCTATTAGCTCCAAATGAATATTCTTCAGGAATTTAAATGAAAAAAAATCTGAAGATGCTCCAGAAGGAAATAAGATAAAAATACATATAAAAATTGTATATGAACTATATACATTTTTTTTTTAGGTCAGAATGATTAAATATTGGTGATTTCTTATTAAACAGAAGTCCTCTTGACATGTACTTTTTCTATGAAAGTTAATTCCTAAACCTTGAGCATCTTCACGGTGGGGAGATTGTTTTTAGATTCAACCACGCAAATTAAGAATGACACTTGTGGAGTGGAAAACACCTTCTAAAAATTTTCTCTTTCCTCTGAGCACTCAGAGCACACTTACAAGCTCTCATATTTTACTTCTTTTTGAAATTACTTGTTGACCTATTTAATCTCTCCGTTTAGACCAGAAGTTCAACAACTTGAATCTGTCATCTTCTGGTGGTCCACGGTGCCTGATGATGTCACTGGAGAAAGTCAGTTTACATAGTAACCGTTGGACACAGGGGTGGGTCAGCAGAGGGACAGCAGAGTGACGGATGCTAAAGGATGTACCCGCTTCCAGGCAGCAGTTCTGTTTGTTTTTAAATCAAAATATGCTTCAGGGTTTGGTTTTTTAAAAATAATTTTGTTTATTTTTGGCTGCACTAGATCTTTGTTAGTGCACGTGAGCTTTTCTCTAGTTACGGCAAGCAGGCGGCTACCCTCTTGTTGCGGTGCAGACTTCTCACTATGGGGGCTTCTCTTGTTCTGGAGCATGGGCTTTGGTACACTCGGGCTTCAGTAGTTGGGGCTCTCAGGCTCTAGAGCAAAGCCTCAATAGTTGTGGTGCATGGGCTTAGTTGTTCCCAGGCATGTGGGATCTTCCCAGATCAGGGATCAAACTCATGTCTCCCACTTTGGCAGGCAGATTCTTTACCATAGAGCCGCCAAGGAAGCCCAGGAGTATTTTTTGAACCTGAGATTCTGTACAGCTCTAAGCAAACCATCTGGTCCTCATAATTCTTCTGGCATTATACCTTTAGAGCTTAGAGTAGTTTCTCCTTTTCTTTAAAAGACATTTCCTAACTCTATTAAAATAGATATACTCATAGATAGGTATTAAATGCAGCTGTATATTTTCAGATTGATTAAGGGCAGTCATAAAAGTTAACTCTAAAGTAGGGCTCGCAGGGTAGAACCAGCCAGTGCTAAGCTTTTTTCATTTGTTAACTCATCGTATCTTTATACAACACACCTGTGCAGTAGGTACTGTTTCTTTGCTTTTTTAAAACTCTCTTTAAAAGATGCATTTTTAAAGAATAATTGAGGACTAAGTGACATGTAACATTGTATTAGTTTCAAGTGTACAATCTAATGATTCGATATTGCAGTGTTGTCAAATGATCACCACAGTTAAGTCTAAGGAGGTACAATTTTCAATCCCCACTTCAAAGATGAGAAAATATGGCCACTGAGAGGTTAAGTACTTTGCTTAAGAGCTGCTTTTGGTTGGCTGAGGATCTCAGACTGTGAAGGCAGGGGGTTTCTTTTCTTCCCCTTCTTGCCAGGATGGGACAGCAGGTGGAGCCTGCCTCATATCTGGCAAGTGGAGCCATGCATTGCAGAGCCCCATTCAACACAGTGAGGAGCTATAGGTGTGGCAAGTAATAGAAACCCAGTCTGCTAGAGGGAGCCTCTAAGAGGACTGTGTCATAAGGCCAGAGGGTCTCCTGAAAGCCAGGGGCAGGGTGGGCACATGCGCCTTACAAGAATCTGAAGCAGGAGGACCCTGGGCAGTTAGCCTCAGACTCTCCTCTGTTTATCTTAGCACGTTAGCTTCATTTTCCTCTCTCTCTGCTGACTCAATTGTCAGTGTAAGTTGGTGGGGTTTGTGCATATGTGTGTGTTTATGTGTGTGTCTGTATGTGTGTGGATGAGATCTTAGTTATAAATTCATTTACTCAAACTCCTATGAATATTAGAAGTTTAGAGATCAAATATGTTTGTTTACTTTTTTTTTTTTTTTTTGTGACTCTTTGCAACCCCATGGACTGCAGCATGCCAGCATCCTCTGTCCATGGGATTTTCCAAGCAAGATTACTGGAGTGGGTTGCCATTTCCTTCTCCTATTTGTTTACTTTTTGAAGCCTTTGTCTCACAAGCAAAAGTGTGAAAATATTCCCATTGCGCTCATGTAATCTAATAATGATAATCGCAGATACCTGTGCAGGGTGCCCCACACCAGCACTAGTTTTAGAATTTTCTGTATATTGCCTCATTCAGTGGTGACTGTGACAACACGTGGGGTGGGGGACTGTTGTTCTCCTGTTTTTCAGATGTGGGCAGTGGAAGCCCAAAGAGGTTCAGTAACTTGTCTGAGGTCACACAGCCAGTGACTGACAGAACTGGGTTCCAACTCCGTCAGTCTAGCCCTAAAGTCCATTCCTTGAAACACTGCAGTTAGCTGTCTGCATCTGAGATTTAAATATAAAAATATGGTACATTCAAAGTTTTCTTGACTTTTCCAATAATGTTTATAACTTTTATAAAATTCTCTTAAAATCATAAGCCAAAATAACTTACTCAACTATACATTATAAATTGGTATCACAGGGCTGACCTGTTAGGCAAACTAATATCCCAGATTCTCTTAATGTACTTAAAATATAGATTTTCTCCAAGACTTATTACAAAACAGTAATACTATGTTTGGTTTATTTTTATTATCTTTCTACTATGAGTTTGCTTCACGTCAATACTTAATTCTAAATCTTTTTATGTTAAAAAGTGCTCAATTCAAAAACCATTCTCTTATTCCAAGCAATTGGCCTTCCCTGGTGGCTCAGATGATAAAGAATCTGCCTGCCATGCGAAAGATCCGGGTTCGATCCCTGGGTCAGGAAGATCCCTTGGAGAAGGAAATGGCTACTCACTCTAGTATTCTTGCCTGAAGGACAGAGGAGCCTGGCGGGATACTGTCCATGGGGTTGCAAAGAGTCAGACACGACTGAGTGACTAACACACACTTCCCCTGGCACTGGGGGTGACGTTGACTGGAAATCTAACAGTGGTATTGCCCCAGTCCAGAACTCATGCCAACATGAGTCTCAAGTGGCTTGTGTTCACAGACCACTTTCCCCAGTTCTCATGTCTCATGAGTCTGCAGTCCCTACTCTCTTGAGAAAATCCATCTAACTGATGTTCTGCCTGAAGCTACTCTGAATTCTTTTCAAATTTTGTGTGTCAGATCCCCAGCTCTTAGATGTGCCTGAGTGATCCAGAGATGGATCTGCATAACAGCCCTCTCATGTTCTCGTGTATTCTCATGTCTGCCAGTTAGAGTTCTATAGACATTCTCATGACATGAGGTCCCTGCCCCACAGCTTCTGAGTTTACCTGTCTTCCCAGTTCAAAGACTAACTAAATCTGACTGGTGCACTTTTGAGTCCTAATTCTACATTCCTAGAAGAGAAAATATGAGTGATCCAGCTTCGGTCAGTTGTCTGCCCTTGATGACCATGGCCTGAGTCCCACAGTAGAAACATGGCCCTAGAAGCCCACTGTTGTCAGGTGGGGTCAGGGACAGTTCTTAGAGAAGAGAGTGAGCAGAAGAGGTCAGAGGAAAAAGAGGTTGTTTGGATAGTGTCTTCATGTTGGAGGAGAGTAACCTACAGGGCCCAAACTGGCCAAGGACTCAGAGTTGAAGAAGTCTTATGTAAGAGGAGCAACTCTGGACAGGGTCACAGAGACCAGGATCCTCAGATCCACCTCAGCTGCAGAGGGAATCCTTTTTGCAAGCCTTGGTTAATCTTTTCCCAGTCTTTCCTCCTCCAAGCTATTTGATACACTACTGGCAGCCAGTCAACTTTCAAAAAAAAAAAGCAGTTTGTATTCCTTCTGCTTAAAAATACCCATAGCCTCCGGTGCCTACAAAATAAACCTTACTGTGGTTCATGAGACTGTGTAACCTTGTCCCAGCTACTTCTCCAGCCTCACCCCATCACTGCAGCCTCTTGAGAGCCACAGTCCTGTCCAGGGACCGCTGGGACATCACTGAGGCCACCAGGTTTTGACAGCTTCTCTAACATGAACTTCTTAAGAACAAAGGTCCATTCACCTTTTTTTCTATCCTTACCACTCCTCAGCATGTGAATAAAAATTCATATCTTTATATCATTTTCTAGCACACAAGGGTTTTCATAGACATTTGTTGTGAGGCAGGTATCATCATCCCATTTTCATCCTCAGGGCATTGAGGATGGAAGGGTGAGGGGCTAACATTTACTGATAATCTGCTGGATGCCAGACACAGGCCATAAGTGTTTTCATACATGTTGCCCAATTCAGTACTCAGGACAACCTTCATTGTGATCCCTAGCTTACAGACTCAGGTCAGTTAAGTGAATTGCTCGAGACTGTACCTCTCATACATTTTAGAAACCAATATATATATATTTTTTAATTGAAGGATAATTGCTTTACAATGTTGTGTTGATTTCTGCTCCACATCAACATGAATCAGCCATAGGTGTACCTATGTCCCCTCCCTCTTGAACTTCCCTCCAGCCTCCCACTCCATCCCACCCCTCTAGGTTGTCACAGAGCACTGGGTTTGAGCTCCTTGGGTCAGGCAGCAAATTCCCGCTGGCTGGCTGTTTTACATATGGTAACGTGCATGTTTCAGTCCTGCCCTGTCCTTCCCCTGCTCCCCTGCTGTGTCCACCAGTCTGTTTAGAGTCCAAGATTTGAGCCCTGCTTCTGTCTGGCTCCTGAACCTATGGTCTTTGTATTATCCTGCAGTGTCTCCTCTGTGGCAGGCATTCATTGCAAGCTTACTTACTGTTGGTTGGAGAAATGAATGACTTTTCCCAGCTTGTGATTCCTGTCACTGGAATCACAAGTCATAAGTGTTTTCGTACATGTTGCCCAATTCAGCGCTCAGAACAACCTTCATTGTGATCCCTAGCTTACAGACTTGGGTCAGTTAAGTGAATTGCTCAAGACTATGCCTCTCATACATTATAGAAACCAATATATATTTTCTTAATTGGAGGATAATTGACCCCAACACTTGGGCAGGCACCTGCAGCATCACAAGCATAGGGTTTTGGCCTGGGGGGGTCTGATGATCCCTGCTGCTTTCAGCCCAGTTAGTAGCTTACTTTCTAGTGCTTGTGCTGAAAGACAGGGTTACCAGTACTAAATAATATGCCCATTCCTGTGGCATTTTCTAAAGAATAATTATTGATGTGAAGAGGTGAATCTTTTCAGGCCTTGGGTCCCACTCTCCCATGAGCCCTGGGACATGGCAGTTAGCTATCCAGTAAACGTTTGTCAATGGAAAAAAAGAAAGATAGAACGAATGAAGTATTGGCAAGTCTTCTGTTTCTGCTGTCTTCTACTAGAAAGGCATCGCTGTTGATTAGAGTGGAAACTGGAGTCTTTGCGAGGCTGGGAGCGAAGGGGTTCATAACTCTGCCATTGTGAAATTGATTGGACCCAAGACCAATGTGAAAGTTTCTTGTCTGAAGGGAATAATCCTTAAATCCCCCATATGGTTTAAATGTAATTTGTGTCATTGTGAAGGAGTACTGGCGAGGCAGGCGAATTCATTAGGCCAAATTGGGTTCGCTATGCTCGACAGTAACGTTTCTGAAGATGAAGTTCAACCTTTGCTGGAGAGCTCAAACAAATGAGTTTCTTAATAGCTGTCCCACTTAGTCTGAGCGTCTTCGGAAGCTTAATGTTTTTAATGCTTCTCCTTTTTTACCACACTTCACAGTCCATCTAACATTGCTGCTTCTGGTAATATTTTTATATGGGGTTGAGTTCTATAGTGTCCATAAAATAATGACTCAGGCCCATTTTTAGAATAGAAGCTTTTTTAGGGCAAGTATTATATCTTTTTGGTTTAGTTTTGCATGCTGACAAACACCATGCCAGCGCATGTAGTTGGTGAAAACATTGCTCTTTGCTTTGAGGCACTGAGCTCTCTCCTTTGGAGCCTGAGGCTTGACGTGCACTTGAATTGCTGGGTATTCATTGGCATGTGCAGGAGCCATGAGAGATGAGAGTCTTTCCAGTCCATGCCTCGCTGTGAAGCTGGCTCACGTGCAGTGAAGTAAAAAAGTGTATGTGTCCATAAGGACATTCCATCCTAGAGGGGACCTGGGTTCACCTAGTGACCCGATTCCCCAGGTTTCATACATAGGACTTCTCAGTGCTCAAACGCTACTGTCTATTTCCATTAGTGTTAAATAATGTTTTAAATATGAAGATGCTCTACTGGAGAGGAATATTTAAAAGCCTTGAAAGTGAGAGACCATCAAATAATGAACCCTGAAGTGGCATATCAGCTGTTTAGAGAGATAGGGCTGGAAGAGCACCAGCGTTATGAAGTTTGCAATGATTCTTTTAAACTACTTTAGAATCAGAGTAGTTACATCTGGAATACTTTCTGTATCAGTCAGTTTTTAGGTGGTGAGAAACCTGTACAAGGCCTAAGAGTAGGCTTAATTCTGGAGAAGTACAGCTTTTACAACAGTTTCGATGTGAAGCAATATTTTTAGAAACAAATTTTGGTTCCTACAAAAACACACCGATAAGCTGAGGTGTTCTAGTATCTGATATGGCCACTGTCTTAAAAAAAAAAAAAAAAAACTGAAACAAGCATTTGCCATGCTTTGAAATAACACCCATCAGATCTTATGCTACAAATAAACTCACTTTGATGCTTGTGGGGTTTTTTTTGGTGTGTGTGTCGAACATCTATTTTGAATTTTCATAATTGTGCCTTGAGTCTTTATGATTTCTCATTTTATGGAATTTATTTGCACTGACCATAAATTGTAAATAAAATAAGTAAATGTATGGGAGAAGCCCCTAAGAGAACATTACTCTCCCTAGCTCTGGATTCAGAAAGAGCTTGGAGAGAGAGTGGTCAACCACCAGCAGAGAACATGCTGGAATGTGTGAGCAGAGAAGCTTTAGTGGGGATGTTGGAGCCCCTTGCAACCAAGCATTCCTGAATCTTCACTGGTTCAAGACCTCGTTAAGGAAACTACCAATTACTTGGTTGGTTGCTCTGTTATTCCCAATGAAAAAACTGTTGAGTTGATATTTCAGAAATATGGCTCTATTATTAAATATGTCAAGACATATATACTGATGCAATTTGTGAACCTATCAAAAACCGGAGAAAATTGGCCACCGAACTAAAAAAATATGAGTTTAAAAAGTGCATTTGTAGTAAGTTGAAAAACATTGGGTGTGTAGACTACTAAAGCAAGCTTACTTCACAAGAGTTTTAGTTTTAAAAATGCAATGAGGGGCAAAAATAAGCTATAAAATATAATTATCTTTTGACTGACTGGTTTTCAGCTTAATAGATGTGCCTTGTGAATTGTGTTAATGTTATAAAGTGAGGTCCTGCTTGCAGATGGGCCAGCCCCATTTGCCGTATGAAGGAGACCGGGCTCCCTTGGGAGTGGCCTGCTTTCTGCTCGTGGGCTGTTAGTTCTCAGTCCTGTGTGAGCAGTGCCTGGAACAAAGAGACATTCTTGCCTCACAGAAGGCTGTCTGCTCCTCCCAGGGCCTGTCTGCTTTTGGACCTGGCTAGACAAGTTAGTAGGAAAATACGCAGATTTTTGTTTTTCAAGGGATTACTACTTTTCCCTTGAAAACCTGACTTTTATGTGCACATCAAACTCCCCAGACATGTGGCATAACTAGTCTCGATTTACTTTCCAAGTCTCCTTAACAGGTTCGCCGAAACCTTGACAATGTTGTTGCTCACTTGCTCAGTCATGTCCGACTCTTTGCGACCCTATGGACTGCTAGGCTCCTCTGTCCATGGGATTCTCCAGGCAAGAATACTGGAGTGGGTTGCCATGCCCTCCTCCAGGGGATCTCTGCAACCCAGGGATTAAACCCAGGTCTCCTGCATTGCAGGCGGATTCTTTACCATCTGAGCCACCAGGGAAGCCCTGTTTATCCCTGCTGCTGCTGCTAAGTCACTGCAGTTGTGTCTGACTTTGTGTGACCCCATAGACGGCAGCCCACCAGGCTCCCCCGTCCCTGGGGATTCTCTAGGCAAGAACACTGGAGTGGGTTGCCATTTCCTTCCCCAATGCATGAAAGTGAAAAGTGAAGGTGAAGTCGCTCAGTCGTGTTCAACTCTTAGGGACCCCATGGACTGCAGCCTGCCAGGCTCCTCCGTCCATGGGATTTTCCAGGCAAGAGGACTGGAGTGGGTGCCATTGCCTTCTCCTGTTTATCCCTACTTTTCTATAAATTCAAGGGAATGACCAGCTGTTGATCATTCAGGGCATGTCTGTGAGTCTCTATTCTTCTAGAATTGAATACTATTTACTTAAATCCTTGGTGGCCAATGAATAAATCTGTTCTGTTTGATGCCTTTTCTCCCTTCTAACTGGGATTGCATGTGGGAAGTAAAAAAAAAATCACTTGAGTATCAGATATTTGAGTATCAAAATGACGGTGATGAAAGGAAAGCAGAGGTAACTGAGATCCGTCATTTCCATTTTAAGACTGACCTTTCATTTGCGAGATGGCATGAAACAACTTTAGCTTGCAGATGGCCTTATCAGAGATGACTGCCAGAGAGGCTCCAGTTTAAGGGTGTCAGTAGCAGCGGGAGCCACACCAGGGTGTCTTGTTCACGAACTTGCTCCTTAGGACTGCACTTGCTTCGTCTTTGCCTGGCTCTGGGAGAGGCGTCTGGAAGCCACCTGGTGTTTGTAACTGAAGTCTGCTGCACGCAGCACCCTCTGGACCTATCTCCACCCTAACAGGGGAATGAGGGAAAAATAATTGAAGGGTATTTGGCATGGTTGTGGGCAGAATGTCCTCATCAAAAGAACACTGAAGATCTGCTCTGAGTGTGGGTGTGGGTGGGTGTTGGGTCCTTCACTTTTTCACATGGGGCGACGACAACAGGAATTAACCCAGCTTCCTCATTGAGAGGGATCATCCAGGCAAGATCTCTATTTTAGTTACGCGGGTGACACTGTAGCAGCTTCAGGTTGGACAGACTATTTTGGGGACCCTTGACTGCTTTCTGGACACCCTCGCTGAGCCAAGTGGTGGAAATGAAAGATGAGTGATTTTGATGAATGGATTTCTGGGAAATACAGAAAAATGGAAGAAGGTCCTCTCCCTCTGTTGACTTTTACTACGGCTCCCTACTATGACCAGAAACCAGGAACTAGTGGATTACGGAAGAAAACCTACTATTTTGAGGAAAAACCATGCTATCTGGAGAATTTCATCCAGAGTATATTCTTTTCCATAGACCTAAAAGATCGCCAGGGAGCCTCACTGGTGGTTGGTGGAGATGGGCGATATTTTAATAAATCGGCAATAGAGACAATAGTGCAGATGGCAGCTGCCAATGGGGTTGGTATACGATAAGTATTGCTATGTTTCTGGTTCTCCATATAACCTCTTAATTCTGCAAAAATATACCCAAGTACAAAGATTTGTATGTTGTATACCCCTCAATGCTACTAACATCCAATTAAGTTTGAGTGTGACTTCAGAGATTGTATATTGTGATATTACCCCTGAAATTGTATTTGTCACACTGGGATTTGGGGATGTAAACTCAGTTTCTTATGTTGCTCTGTGCCTGTTGCTTGAAAATGGACCTGTTGCTTTTAGACATTTAAAGCTCACCCCAGCCTTCAGCTGTCTTATCTACATTCTAACTAGTTTTCAGGGGCACTCTGTCCTGCGTAGGAGGCTCTTAGGAGCCACGGAGAGAGGAAGATTTTTGTTTTCTTTCAATGGCCTCCTTGTTGAAGTTCAGTCACTTGTCAAACAGGAAAACAAAAGCCAGGGCACGCTGTTATTTGTGGGTCCTGGTAGCTGTGCAGAAATGCTGGGAGAGAACTGGAAAATGTTAGGTGTGAGCCTTCCAAGAGGACCTGTTAGAGGGGAACCCACTTATAATGACCTTGGATACAAAGAAGTCCTGTGTGTGTGGTGAATTTGTGCAGCAGGGTAGAGATAATAACTTCTGGGAGCCTATAATATAAGGAGGCTCTGCTAAAGCTCTGCATTGTGGAAAACTGTGTTGGCTGAATTAACCAAATCGGAAGGAATCTTGCACCAGGAAGCATTGATCTTGATAATCTAACAATTTGCACAGTCTCACTGATTTACAGGAAGGCAGGCATCAGAACATTGCTGTTTTTGCTCTGCAAATTCCTCCGTGGGACCAAAAATACATTTTTAGTATTTTAGATTACACTTAGCAATAATTTGGAGCACATAGTCCTTTAGTACTTATAAATTTTAAAAATTTGTTTTATTTCCTTTCTGGAAGTGATTCTGAGAAGATAAAATTTAGCATTATAACCAAGTGCATTAGGCATTTATTTTCAGTGTATTTTAACAGTACACTAAGCAGGTGTGATTGCAGAAGTCAAATTAAAAAAAAAAGCATGTGTTAGTTACCAAATTCTATTCAGAAGAGTTTGTACATCCTATTGTTGTTAATGTGAGATTCCCTTTGTACCCAGTTTCAGAATCTGAATGCTTCTCATGTAAAATTTGCTGATAAAGCACTCAAATATGAAATTATGATGCATACACATTTTTAAGATAAAGTGTGACATGCTGTAAATTTCATCTTTGAGGAGAGCTGCAAAGGCAATGGTATTAAGATGCTTTTAATCTTTTGGGAGAGAAGGAATGAAACATTATTTCTCTGCGTATATCTAGATTGTTGAGTGGATCTGGTACACTGTCCCCTTTGCTGTGATATATTTGTCTTCATTTCATTTTTGTGCAAAGCAGAAGGATGTGGAAGGGGTGGTAGGAATGTGTAATTCAGGCAGACCCTGTAGACTTTCTCAGATTTACGATCTGAAGGTTTGCTAAATAATGCATTTAAGTGCTAATAATTGACTAAATATGGTAACTGCCTATTTGTTAGAGCTGTGGCAGCCCAAGCAGTATTTTCAAGTCTTTTCAAGGATGTTCCTTATTAAAAATAGTGTTGCATTTGAAGCACTTGTGCTACCCAGCTGAATTACGTAAAACGTTTAGTGGACCGATGAAGCACTTTCATCTGATAAAACCTATCAAATCCTATTTAGTTTGATTTCTTTTTCTAACATATCCTAAATTCTATTTTAACATCCCTTTGATTGTGGGCAGAATTTAGGGAGGTAATCTAAAGGAAAGATAATTTATTGCCACAGATTTTGGTATTAATAGAAGTCAGGGTTCCTTCCTCAGTTTTGTTAATACCCACTGTACCCATGAGCTGATTCTAAGAGAGCTTTTCAGCCTGGCGAGCTACATGGAAACAATTTCATTTCTTCCCTTTGGTACGCTTTTATCTGGTGCATTTATGGATAGTAGAACACGCTTTGCCTTTGCTTTTATTTGCACAGAGCTGTCTGCAGTTACAGGCAGTTTTAATGTACAAAATAAAACATTGGTATGGTCTCATTTATGGCACTGGTATCTCATTCAGTCCCCAGAGATTTATCCTTGAGATAATTTTAGAAATGAGAATAGAACCGTATGTATGACTGGCAGAGCAAAGAAAATGGAACCTTTTGTTTGTTTGGTGTTTTGGGGAAACATAAGCAAACACCAAGCCCTATTTTCAATTGAAAGGAATATTTTAATGTTTGCTCCCTGCCATGGTTAACTATAAAATATTGGGGGAGAAGGAGGTATCCAGTTTAGCAGCAGGACTTGAGTTACACAGAAGCAAGCGGTGGGCAAGAGTAAGGGCAGGAAATGCTTTTTGGTGAAGGACTCTCAGTGTAGGGCTGAGGGGGTGTCTCTAAGTTGGTAGACATTTGGGACCCAGGGAAGGTGTTTCTTCCCCCCCGCCTTTTTTGTGTTAAAGTGCGTTTGTGTGTTAGTCAATCAGTTGTGTCCAACTCTTTGTGACCCCCTAGACTCTAGCCTGCCCGGCTCCTGTGGCCATGGGATTTCCCAGGCAAGCATACTGGAGTAGGTTGCCATTTCTCCCTCCAGGGGATCTTCCCCACTCAGGGATTGAACCCAGGTCTCTTGCATTGCAAGCTGATTCTTTACCACTGAGTCACCTGGGACGCTAGTTGTAAAGTACATCTAACACAAAATTTGCTGTTTTAACCATTTTTAAGTATGCAATTCAGTGGTATTCATTACATTCATAATGTTCTGCAACCATCACCACTGTTTCCAGAACCTTTTCATCATCTCAACTAAAACTCTGTACCCACTAAACAGTTAGTCCCCATTCTCTTCTTCCCCCCATCCCCTGCCAACTTTGGTTCTACTTTCTATGAATTTGCCTGTTCTGTGTCCTTCATATAAATAGAACCATCCAATACTTGTCCTTTTCTGTCTGGCTTATTTTACTTAGTGTAATGTTCTCGAGGTTCACCCATGTTGTAGCATGTATCAGAATTTCCTTCCTTTTAAAGGCCAAGTAATATTCCATCGTATGTATATACCACATTTTGTTTATCCATTCACCTTTTAATGGACATTTGGGTTGTTTCCACTTCTGGTTATTGTGAATAATGCTGCTGTGAACATAGGCGTGCAAATACATGTTTGAATCATTGCTTTCTTTTTGTATCTATACCTAGAAAAGGACCTTCTGGATCATATGGTATAGGGAAGGTTTTTGAACAGGGGAGAAACACAGTTAGAACTATGGTCTAGAAAGATGAGCTAGGTGGGCCCGGTAGGTCAGATAGATTCAGTGAGAGCAAGGGAGGAGCTATTCCAATGCTCCAGACATCCTTCAGGGGAGGAGGACAATAGAGTATCTCCCAAATATCAAGTTGAAGATGAATATTCTTGAGCAGAATTCATGGGAAAGAGTCTGCTCTGGAAGGTCAGCTATACCTATTCTTGGGCTCAAGAGGAAGAACCTACCATGGGCTTCCCTTGCTTCTCCTGATCTTCTTACTCTTACTTCCTGGTGTAACCCTCTCAGTCTTGGACCATTTCTGACTGCACGTTTCACCATAAGGAATGGTAGAATTATGGGGTGGCATGTGTGGCATGTGTGGCATGGCTTAATATTCGTTTATCAGCTTCCCCTTCTATGTTAAGCACATACGGGATTGAAGTGGAAGTCATCGTGCTTGGTGCACAAACACAGTTTTCATATCACTCCGTCAGTCACTGTGGCTGATTAAATCGCCATCTCTAAGCTCCTCTCATCAAAATTATGGAACTGCTCAACATCAGAACGGCACCCAGAAACTGCCGGAAGCGTGAGATGTTACTATTTCCACTGTACTGAGTCAGGGAGTTACCACTTCCTGAGGGAGGCAGGACATAAGAAATATATTAGAATAACAGACATTGTTCAGGGATAGACATACAAGAGCCAAAAGGGGCCTGGAATGAAGCGGCTGCTTCCTGGGAGGTGGTTGATAATGGAGAGGTTTAATTATAAGCCAGTCAAGCTGTTAGTGACCTACAGGAAGGTGGCAAAGCTAACAATCCCAGAAAAACCTCTCCAGGGAACCCAGGTATCTTATTGGCATGTTCAGTATTAGAAACGCATCTTCCACCATCAAGTCATTTCTTCAACTGCATTTATCTTGGGTGGGGCAAGAAGAAATAGCACCTGGAAAACTTAAATACGTCCCTGTGTCTTCAGAGGGGAGGGTGGAAGAAGGGCACAAACTCCTCCTTTTTAAAATCTTTTCATGAAGCAGTCACATCTCTAGTCATAGGAACTGATAGAATTCCCTTCTTTTCTGACTTGCATCATGTTGAAACAGATATAAATTACAGTCATTTTAGTAAGGAGCTGAGCTTATAGATACCATCTGTGAAAGATATGGGCAGGTGAGTTAAGAACGCAACCTGTAGCTCCTTCATGTAGGTGGGCCTGGCTGGTTCACCCAGTAACACTCCCAGCATTCCCTGCCTCAGGCCCAGGAGGAAGCCCAGATACACCCTAGTGTGGAGAGGTGTGTTCTGCTCTGAGGAACCCACGGTATTAGGTTTGGCATATATACACTACCATGTGTGAAATAGCTGGTGGGAAGCTGCTCAGGGAGCTCAGCCCAGTGCTCTGTGGTGACCTAGAGGGGTGGGATGGTGGGGGGAGCTCCGAGAGAGGGGTTGTATGTACACATATAGCGCATTCACATCATTATACAGCAGAAATGAACGCAGCATTGTGAAGCAATTATACTCCAATTAAAGAAAAATCCAAGCTTGATTGGCAATAAATTTGTGAGATACATTTTATAACATTTCTTCATACAAAGTTTACCCCTTTTATTTTTTAGATATTTTAGTTTACAAAAGCCTCCTTTTTGGGTTAGAATTCCTTTAACTAGTTAAATTTATAGTCTCTCTTCCAATTTGGATTGAAAGTATGATTGAAGTGGTTAAAAATGTGGGTTTTCCCACAGATTTATAATGTATCCAAATTATGAACCTGATCTGGAAAGGCCCTGTTTTCTTTTCTTGCCAGAACCTTATAGCACTCCCAGATCATACACTATAAAGTCCCCCAAAACTATCTGAAGAAATGGCTTTGTTCAGCAATGCTGATTCTATTTCAATAATAGCATTACTTAACAGTAACTATAAAATACTTCAATATAATAATACTAATAACCCAAGCTGTTAGATGTTCAGTAAAGGGCATCATTTTTGGTCCAGTAGAATATTTCTTTATCCATCTAGCTGTTCTGGCGTCACTATGTGGTGGCTCTGGATTTATTGATGCTAAAGTGTGTATTCTGGATTTCTTCTCCTAGATTGGTCGATTGGTTATTGGACAGAATGGAATCCTCTCCACACCTGCTGTATCATGCATCATTAGAAAGATCAAAGCCATCGGTGGGATCATTCTGACAGCCAGCCACAACCCAGGAGGACCCAATGGAGATTTTGGAATCAAGTTCAATATTTCCAATGGAGGTGAGTTTACTGTCATTTTGAGTACAGCCAATGTTACGTTCTTTAGGACAAACCGATAACCTGGGCCTTGGAAGGTCAGGATTCTGGTTCTCATCCTTGGCAAGAGAGCTTTTTGTTTCCTTTTGGTGAAAATGAGATGCTTCTCATTTTGCCATACCTGAATATGAGATGCTCTGCATGAATGATTATTAACATATATTCTTTCAGAAAATTCTGATACTTTGCTGCCTGAATGATGGCATGGCAGATGCACTAGTGAAGAGGAATTAGTTGATGAGCTTTATGTTCTTTGTATTTTCATGTCAGCTATACAAAATGACCTACTGTTTGCTGTTCGATTTCCAGGTCCTGCCCCGGAAGCAATAACTGATAAAATTTTCCAAATCAGCAAGACAATAGAAGAATATGCAATTTGCCCTGACCTGCACGTAGACCTTGGGGTTCTGGGAAAGCAGCAGTTTGACCTGGAAAACAAGTTCAAACCCTTCACAGGCATGTTTACTCTCCTCCTCTCTTGCCCACTTCTAGTTCCAGCTTGAAGGATTTGCCTTTCAGGGTTTTAATAAAGTGGGTCTTTATCTCTGGAAAGATTGTGGTCACCAAGCTTTGCATGCATAAATTAGCAGGTCTGGAATTGGGTCTAGGAGTCTAGAGATCTGGGCTGTCTGAGCTCTGCTGGGGATCAGCTGAGGGACCTTGGGTGAGTCAATTCTAAATCTCTCAGCTTCAGTTTTCATACCTATGAAATGTACAGTCTTGACGAGAAGACCTGTGACATCATGTTCATAGCTCTCTTTTACTGAGCTTTTATTATGTGCCAGGCTCTTCAGATGCACTATCTCATTTGATTCTTACATTAGCCCCGTGAGGGCAGCACTATTACCATTCACTTTTTCCAGATGAGGAAACAAAGGCACAGAGAACTTAAGTAACAGGCTCAGGGTCACATAGTCAGTGAGTGGTAAACCAGGATTCAAATGCAGGTGCAAATGATTCCAAAGCCTGGGCCTTGATTTCATTTTCAGTAAAGTCAACGTAGACCATTTTGGGGGCTAAATTTAAACTCCCTGTGTATCAGCTGTGTTAAACATTTTATTGTTGAATGCTAATGTATGATAATAATTGATGAAATAAATGTTTATAAAATTATTCATATTAATACAACAAGGATGAGATGGTTAGCAGTGTGACTTATATTTCGACTTTGCTCTTACATGTATTCTTTCATCTGGACTGCAAGTTTGTGTGATGCATTTTGTGTTTGAACCTACCCAGAAGGACTGACAATTGCATCCCAAGGAAGAGGAAGGGGTTCTTTGGTATATCTTGAAGACATTCTTAGGGTTTAGAAAATACCAGTAGAGAATTTCTCAAACATTTCATGTTTTGAAAATGTTCAGACCCCTGAAAATTCAACAAGACTTAGTTCTTATGTTTGTTTTATTCCTTTAGCAGTGCATGTGAAAAGTGATTCATTAAAAAAAAAATTTTCTCTGCTTTTTACCAGTAAATCTTAATGGCAATGGGCCTGGAAAAAGTAAAGTAGGTGTTACCCTTTCTGTTATTTTTTGACACTAAAATACACTTCCTGGAGATGAATCAACATGGCAGTAGAACCGTTTACCATCAGGCAAAGCTCTGTCAAAATTCCTCAGGGTGCCACATCCCAGCTGTGTGGGCAAGTTACTTAATCTTTCAGAACTTGAACTTACTCGTCTATAAAAAACAGAACTGATAACATTTACCTCTCAGGAAATTTGCGTTAGTTTTGAATAAGAGATCATGTAACAGCCCAGGCACATTGGAGCTGCTCCATAAATGTCCTGTTAAAGTAGCAATTGCATGTTTACAGCCATATGATCATTTCAGAGGATAATATTTCTAAAAGTGTTTAGTTCCTCCATCTTTTAATGTTGCTTGTTCTCACAGTGGAAATTGTGGATTCAGTGGAAGCTTATGCTACGATGCTGAGAAACATCTTTGATTTCAATGCACTGAAAGAACTGCTTTCTGGTCCAAACCGACTAAAGATCCGTATAGATGCCATGCATGGAGGTATGGAGCCCTTTTTCTTCCCTTCTCTTCTCTTCAAGCTATGAAACAGCTCTCTACTTTGTGTATCACGATGCCTTAACAAGCCTTTTCTTAAGGCTGTGTCTGGCAGTGGTTACACCATTACTTTGCAATCATTTCAGAGTAATAGTCACACAGATAAAATCTAACTGTATGCTGCAAAAATTCCTCATGGTAAGGTAGTGTGACGGTCACTGTTTCCACATTAAGCATCAGGTTTTGAGTTAACATGCAGCTATTTTTGTGGACTCTCCCTCCCCCTCAGAAGATGCCTTAGATTCTTCCTAAACGCCCCCATCTATTCCCAAGGGGAGCCATGGTTTGCTAGATCTGATAAATGTGCTCCTGAGCCCCATACCCCAGTTTCCTGTTCCCACATGCGCCTTTTCTTAGAAGCTGACCAGAGCCAGCTGAGGGTTCAAGTCAGGAGCAACAGGATGTATTTCTCTCCCTCTTCTTCCTCTGTGGGTTTTGTGGCCAAATCAGTAGAGGTGGCAGCTGTCTTTGAATCAGAGCCGTGAGGTTCTCTTGATGTAGGAACATGGGAATTCCTGAGCCCTTGGCTTGTCTATTTGTTTTGTAATAATTTAGAAGTTTAGGATCTTTTTCTTAAAAATGTGTTTATTTATTTATTATTTTTGGCTGCATTAGGTCTTAGTTGCAGCACGTCGGATCTTTCCCTGTGGCTTGCAGGTTTCTCTCTAGTCATGGTGGGAGGCTCTCTAGTTGACGTGTGCGGGCTCAGTAGTTATGGCATGTGGGCTTAGTTGCCCTGCCACATGTGGGATCCTGGTTCCTCGACCAGGGATCAAACCCACGTCCCCTGCATTGGAAGGTGAATTCTTAACCACTGGACCACCAGGGATGTCCGTAGAATTTCAGAATCTTTGAGTGGCAATGATTTTCCCTGGTGCTGGAATCCATCTGCCTGCCTAGCTGGGGAAGACTTTCTGCCTGTGCTTGCACCCTTCCTATGATACTGTCCAGGTCCTTCTGTTACACTGCAAAGTCTGTTAGAAAACTTCTCCTGGTGGCCTGAAATGGTCTGTCTCTGGAACTTCTTCCCTTGGGTCCTAACTTGCCTCTGGAATCTCACAGAATGGGCCTCCTTCTTTATTCAGGCAAAGGCCATTCTGACTTTTCAAAACATTCAGCAGCCACGTGTTGAACAGCTACTACATGTATGCTTGGGGGTGTGGGTGTAGTCAGGGATCCTGTAGACTCTTCCTTCAAAGAGCTTGTGATGCTTGGAGAGATGAAGTGGTTAAGAAACCAACCACTGCCAGGCCAACAAAATGAGGGTTAGATAAAATTTCAAGTATTCTCCTGGGGGTGTGGAGGAAGGCATAGTTTGACTGAAGATATCAAGAGAGGTTTTCTGGAAGAAATGGCAACCAACTCAAGCTTTTATGAAAGAAAGATGTAAGGTGGTGGAAACGCCAGTGATGGTTATACCCAGCTGAGGCAGTGGCCGCAGCCAGTGCATAAAGGATGAAAAGGAGATGTCACATTAGGGGGATGAGCAAAAGCCTTGGCTGGCTCTAGTGTGGGGTTTCTGATGGTGTCTTTACTAGGAGAAGCTGGTCACCAAGCTGACTTCTTTCTCTAAGCCTTTCAGTTGCTCCTCAAGAGCCTCAGTTTCCATACCCCTCACAACTCTGGCTGCCTTGTCCTCATTCCGAGGAGTGTCAGTAGCCTCCTTAGCATGCCCGCAATGGGGGACACGTATTCTATACTGTCCTGACCTCTGTCGCATATATTGGTGTTGGAACCTGCCTTGGCTGAAAGCATTTAGAGATGAACGTGCTTGATTGTAACACTAAGTGTCCCTGTAAAGTATGTGACTGGTTTGCCCTGTTGTGTATTGTTACTGTGTTTTTGTTTCTCTGTATTCTTTTAATCAGTTTGTCAGATAGCTTGATAGAGGGGAAAGATTAGGACTCTGAATCCTAGCTCTCACTCTTACTATCTGTGTAAGTTTGGGCAAATAGCTTCCTCTCAGAACCTCAGTTTTCTTATCATAAATTGGAGGTGGTAATCATAATACACAAGCCTTTATAAAATATGGGCTGTTGCTTGTTCTTGGTGCCTCATCTATTAACTCATTTAACTATCACATCTACCCTGTAAAGGTAGCTACTATTATTATGCTCATTTTGCAGTTGGCATAGATGGAGGCACAGCAGAGAGATTAAATAGCTTAAATAACTTTCCCCAAAATGGTACAGCCAATGATCGACAGCTGAGATCTGAACCCAGACACTCTGATTCCAGAGTCCAGGTTCTTAAAGCGCTAAGTTGTAGCTCCTCATGGGCCTTTTTGAAGGACTGAGAAAATGTCTAAGAAGCACCTGTGTAGCAGGATCTTCATAAAGGTTCACTTCCTTCCCTTCCCCCACTCTTTCCTAATGTCTCATTATTCCTACTTGTAGAACTTTCTACTCCAGACTCATCTGCCCACAAGCCCTTGAATACAGTTTGCACTCTCTTTGCCATTTGTGCCATTCTCCCTAGATCGCCTCTACCTTGTCCCCAGTCCTCACCTTCTGTAATAAGTTTCATTTCTGGTTCTTCATTTCATGCTCTGCGTAGTCGTGGGACCATATGTGAAAAAAATCCTCTGTGAAGAACTCGGCGCCCCCGCGAACTCGGCAGTGAACTGCGTTCCCCTGGAGGACTTTGGAGGCCACCACCCTGACCCCAACCTCACCTACGCGGCTGACCTGGTGGAGACTATGAAGACAGGAGAGCATGATTTTGGGGCTGCCTTTGATGGAGATGGGGTGG
Source organism: Dama dama (assembly GCF_033118175.1). Classification (NCBI taxonomy): domain Eukaryota; kingdom Metazoa; phylum Chordata; class Mammalia; order Artiodactyla; family Cervidae; genus Dama; species Dama dama. The sequence continues at coordinate 79,381,836 of NC_083700.1, read as the reverse complement.
GTACAAGTGCATTTATGTGAATTCTGATACAGGCCAGGCCTAATGTGCTAAATGGGGGAAAAGCAGGCCCTGAAGCCTGGAGTGCAGTCAAGCTCCCTCATTGCACCTGGAGTCAGGGCTCAGTTATTAGAAGACCCTCTTGACAGAATGACTTGAAGTGGAACCATGTGTCTAGTGTTTGCTGAGAAGGGCAGGGTGATTGGGGCCTGGTTATCATGTCATGACTGGTGCTCCATGAGCTGACTGGGTTCTCGATCTCCATCCTTGGGTAGATTGTTGCTCGTAGCCAGCAGCTGGATCCTTGTTCAGTCTCTGGAAAGGGTTTTGTCCTTATGATATACCCATGTGTTCATTCACAGTAGCTGAAAGATGAAACTATAATGAGAGAATTAACAGTTTATTCTTTAGCTACAGTTAATATTTGAAATAAACATGCTCTTTTATTTGCACTGGTGAATATGTAACAGACAAGGAGGGACAGTGTCTTAGGTTTACATACTTGGTGTCTTAGAGATAGTAAGCACTACACATATTTACTTGGTTAAAAATATATTTTGGTGGTTGCTATTGTTCTTTAACATCAGCTGGAATTCATTGTTTCCTATAAAATAGGTTTTCCAATATTAATATTTGGGGAAATTAAATAGCAGAGATTGGGACATCCCCTGGTGGTTCAGTTGGTAAAGAATCCACCTGCCAGTGTAGTCTCGATGCAGGTTTAATCCCTGAGTAGGGACGATTCCCTAGAGAAGGGAATGGCAACTCACTCCAGTATTCTTGCCTGGAAAATCCCATGGACAGAGGAACCTGGTGGGCTACAGTCCATGGTGTCTCAAAAGAGTCGGACATGACTTAGTCACTAAACAAATGAACAAGCAGACATTATTTTCAGTGCATCTTTCTGTTGCCGTGCATCCTGGGTTTCCTCTTTACTCTCAGTTACTTGAGTACTGCCTGTATATCAGGCACTGGGAGAACAGTGAGGTGACAGCATATTTTGTTGGGCCCTGCACCAAGTGGAGGTGCCAAGATTTAGGAGCCTTTCCTTGAGGAAACCTGCTTTGTTCCTTGGAGAATGCCTGGTAGACCTAGCAAGCTTTAAACAACCCACATTTCCTCTCACTGTGATCTCTGCCCTCTTCTGGGAAAGAAGAGAGGTGATTGGTTCCAGAGTTTGGAGAAGGTCAGGGAGGTTACATTCAGCTGGCATCTGCAGGGAGAACAGAGAATTCAGCCGAGAAGGAGTTTGCACTTTAACTCAAAACAGTTTTAGCTTTTTGGCACGGAGGTGCCATTGGCCCAGTGGTACTGTACGGATCAATTAGAAATAAAGTCCAGTGTCTAGAACCCAGGATGAATCAATGTACCAGCTTTAAATTTTACAAAACCTCCATGTAAGATAGTTTGGTTTCTTCAGCACTTTGATTAAAAGATCTCCCTTTGAATCCCCCTTCTCCCAAAGGACCGGAACATGATTCTGGGCAAGCACGGGTTCTTCGTGAACCCTTCAGACTCTGTGGCTGTCATTGCTGCCAACATCTTCAGCATTCCATACTTCCAGCAGACTGGGGTCCGTGGCTTCGCACGCAGCATGCCCACCAGTGGTGCCCTGGACCGGTAGGTCTCTCCACCCCCTTGGTTCCCAAGCAGGCCCTCACAGCGCCAGGAGCACCCTTCCTCCCCTTTCAGCTCAGACCTCTGATGCATACCTAGTGTGTGTTACCTAAGTGTTTCCTTTATGAAGGAATGGTGTCATTTTTTCTGGGCTGGATGGGCCCCGCTGTGCTGCTTTAGCACTCTGCATTTCTCCCATCCTGGCTCTTCTCACACTGTGCTGATCGTCTGTGTCCTTGACTATCTCAAAACTAATACAGAGAAAGAATGTCTTTGTCACTGTGCTAAACTCTGACTGATCATGGCGTGCCTGGTACACACACACACACACACACACACACACACACACACACGCCTCATTTTAAAAAATGAATGATTGAATGTTAATAAATAAGTGAATGGATGGCACATCTACTGTAGTCAAGACGTCATTCTAGAAACTCACTTTCTCTGGGCAGTGTGCACAGAGTGGGGGTGAAAGACTGATGTAAGATCAGTGTTTCAACAGAACTTTCAAGAAAGCGTTCCCCATCCAGCCCCCATCAGATGCCCTTACACACAAGCATAGTAAATGTTCACTTATTCAAAATCTGAATAAACATAAAGCTAAAATAGTTTAAAAAATACATTCAGTTTTGGAGAAACAAGGGACCCAGTGACAGTAAACAGTTGGTATCTTTGACTTGCTTATTTATTATATATCATCTTATTTGAAAAGGCTTTATATTAGCTTATGCGATCACATTTAAAACATCTGAAAAATGGAAATCATAAATGAGTACAAACCAGGGATATTGACTACATCATGTTAAGTGTCCAATAAATAGTTCCTGGATGAATGGGTAAAGAACAAGTGAATGAATGAAAGGCTGAGGCTGGGGAGGAAGAAGAATGTATATACCTGGTTCTTATAATCATAACTATTACTCATTAAACATTACCTTATGCTAGACACTAAGCATGTATTTTAAGTCATTTAATTCTCAGACTGGCCCCATGAAGTAAATGCTGTATTTAACTCCTCTTTACAGATGGGAAAACAAAGGAAAAAGAAGTTAATTAATTTTCCCAAGGTCACCGAGCTAGTAAATGATGGAGCAGGACTTGAACCCAGAACCTTTGCTCCCAAACACTGGGATGTGCAGTGCAGGAGTTTTCTGGTGTGTGTGTGTGTGTGTTATGGAACTAGTGCTGACTTCACTTCAGCTAACAAAGTAATGACTAATATCATATAGTAATTTGTAGTTGACACTGTTTTTTTTTTTTTTTTTACATTCACTGTCTCAGTTGACCCTCATGGCAGTCCTTATTTTATTTTTTTACTTGTTTTGGAGTATAGTTGATTTACAATGTTGTGTTAGATTCTGCTTTACAGCAAAATGAATCAGCTATAATTAGATATCGCCAGTCTTTTTTAGATTCTTTTCCCATAAAGGTCATCACAGAGTATTGAGGAGAATTCTCTGTACTACAGAGTAAGTCCTTATGAGTTATCTATTTTATATATAGTAGTGTGTACATGTCAGTTACAATCTCCCAATTTATCCCTCCCCGACTCTTTCCCCTCTCAGTAACCGAAAGTTTGTTTTCCCATCTGTGACTATTTCTATTTTGTAAATAAGTTCATTTGTACTATTTTTTTTTAAAGATTCCACGTGTAAGTGATATCATATGATACTTGTATTTCTCTGTCTGACTGACTTCACTCAGTATGACTATCTCTAGGCCCATCCATATTACTGTAAATGGCATTATTTTGTTCTTTTTAATGGCTGAGTAATATTCCATTTGTATGGTATTTGTACCACATCTTCTTTATCCATTCATCTGTCAGCCAGAAGAGTAGTTAGCAGTCTTTCCCAGGACTCCACAGCTACATCAGAGCTCGAATTAGACCCTGGTCCTTCTGCCTCCACATCCTCCCTCCAAAGCTGTGAGCTGGTTTGTGGCCACACTATTGTCCATTAGACTGATCAGGTCCTGAAATAGCTTCTTTGTACTCCAAAAACAGTCTAGTTCCAATTTATGTGGATTATATGTGATAATCCACATATAGAATCACAATGGAAAATACTTCACTACCCAGAAAGCAACTTTATTTTATTTTCACAGTTTTAAAAATCATAATTTAATTTTCCTCAAGTATTAGAATTGAAATATGATACTGTTTTGCTAGTAATAAGCACTTTGGGAAGCAAATCTCACTAAAAGGGTGAATGAAATGTAGATAACGTCCTGTTCAAAGGGAAAGGAATCTAAAAAAAGGTCACTCAAAAGTTTCAAATAGACTAAGGATAATATGGGGAGAAGTAAAAGTTGTGTTGCAGGGGACGGGGGACAGCCATCCTGGCTGTGTGACCTTGGACTGAGTTACATAGCATTCTGGGTCCCTGTTTCTTTCTCTGTGAAATACTGACCTCCCAGACCCAATATCTTCTGGCTCTATAATTATAGGTGCATTGAAATATCATTCTTCTGTTCATTATGGAATGGTTATAAGTGCTGTCTGTATCCAAAACACATGGGTTTAAATAGCCCCCCCAAACAGTTTTGTCCATTTTGCCACTGTTATTTCTTCTAAAATATTAAACTCAGTGACCTGAATTAATTCTTTCTTCATACTCTTCTCCCCCTCCTCTGACTCCACATATAATAGCCCATTGTGCACAAGTTTTCTCATACGATTTTCCACCAATCTTAGAATTATGTGTACCTCTGAGCAATGCTAAGTGGAACCCTTGATTACAATAACGGTTGCTATTTTCCATCCCTCACATGGCTACACTAGCAGTCCTGCTGTGATGTAACTTTGATTTCATGCCTTTGAAGGGTGGCTAATGCTACAAAGATCGCTTTGTATGAGACCCCAACTGGCTGGAAGTTTTTTGGGAATCTGATGGATGCGAGCAAACTGTCCCTTTGTGGGGAGGAGAGCTTCGGGACTGGTAAGTATGCAGCCCTGAGCTGTTTTTTCCCGTGTAAATGCTACTTGCAGTGAAAGCTTAGACTGCTAAAGCAGCACTGAAATAGCAACGGTAGCTGATATGTCCTAAATCAAGATACAGCTTATTTATAACAACCCTGATGGAGTGTACACATTTGAAAAGCAGCGAGCATGTTCTGCCGGGGAGGGTTAATTTTACTTTCAGAGGATCACATCTACGAAGGCAGGAAGTTTGGGCAGCGTGGCCATTGAGTCTGTGGGGATTAAATAGAATGATAAACACATTTTTCTCCCCTCAGTGGTCAAGGAAACCGTTATAAATGTTTTTATTTCTAGGAAGAAATACGGTGGAGTGAGTCAGTTTTTCGTTTTTATTTAAGAGAAGTTTTCACCACAGTGTTAAATCTTCTTCTTTAATAGGCGTATGTTTTCTGTAGCAACAGGTTGTAATTTATTAAGGTTATTTGGAGGGAGACCATTAGGGTGGAACTGAGTTGCTAGGTAATCAAGAAATTGACCGTGAAGATCTATATGTAAATTGTGGTGCAATGAAAGAGTAGAACATGGTATGCTTAGGGGAATGTCCCACGATCCTTAGACCCCACTTTCCATGTTCTCCCTTCTTTTTTATAAGTTTTTAAAAGTTTAATTTATTTTTAATTAGAGGGTAATTGCTTTCAGTGTTGTATTGGTTTCTGCCATACAACACATGCTTTCCCTCCTTTTCTATGCCTTTCCAGTACTGACTTGAAGCCCCACTTCCATGACCTTCCCAATGACCCCATCCTACGTCAGTCTCTCTCTTTTCTAAACATTCATTCAGGCTTGTGGCCCTTTCCCCAGCATTGTCTCCAGAAGCCAGGTTGCAAAGTACTTCAGTGGCCATATTTCCTCTCCTCCTGTTGCCTCTACCCAGTATTTTGAAGTAAAAGAACCAATCTTCTTGATCCTCAGTACTATTCTTCCATCCTTTGTCAAAGAAAAAAATCAAAATCTATCAGCCTTGGCATTGACTTGCAATTCATGCTGGTTAAACAGAATAAAAGGCAAATTTCTTTTCCTATAAATCCTAGGGTGGGGTGGATGTTGTTGTTGTTCAGTTGCCCAGTCGTGTCCGAGTCTTTGTGACCCCGTGGGCTGCAGGCATCCCTGTCCCTCACCATCTCCCAGAGTTTGCCCAAGTTCATGTTCATTGCAGCGGTGATACCATCCAGCCATCTCATTCTCTGACACCCTCTTCTCCTTCTGCCCTCGATCTTTCCCAACATCAGGGACTTTTTTAATGAGTCATCTGTTTGCATCAGATGACCAAAATACTAGAGCTTCAGCTTCAGCATCAGTCCTTCCAGTGAATATTCAGGGCTGATCTCCCTTAAGATTGACTGGTTTGATCTCCTTGCTGTCCAAGGGACTTTCAGGAGTCTTCTCCAGCACCATAGTTCGAAGGCATCAATTCTTTGGCACTCTGCCTTATTTGACTCTCACAACCATATGTGACTACTGGGAAGACCATAGCCTTGACTATACAGACCTTTGTTGGCAGAGAAATGCCTCTGCTTTTCAACACACTGTCTAGGTTTGTCATCGCTTTCCTGCCAAGAAGCAAACAGCTTCTGATTTCATGGTTGCAGTCACTGTCAGCAGTGGTTTTGGAGCCCAAGAAGAGGAAATCTGTCACTACTTCTACCTTTGCCCCTTCTATTTGCCATGCAGTAATGAGCCTGGTTGCCATGGTTTTAGATTTTTTAATACTTAGTCTTAAGCTGTCTCGTTGACTCTTCTCCTTCACCCTGATCAAGAGGCTCTTTAGTTTCCTCTTTGCTTTCTGCCTTTAGAGTGGTATCATCTGCATATCTGAGGTTGTTGATGTTTCTCCCACTATCCTGATTCCAGCTTGTAACTCATCCAGCCTGGTATTTCTTATGATGTGCTCAGTGTATAGGTTAAATAAACAGGGTGACAGCAGACAGCCCTGCTTTCTCGATCTTGAACCAATCAGTTGTTCCATACAGTGTTCTAACTGTTGATTCTTGACCTGCATACAGGTTTCTTAGGAGACAGGTAATATGGTCTGATAGTACCATCTCTAAAAGAGCTTTCCACAGTCTGTCATGATCTACAGAGTCAAAAACGTAAGCATAGTCAATGAAACAGAAATAGATGTTTTTCTGAAATTCCCTTGCTTTTTCTATATAATCCTTCAAATGTTAGTAATTTGATCTCTAGTTCCTCTTTCTTTTCTAAACCCAGCTTGGACATCTGAAAGTTCTTGGTTCACATAATGCTGAAGCCTAGCACGCAAGATTTTAAGCATGACCTTACTAGCATGGGAGATGAGTGCAATTGTCCAATGGTTAGCACACTCTTTGGTACTACCTTTCTTGGGAACTGGGATGAGAATTGACGTCCTGTGGCCTCTGCTGGATCTTCCTGATTTGCTGACATAATGAATGCAAAACCTTGATGGCATCCTCTTTTAGGGATTTGAATAGTTTTGTTGGAATTTCGTCACATCCACTAGCTTTATTAACAGCAGTACTTCTTAAGGCCCACTTGACTTCACACTTCAGAATGTCTGGCTCTGGGTGACTAACCACACCATCGTAGTAATCTGGCTCATTACAAATTGTTTTTATACAATTCTTCCAGGTATTCTTTCCATCTCTTGATCTCTTCAGCATCTGCTGGAGGAGGAAATGGCAAACCACCCCAGTATACTTGCCATGAGAACCTCATGAACTGTATAAAAGGGGTGGGTAGAATGGGCTAATAAATATGAGGTGCCCAGTGACAAAATTCTAAGCAATTTAATACCCTTGAGGAAGTGATGTTACTTCTTGGTAATGAATTGGCTTATGGAATTGGAGGGTATTAAGAATGAGTTTGGAGGTTGAACAATGTCTACAAAAAAGGCTACATGATTTCCCAAGGCCTAGGTCTTTGGTCAGAGATATCAAGGCTACTGCTTAGTTCTTTCCTGCCTCATAAAATATGAATGATACCATATTATTCCATGGGATACTAGATGACTACCCATTGGACCTGTAAGGTGGTCTTTGCCCATGAAATCCCCCCAATGTTATCCAGTGCAGGCTTGGTATCAGTCATTCTTCCCTATGGGTGAAGCTGTCATTGAAGGCAGGTAACGTGTCTAAACCTTTGGTTTCCTGACTCCATGTACCTACTTCAGTGCTGAACCTAATGAAAAGAGAAAAGTCTAGAACAAGGTCTTCCTGGGTGTTTGGATGTGTGGAAAGATACTTGTTCCATGAGTTTGAGGTCCATGAAGATCAGAAAACTTGAAATATACCTCCCTGTCTTGGACATTCATGATGATATTATCATTTGAAGATTCCAAAACATTCTGCTGTAAGGAATCCAGTTTGCACAGTTTTATGTAAACATTGTTAACTGCAATATCTCTTTTTTGTGGTAGATTTAGTAACACATTGCCCCTTAGACCCATGTGGATAGCGTTGGGCAAGGCGAGTCAGAGTCCTAGAGCCAAGGAGCCATCCAGGTGTTGACTGGCTGGGAACAGGATTGAAGACAGGATGCACAAGCTGCTCCTGCCTCACATGACAGGCCTTCAGATACCAGAGGGCAGTTCTCAGGTCCTCTCTTCTGACCACCCCATGCCTAGTCCTCCGGTCATCCCTCACTTCATATTGTTTATATACCTAGCACTGATTTCTAAATGCTTCCCCATTCACCAGTGCCCCTCATAGAAGATCATGTCTAGAACTGAGCCCAAATCCTCCAGGGCTGACTTGACAACTAGAGAGTGGATGGATGACTATTTCTAGAGAACTGGACCCTGTACATTTCTTGATATGACTTTCATTTATGTTAGCTTTTTGGACATTTCATAATACTGTTTAGCTCATTTAATGTTGTAGATAATTATACCCCTTTAAGCTTTTACTCAGGAGCATTTGCCAAGAAGAGTCCCCAGATTACATTTGTGGAACTGATTTCTTTGAACCCAGGCATTAGGCATTAAATTATTCCTTGTTAAGGCTTGTTCTTGTTTATTTATTTATTAACCCATCATCAAATACTAAGTGCCAACCATGGTTTTATCTTCCCTTTGATATCTTTTATATCAAAAGAAAGGATTCATCCTGAGAAAAATCCACAAACTTGTTCTCTCTCTCTTTGAAAAAAAAGACAACTGTTCCATAATATTTATGAGAAAAACATTTACAAAGCCAGGCTCATAGCCATGGATCACCACTGCTGAGTGAACGCAGCTGAACTTACTTAACTGAACTCCTGATCTACTTGTTTAGAGAGGAGTTAGGTCCCACCTGCTATGTCCCTTGTTGGAAAATATTTCCAACAGTTCCTTTACAGAGCTTCTCAGGATGGACGTTAGTGATCCTACAGGCTTTGAAATATTTGAATTCTATAGCTTAATTAAGTGCCGGGTCATTTATTTATGTGTTTTTCTAAGTTAGAGTAGAGGCAATTTCTCAGGAAAGCCTCCCTAACTTTCCAGAGTGGGTCAGATCCCCTTATTATTGGATCTCACAGCACCACATACCTCTCCTTCCTTGCACACAGTACAGCTGTAATTTTACAAGTATTTATAATTATTCGATTAATGTCTGTTGGTTCCACCGTACTGTAAGCTCCATGAGGACAGGAGTCATATTTGTCTTGTTCTCCATCATATCCTCAGAGCCTGGTATAAATCCCAGAATATAATAGATGTTCAGCAAACACTTGTTGAATGAATGAGAACACACTCCTCACTTGGCACCCTCCATTCAGACAAACCGGAGTTGGAAAGGAAAGGACTGGACTTTAAACATTATCCAGTGTAGCTTTCTGTGTTTTGATGGAGTCATGAGGGTCTAGTCGGTGCTCTTCTGCTTAAACACTCACCTCTGGCAGAATCTGGGACTCTTGCTGGGACTCAGCACCACTCTATTCCATAGTGTAGAGCTGAGGACCCAAGGTCTTTGTGAGACAAGATGACCTTTAATAAAAAAAAGGGAGAAATTTACTTGCAAAGAGGTGCAAAAGAGTCAGATTTCACAAGAACTGGCTCTCCAAGTAAAACAAATCACTAGCATTTAAATGCACAAGCTGTAAGATTACTCTTACCAAGTACACGTTAGTCTGTTCTTGGTGGAGAGACAGCGACTGTCTCACGTGATTATTGTGGCCACCACGGCTATGAAACTCCTGAGGCATCAGTATCACGAACACCAGGGAAGAAGGTGTTTTTGTTATGGTACCAGAACGGGACAGGGTGAACTTTCTGTTTTTGGTTGACCTCATGGTACAGTTATTTTCCTCCCGAGTTGTGGGTGATGATGTACGTGTTTATACACAATGGTAGAGGGAAATCTTGAATTCTTGGGAAAATGGGAAGAAACGTGAAGCCACTGAATAAACTAGGATGTCACTGCTTTTGAAATTCTTCCTTGGGAAAAGGAGGGAGGGGGCTTGGAATAGAGGGATAGGAAACCAGGTTGAGGACTAACTTGGTATCATATGGAAATAGGCCAGTAAATTCTGATCTGGCCCAGTCTAGAGGTTAGCAGTATTTTTCTCCTGTCCCATCTTGAAAAGGTTCTAGAGATGATATGTATTATATGGGAGTGGTCTCTTAAAGAAGTACAGTATTCATGCTTTGCAAATTTCCTTTAACTTTAATTTCTTATGAAAGACCCTTCATATTTATACTTCATCAGCTCATTCCTCAAATGTTTATTGAGCTTTGGCCCTGTCCCAGATACTGAACTAGGTTCTGGGAACACAGTGGTAAGCACAGCCTCCCTGTGGAGGGCTCCGTGGAGGCCACGTTTGAGGAAGGAAGTCAGACCCTGGCCAGGTTATCTCAAGTGTGCAAAGCAATAGAATCTGAAACGGGATGTGCCAGGGACTGTATACCCAGGGCACTTAACCTGGTTTTGTGGTGAGGGGTTTAGGTTTTTCTGTCTAGTTCTCTGCCTGTTCTAATTTGCATACCTTCAAGTACATTTTCCTGTAGGTAAATCTCCCCACAGGAAGGTTAGAACATCCTGTCTCTGGAAAATTTCCTAGACAGACTATCTCAACAGAACTGGGCTGATACCCTAATTATAACTAACTCAGTTAAACTGTTCCTGCATGTCTAGCTCTCCACCTTGCTCATCTGTGAGGGCAGGGAATGCGTCTCACTCATCTCAATGTTTTCTCGTATCCTTAGAACATGGTAGACACTGATTCTTACTTGTTGGGTATAAAATGGAGTTTGGGTTAAGACACATTTTCTGCCTGTCAAGTGCTTACCAATTTCCTCCAAAGGAAACAGAAGTTCTAGGGGCCGTTATGAGGCAGTGCAGGATAAATAGCTAAATGGAAAGTTTGAGGGATGCCGAGGGGGAGCTGCACCTTGAAGGCTGGAGTGGTGTGGAAAAGGCTTTCTGAGGAGCTTTCCTGCCCTTTCAGAGGGAAGTCATCTGTGAAGTAGAAGCCAAAGAGGATGGCACTGTGGACAGAGCAGATCTGTTGGACCTCCCGGTCAGTCAGCTGGGGGCTGGTTGTTCTTGGGGCAAACCCTTCCTGAGAGCTGACTGCACGCAAGGCATGAACCAGGTATAACGCATAGTGTAGGGTGGGGTAAGAACAGGCAGGGTGTGAACACAGAGGATAACGAGGAAGGCATCCTGCACAAGAAGGAAGCTGAAAGTAGTTACAGATGTTAGCCAGGCTAATAGTTATATGTGGGGTAGAAATTTGCAGACAGAGAAAACAGCATGTTTAGGAGATGGAAGGAGAAATAGAGATGGTCAGAGAAAGAGACAGGCAGATGCTCAGGTTTCCAGAGAACTCTGCGGAGCTCTTTTTCAGCTGTCGTGGCCCATCCACAGACCGTGGCCTGGCAACAGCAGGAGCCTGGGCACTCCTGAGGTATTCATACCGGTAAATGAAACCTAATCCCTAAACTGTTGGCGCTTGGCTCCCTCAGCAAAGGTTGACATTTTTCTTGGCTAGGACCCAGAGTGTGCTCTGACTGAGCAGAGTTTATACATATCCCAAGGTGCTGATTAGGCCAAAGTCAAGTGACAGGTGTTTGAAGATGCTGAAAGGGCAGAATCCCCATGGGCCTAGCTGGTCCCTGAACTGGACCAAGTTTGAAGAGACCTGAGGAAAAACTTCCAGCTAGGACTAGTGGTGCTTGCTCATAGTGTTTCCCCTTCCTTATACTTAAGTGGGCTTGGCTTCTTTTTTTTTTTTTAGTTAAAAAGTGATACCAGTAATTCATATTCATAATAGGAAAATTGGAGAAGAAGACAAAAACACTGTAATCCCATTGCACAGAAAAAAAGAGCATATTAGGTTATATTCCATTTTCTTTTCTAGTATGTATAGTTCAGGGACATTATTTTTGAAAGCTTAATGAGATAGTGGAGAGTATTAATTTTCCCTAAAAATTTATTCTTCCCTTATTCATAATGGTATCTTATATTGGTTTCAACTGTTACATGGTACTCGGGCTTCCCTGGTGGCACAGGCAGTAAAGAATTTGCCTGCTTTGCATGCTATTTAACAGTGTATAAAATATTTTCATCCCCTCTCACAGAAGAGTCTTAAAATTGTGTGAGAAAGGTGGCATTACCCCCATTTTACAGTTGAAGAAACTGTATGAGGCTCAGAAATGAGGCTCAGAAAAGTTAAATGATTTGTCCAAATTCAAGCAGCTTATAAGTAAGTTTCAGGTTCAGGTTTTCTGATTCTTAAATATAAAGCATTTTTCACTGACCCAAAACTGCCACACCTGCAAAAACAACAGTAGCTTGAGAAACACATCTACACACCATCGCCTCTTTTTCATTAGTAACTTGTCTCATTCATTAGAACTCTAAAGAAAATGAAATTTACCCAGACTCCTTAAGTATTAGTCAGAGTTACCCAGCATTTTGATATATCCAAGGTGATTAGTGAGATTAATGAGAATTTTCAAAGATACTGGAGATTGTATAAATGGAAGATAATATTTATGTTATACAAGGCAGATATTTTGTTTAAAAGTATTAGGTGTGTGATTTAGTTATCTCCAAGTAACTTGGTTAAAGTTGGGTAAGATTTTTAGATTTTATTTTCATGTCTACATAAAGGAAAAAGCTAATTCTTAGAACAGGAAAAGCACAAAGGAATACTGCCCACTATGCTTTCAGTCTGGTCTCCCCCTCCCCCAAATATAGAAAAAAGAAAACAAAAAGGAAGGAAGGACAGAATAAAGAAAAATGAACCTAGGGGCTCACAGACAAATAATTCCAAGCTATACACTTCTGTCATGAATTCTCATATACAGAGGTAGCTGCCAGGATCTTACTGAGGGTAAACTGTTGCCAAAGCAACAGCAAAAGCTTAGAAGCCAGAGAGCTAACTTTCTGTTGCTTGAAAGAGCAGTAAAGGCAAATAAATAAAAGTCCATAGCTAACAAAATTAGGTAAACATTTGTAACTTTCTTGTATAATGTGCTAAAAGTATTACTTAATATCTCTAGTTTTGCCAGCATACAGGTTTTGAGAACTACTGTCTCTAAAAGTGGTGTCTTAGAAAGACTCTTTGGGGGGAAAAAATTGTGTATTTTTATAAACCAAAAAAGAGAAAGAGAAGATGTTACAGTAGATTAATTAATTGATTAATTCATCCATGTGCTCCTTCACAATCTGTTATTTAATATATTCCATGTAAGGGTAAATAAGAGATGCCTCCAAGAAATACATGGTTGAGGTGTGAAATGCTCATAAATGAACTACTGAGGCTTGAGCGGGAAGCATGGGGCTGCACCACATGCTTAAGCAATCGCTATAGAAGAGCAAGTAGCTCATAACTGCCTAGAGAAGCGGGGAGCTAGGTTGGAGAAGATATTTGAGCTGGGTCTAAAAGGATGAAGAGAGGAAGGAAACAAACTTACCGCATGCTTCATTGCCAGCATTGTACTACTCTCACAATTCTAAGGATAATAAGACCCAGTGAGAAGTCAAGAAGGACAGAGAGTCACATGAAGAATTCAAGGCATGATCATATGCAAAACATTATTAGAGGGATTGTATTGAATCCTATTCAGAAATCAGAAAGTGGAGCTCAATATCATTTGCTTTTCCTTTTTTTTTTTTTTTTTTTTTTAGAATAAGGACGTTAAAGGCAAAATATGAGAGTTCTGTTCCAGATCAGGTTCTTGGAGAAGGGGCTCCATGCATAAGTGTGTGGGTGTACATGCTCAGTTGCTCAGTCATGTCAGACTCTTACAACCCCATGACTGTAGCCCACCAGGCTCCTTTGTCCATAGGATTCTCCAGGCAAGAATACTGGAGCAGGTTGCCATTTCCTCCTCCAGGGGATCTTCTTGACCCAGGAATTGAACCCACGTCTTTTGTGTTTCCTGCATTGGCAGGTGGATTCTTTACCACTATGCCACCTGGCAAGACCCCTTCATGCCTATAAGTACATCCAAATGTGCTATTTTGTTATTTTTGGTCAAGATTTTAGCAAGGACCTCAGCAAGAGACAGATTTTCTATGGTTTGTTTAACTAAATCCTTTTTAGTTAAAGAAAGATATCCTAGAACTGGAATTCCTGGATCCACAAGCAGATCCATTTTTAAGGCTTTCATATTTTTTGCCAAATTGCTCTCTAGAAGGACTGTAACCCTCCCGGAAACAGCATGTTGGAATCTCATTTTCCTTATACCTTCCCTAATATTAGGTATTCTCATTTTTAAATCTGTGGCCATTTGTCAAACAAGTAGCACTTTCTTATTGTGGCTTTAACTTAAATTTGTCTTCTTAAAAATAATATTTTTATATATATATAAGTATTATATTAATCAGGTACCTGTATTCATTTTTTTTATGAATTGCCTATTTATATTCTTGTGGCCTATTTTTCTGTTCAGGCTTTGCTTTTTCCTTATTAATGTAAAAGAGCTTTTTCTATATTGTTTTAAACATCTACTTTATTTGCAAATGTTTTACATTTTTTTTTAGTTTGTCAATGGCCTTTTAATTTTATCCATAGTAGTTTTGCTGATATAAATGCCAATTTTTAAGTAGACAAATAGATTTTTTCCTTTATGAATTTTGAATTTATATGTTTGCCATCTCTAAGATTAAAAACAATTGTGTGTGTGTGTGTGTATAGGATATATATATATCCTAGTATTTAAAGGTTTTCAGTTTTTATATTTGAATGTATAATTCATCTGGAATTCTTTTTGGCATGGTGTTTAATGTGTAATTCATCTGGAATTCTTTTTGGCATGGTATTTTATAGGGAAAAAACTGATTTTTTCCCAACTGTTTAACTAGTTATACAAATACTACTTAAAAAGTAATCCATTCTTTCTTACAGCATTGAAGTGACACCTTTATCATTTATTCAGGTCTCATATGTGTTTGGGTCTCTTTCCGGGTGCTCTCTTTTGTTGCATGAATAATAACTAATTGTTTTAATTATTAAAAATTCACAATGGTCATGTTCTTTTGTTTTTTCCTCTCAAATGCATACTTCATAATTGATGTATCACATTCCACCAAGTTATTCCAGTGACATTTTTATTGGCATTTGCCTTAAACTCCTAAATTACTTAGGAAAGCATCAACTTTTTTTCAGTAGTATGTGGCTTTAGTCAATAAGTGGTTCCTTCCGTGTATTCAGGTTTCTCAGTAAAATTTTATGACTTTTGGTTGGATCATGTTTACCACTGAGTTTATTCTCAAGTATTTTAGAGAAGTCACGCTTCTCACAGCTGCTTGCTGTCCCCCACAAGGTTCTGACCACATCCGTGAGAAAGACGGTCTCTGGGCTGTCCTCGCTTGGCTCTCCATCCTGGCCACCCGCAAACAGAGTGTGGAGGACATCCTTAAAGATCACTGGCAAAAGTATGGGAGGAATTTCTTCACCAGGTAAGCCACAGCCTGGCCAGGAACAGAGGTAGTGCGGGGAAGTGGGCAGAGAGAAATCTCATGCATACAAATTCTTTCCTGTCTTAAGTGTTAATAAAACCTCAGTTCATTCACTTCTATCTATTGGGGATCTTTAAATCTATTGGGGATTTTTTAAAACAATTCAGTTGGGGTTGAGATGAAGTCAACTTTTATGTTAGCTATAAAGAACAAGGCTTACAATTTTTAGTTAACTTATTCAAAAGAATGAATGTTTTGTCAGCCTTTTAAATGTACCTATCAGATGGGCATGATAATAGCATTGGATTTGGATTCAGAAAAATGGATTAGAATTTTATTTCTGCCCCCTCGTAGATTGGGAAATCATTTCACCTCTTTATGTACTCAGTTTTCTCATTTGTAGAAATGGAAATAGCAGTCCAGCTATCAAATGGATTAAGTGAAATATGAGTCTGAAAGTGTTTTATAAACTCTGAGACACTGAAAATATGGAAACTTTTTCTGAAATTATGGAAACAATTATGCTTAGTCTAAATCAACTTTTCTGACTCATTAAAATAGGTCTCCAAAGGCTGTGTAGTTGTCAATGCTTCATTCATTGATTCAATAAATACTGACTGTGTACCTACTTTCTGCCAGGCACTGGGGCTTCTCAATGGACAAAATACTTAGAATAGTTAGTAAGTCTTCTTTACCATATATATTTCTATTTTTAAGATGCATTAACATTTTTTCCAGTGTGCTTTTCACTAATTTCAATTTGCCTTTCCCCTAGTAAGTGTAAGAATAACAGATTTTTTCCCCCTGGATCTCACTATTCTAATTATGGAAAAGAAATATGAGAGCAAGGATATTAGATAAATTACTTATCTGTAAGAAATGTAGAGATATAATTTCTCTGAACTTCAGTTGCCATCTCTATAAAAATAGGTGAGTTGAGACTAGAGAATTTAAAAACTATATCACAGATTCAATGGTCCATGATCTTTGGATAATAAAGAAAGAATTCACCCTTAAGCAACTTGGTCTCCTTAATCAGAAAACTTTTTTCAACTTTGGACAAGTTCATTGCTGTCTTCCTCCCTCAAGTTATTCTTTGGTGGAAGGTGTAAGTAATATCTGCCACACAGTAGCCCTTGCAAATATAGCAAGAATCTCTACTTTCTAAGAACCAGAAAAATCTGGTAATTCAGAACAGCAGTCATGAACTCTCTAGAGCCCAGAGGATCACAAAGGCAGGATCATGTCTATTTTTGTGCTCCACCAAACACCTAATTCATAGTGACATTGTATAAATATGCTTTGAATAGATAAATGAGTTAACAAGTGAACAGTAGACAGAATGGACTAAGATTAGAACAGTTTGTTCAAAGAGAGGGTCACTCTTGAATCAGAAGCCTCCATCTAAAAACTATCAACATATTTTTATTAATCTTAAATAACTGCTAACCAAGTATTACAAAAAAAGTCCTTAGAACCTGAATCTATGATTAGTTAAGATTCCATTCTACCCTCCGTTTATTTAACAAAAGTGCTCTTTGCATGCCTTGTTTCACATCAACCTCAAAGCAGTTATTGATCAGGCAACTGAGATTCTGAGAAATGAGGCAACTTGCCCATAGTTGCACAGTTAGTAACCAATAAAGGCTGAATTCATAGCTCCTTCTGTCTGATTCCAGAGCCCAGATTCTTTCCATTATACCCCTCTGTGCCTAGGATTTATAGAACATTTCCCTCAAACACCCAAAGGTCACAGATGTAAAGCACAAACACCTGGTTGTAATTTCGTGCTGTTTATCATTTTAACTGGGGGAAAGAGCTGACTTCAGGATTAAGGGGACTGCTGTCCTTGATTCATAGAATCCTGGAGCCAGAATAGTTGGCCTTAATTCCCTGGTATTTCTCATGTCTCAGAGGTGTCATCTTGCACATATATATTTGTTTCACTACTGCAAATAAATATAGACTCTGCTATCTTGAGCCTCTAAAAAATAATTCTCTCAAGAGGGTGTGTGCCACCAGGACAAGAAAAGCCACCTGTAAGAATCTTTAACCTCACAAGAAAGAAGTCAAGAACAATTCTTAGAGGAAAAATAACAGTCATAGCCTTTCATTTGTGATATGCTTTCGTTTTTCTCTTGGCCCATTTGCATCCACGCCAGGCTGCTCTGTCAGGGTGAACGCTGTGGATCAGAATCCACTCTCACTGAGAGGAGGGAGGCGTTCCAGGTGTAAAGAGTTAGGGCTTAAAAAAAGAATGAGTTAGGGCTTGGCTCCTTCATTTGGTCAGTGAAAACTTGGCCTTACTCATGGAAGCTCCTGTGGAGACTGGAACTCTCCTTAGCCAGCATCTCAGCAGCCTAAGGCAGGTCCCAGACTGGGAGCCTTCCAGCATGGATCCAAAGAAGCTCCAGCTGTTTGGAAGAGCAGTGCCTGAGTCATCTGTTGCCTTCATGCAGCCTTCTTTAGAGATAACACTGCTTTTGTTTCTATGGCCTCCGGAGGTGGTGATTAAATGTTAGATTGCATCTCTCAAAAGCCTTTGAAGCTGCTAGGAGCTTTATTCTGTAGAAAAGCCCAAATGGGAGTTTTCTGCTCGTTCAGAAGCCCCTGACCCTTTCCTGAAACCCTCCAAACGCTTCCTTTCATCCCTGGCCTGCTCCATCCCCAGGGAATTACACGCTCATATTTTTACCAGCTTCTTCTGAAGTTAGATGTTTGGGGGGAGGGCCAAACAAATGATGCAAGAAGTGCTGATATCCATTGGTGTGATTTGAAGTCAGCCTCAACTTTGTGATTTCTCCCAGGTATGATTATGAGGAGGTGGAAGCCGAGGGCGCAAACAAAATGATGAAGGAGTTGGAGGCCCTGATTTCTGATCGCTCCTTCGTGGGGAAACAGTTTCCAGTGAGTGATAAAGTTTACACCGTGGAGAAAATTGATAACTTTGAGTACAGCGATCCAGTGGATGGAAGCATTTCAAGAAATCAGGTAGGAACAGATGTATGTGTACGTGGGAGAGAGTCCTTGGAGCTTGGTCTCTGAAATCTCAAGAGAAAAAAGAAAAAGGTTTCTTGGTCATTTGTCTTTTGCTGCCCTGTTTTCTCAAGTGACTTTCTGCCGAGTCACATATGATTTGCACAGGTACTTGTAGGTAAAATGGTTTTTGCCCTGATTCTATGCTCACCGCTATGCCCTCATTCTGGGATGCTTAGTCTAGACTCCAGAAGGACTTTTACATTCTCCAGAATTCTATGTAAGAGGTCACGCTGATGTGTGCACAGAAAAGAGCCCTAGAATATTAAAAAGATGGAGAGCTGCTGCCTTCGATCTCAACCTCCTCCCTCTCTCTCAAGAGACTGTAGCAGAATGCCAGCATGGCATGAGAGTGATCTCTTTATAGATGTTTCTTGTGATCTATTCTAATTCCTAACAAGAAGAAAAAAACCCAAACCATTTGTGGACTTAGAAACATTCACTGTTATCACCTGTAGCACATGACTCGAAGCTGACCCTAACGTAGCAGTGTGCATCACAGTGGAGACCCCAGACCACATCTAGATGGAGACAGAGTTGTTAGGGCTTCCTTCACTGGGTGCTGGGCACCCAGGGTGCAGGCTTGTCAGCCCTTCTCCAGGCTCCTCACAAACACCCGGGCTCAGGCTCCTCTCTCCTCTGGTTCTGTTGCTGTTGTCACAGAATGGACTCAGAATTTAGAGACAGAGGGACTTCCCTGGTGGTCCAGTGGTTAAGACTTCACCTTCCAATGCAAGGGATGCAGATTCAATAAGATCCCGCATGCCTCGTGGCCAAAAAACATAAAACAGGAACAACTTTGAAACAAATTCAATAAAGACTTTAAAAATGGCCCACATTAAAAAAAATATTTTACAAAAAAGATAGGGAAAAAAAAAAGAAACAGAGATAATTAAGGGGGAGATAAGACTCTACTATAGCTTTCCAATTAGCTTTTTTTTCTGATCCAGATTTTTGGCCTGGTCCTTCTCAAGGCATCCAGCACACTTTGAAAGAATTGGACTGCTGGATTTATTTGAAGTCTCTCTTTGGAGAGCAGGTAGTGGATGGGTGGATGGAGCCTGGCCACTGTGACCCTCGGTGCCTGGAGTATCCCTTTCTCAAAATGTTGACCCCGTGGCTTTTTTCCCTTATGCCTTTTCACCATCTGGGAGAACTTTAGGTCCAATCTGGATGATTGTAAATGATGTCTGAGCTAATTAGAAAAAGAGAGACCTGAGGTGGGAGTGGGTGTAAGAAAGGGGAGGGTGGGGCCCAGCCCATGGCAGAGCAGAGCAGAAGTTTTTGTGGTGAAGCCTTCAAAGAGAGAACAGACCTTTAGGAGAAGTAACCCCCAACTCTGCACTGCATCCCACGTCTGCAGTGTGCATGGGAGGGTCATTGGCGTGGGCACAGTCCCTGCTCTCTGCACTCTAAGGAAGTCAGCAGCTCCATGGTCTATAAGCAGAAAGACCAGGGAAGAGGGAAAATCTTCTTAAGTAGATACAGCATCTACAGTCAAGTGGAAAGAACGTAGAAGCTTCAGGTTGAGGCTGTGGGGAAGGAGACCAACTCTGGTATATGCCTAGAAAGCAAGAAACGGTAAATGGATATTAACTGTGTCTTCCCCACATTGACTAACTGGGAAGGTCCTCTGGGGTTTTCACTGCTGAGTGGCACGATGAAACACTGGATGGGACTGGGTGACAAATAGTATATGAGAGGCAGTATCTTTCCTTTTGGTTGGTCATCAGCTTCATACAAACTTCTTCCTGTGGAAGAATTGACATCCTTATCGAGACTGAAGGGTCTTCAAGTAACTGTCTCACCCAGCCTTCTTACCTCAAGAGTCCCCATCCTTTTCCCCCTGAATCAAGATTATTGAGGACAAGAGATGTGGCCAGAGAGGGAAGAGAGAGGGCTGGAGAGAGAGAGAGACTGGGCTTGGCATTGCACCCACCTGGACCCTGCTTTGAAGCACCAGGCATTGGTGGAGACTGACCACAGGATCCTGCTCAATAGGTTGGAATAGCTCGCCTCTACCATTTGGGGCACCTGGCCCCCTGACCTCTTTCTGAGGCTCTTTATTAGGATTTTGCAAAGAGCCCATCCTCTGGTCCACTTGAAACTTCATCTGCTCTGGTTTCAGCCCATTCTGATCGTGTTTCCCTCCTGATCTGGACATTGACTCTCTGTATCTAGCAGCTTGTTTTTGTTTTTTTCTTTTTATAAATTGATTTATGTTTTAGTTGGAGGATAATTGCTTTACAATGTTGTGTTGGTTTCTGCCATACATTAACATGAATCATCCATAGGTATACATGTGTCCACTCCCTCTTAAACCTCCCTCTCACCTCCGACTACATCCCACCCCTTTAGTTCATCACAGAGCACCAGGTTTGAGCTCCCTGCCTCATACAGCAAATTCCCACTGTCTAATTTTAAATATGATAATGTATATGTTTCCATGCTACTCTCTCAGGTCGTCCCACCCTCTCCATCTACCACAGCTTATTTATTTATTTACTTATTTATTAAGCTTCAAACTGGAATGGTTAGCCCATAAATCACAGGGAAGTGGGATGAGAAGGCCAGTGTTGTGTCAGCCAGCCTCCCCAGGATCTGGTCTCCCACCTGACCCTGGAGATGCTTCTCCTCCATAAGTCAGCCCCCATTGGCTGGATGCAGTGACAGGCTGACCAAGGGCAGACTCCTGGGGCTCAACTGAGGCTGTTTCTCAAAATCCTATGATTGATCAAGTGTGGATGAAGTTAGATCTTCAAATGGACCCCTCAAAATTTTCCAGCCTTCATTCTCCCTTCTAGGGGTGACAAAAAACAAATGCTGTTATCTTTCCCAGGGCTTGCGGCTCATTTTTGCAGACGGTTCTCGCATCATCTTTCGACTGAGCGGCACTGGGAGCGCGGGAGCCACCATCCGACTGTACATCGACAGCTACGAGAAGGATCTCGCCAAGATCTACCAGGACCCCCAGGTAATGCCCAAACTCTGAGCCCTGGCTGTTTCTTTCTGTTGGAGGGAGGGATAGTGGTTCCATTTTGCCTGCGTCATCACAGCTCATCTCTCAAATGATCCAACAGGTGGGCTCTCTTTCCTTCATGCCTCTTTCAGTACATCAGAAAACAAGAATAGCTAACAACTATCTGAGCATTTTATATTTGTCAAGCTCTGTTCTAAAGCCATTATCCAAATTGGTATACTCATTTCACTCTCAAATCTCTTATTCTTATCTATTAATATCCCTACTAGAGATAAGGCAACAGAGGCTCAGAAAGTTTAAGCAATAGTTAATAGGTTCACATGCCTGGTAAGTGGCAGATTCAAGTGAACTAATCTTTGAATCAGCCCCAGTCTGGTGCTCTGATCTGTCAGTGATTTATTTGTCACTTTGCTAGGTCTCATCACCTTCGCTGGAAGAACACACATTGATTCCAGATTTGGTCCAGGGTACAGGGTAGGGAGGGATGGGGTAGGGGGTAGGGAAGGCTGGAGTAGGGGTTAGGGAGGGAGAGGCTATTTCATGACCCAGAAAGAAAGGTCTTTATGGGAGAGTGTTTGGACTTGCAACTTGTATTTTGGGTTCCCAGCCCCACCCAGAGTGTCTCCAGGAGTATGTCAGAGTGAGGAGGGACCCTGGGAGCCAGGGTTGATGACTTGGAGGACAGTCATCATCCTTGTTCCTTGTCTTAGGAGCTGCTCCCCAACCAGAGTTCCAGAGCCAAAACCAGTTTAGGAAGTGTGGAGGTGGGTTAGCCCCTTCTTGGCAGCTCGTAACACACACTGTACCTTAAAGCTCTGGGTGGACTTGCAGTACAGATGCCCATTTAAATAGTGTTCGCCACGCCTGTTTTCCCACAAAGCTTTTTCCTTCTACTACCTAATTAGAATCCTGTGCAACTCTTTTAAAAACCCCTGGCATAGTGCTTTTGAGCACCAATTTTGGAATTAGAGAGATCTTGTTTTAAATTCAGTTCCTGCCACTTAATACCTGTGTGTCCTTGGGTAAGTCTTTTTAATGTTCTGAGCTTTGGTTTCTTTGTCTGTAAAATGGCAGAATGCTACTTACCTCAGTGTCATAGGGATTTAAGGAGACAATGCAAAGTTCAGAATATTGTGGCTGACATATGGGATTAGCTTTTGAGAAAAAGTGGCTCTTACAGTTGTTTTTACTACAAAAAGAGAGAAATGAAAGGATACTTCCCTTTCTCAGATTTTCCAGTGGCCAGGCACCAGTTTCAGTTATTGCCACATCCCTGTGGTGTTAAGACATCCCTAAAACTAAATTCAAAGACAATGGTATCTACCTTGTAGACCCACAGAATAATAGAGCAAGAGCAAGAAAGGAAGTTGTGCTTCTCTGTCTTAATACCTGACACGTGGTAGATACAAGGAATGAATGAAAGATGTCTCATCTAAACTGTAGTCCTTAGGAGATGGGAGGGCACTGAAGGATGTAGAGTGCCCACATGCCCAGGGGTACCTTCTTTCCAAGTGGGGACTTGCCTTCCTCTACTCTGGAGCTGCTGGTACTCAGCCGCAGCACTTCATTGGGGCTGTTGCAGCCCCCAGGGGAGTGGCAAGTGGTATGTGAGCCTGTGCAGTGGTTCTCCAACTTTCTTCTAGGTATAATGAGTTGGTGGAGATTTAGGTGAAGGAAAGCAACAGTGGGCAATAGAACATGAACTACCCTTGGCTCTGCCCTTGAATCACCAGGTCAACTCACTTCACTTCTTTGGGTATCGGTTTCCTCATCTATAAAATGGGCAGTTCAACTAGATACATAGTTTTCTTTTCTCATATTAAAAATATTTATTTATCTAAGCAACAGCAGGATTCATCTTTTTTCCTTAAGTGAGAAGTTGGAGAAGGAAATGGCAGCCCACTCCAGTACTCTTGCCTAGAGAATTCCGTGGACAGAGAAGCCTGGTGGGCTTCAGTCCTCGGGGTCACAAAGAGTCGGACATGACTGACTTTCACTTTTTTTTTTTTTCAAGTGAGAAGTAGGTGGCGAGGGGCGGGGGGCGGGGCAGTGATGTTGTTGTGTTTTGAAAAGGTAGTTTTGGTTAGAGTGTGGGAAACAAATTGGAGGAGGCAGAAGCTGATATGGAAGCACCGTTGTTCCAGGTAAGAGGGAGGACTTGGTTTAGCGAGAGCTATGGCACTGGGATTGGGAGAACTGGGTGATGTAGAAGATTAGCCACTTAGGATGCTGGGGTTTCAACCAGGGGAATATGAGAGAAGGAGGTGTCAAGAGGAACTCTTAATTGTTTATTCGCTATATATGATAGACTGTGGTGTCACATTGTTGAAATAGGGAATGCCGGAACTAGGTTTCTTCTGTGGGGAAAGAACCATGTCTTTGTTTTTAGACTTAGAGAGCTTGAGGAGCCGTGGGGAGATCAGAGTACACAGATGAGGCTTTGGAGCTCAGAGGCCATGTCAGGGCTGGAGCTCTGGATCTGTCTCTAGAGAAAGTGGTGGCAAAGACTGTTCTCTTTGTGTCTCCCTCAGGTCATGTTGGCTCCCCTTATTTCCATTGCCCTGAAGGTGTCCCAGCTCCAGGAAAAGACGGGCCGCACTGCCCCCACTGTTATCACCTAAGAAGACAGGCCAGATGTGGTACGTCCCTCCACCCCAGGCCCTCCGAGTCATCTGATTGAAGAGCACAGACAGAAACAAAATGTATTCACCCAGGCTTTTTAGGATTTGGTTTTTCCACTAACCAGTTGTTGACAAATGGTACTATTCCGAGGCTCTGCCAACTGATATGCCTGCAGGAGCCATGTGGGAAAGAGAAGAGAAGGAGCCCAGGGGCTTATACTACTGTTGGTTCCTTTTCGTGTCCTTGTGCACCGCCGCCGTGTGGGTATTTGTCTCCTTAGCATCGGGTCCTGTTTACACTGCACTGGAAGATGGAGGTTGAGCATCAGTGTACGAGGCCAATGTCCATCCTTAGGATCTGCCCCATGATCTGACAGTGAGAATTCCTTTCTCCTTGGTGAGCCTTTCCCTCATTTAATGTTTACATGTCATCTAGCAAAATGCAGTTTCGGGTGCCTTCTCTCCAATCACTTCTTTCTTCAGAGGGAGACGTACTTGTCTACAGCTTTCTCTCATTTTGCAGCATAGTCCCATTCACACAAGTATTTTGGGATATTAAAGCAAAATAAGGTACCATGTCTTGGTGTCTTTTTTTCTTACAAAATGCTCTTTGGATTTCAGAAAGAAACCAGATTTTTCTTTTTTTTTTTACAAGGGGGAGGGTGGTATTGTATTTTGTTTGGATGTCCTAGCTAGGGAAAAAAAAAATGTTCTCTGCACTAGGTTTAAAATTAGACGCAAGAACTGTAATTTCAAATCTTAGCAGGGTCAACCAAACCCTGAATCCTTCCGCGGTGGATAAATTAAGCTCGACATGGTTAACTTGGAACAAGGGGAAGGAAGAGAGTGTTCGGGAGATCTTAAATAGCAAAGACTGCCTTGTGTCCTGGGTACCTAGACGCCATGCTGCCTGTTGAGGGGACAGGCAGAACTCTCGGAATCTGAGAGCCAGATCACCAGCATTTGGCTGGAAATCTTGAGCTCACTGGCATCTTATTCACCTTAGAACATTTACATTCAGCCCCTGAGTGTAACTCAGTAGTTAAAAGCATAGTTTTGGGAGCCAACAGACCTGAGTTTGAATCTCACTTGAAACCTTGAATGACCTTTGAATATCATTCTCCTTATCTTTAAATTGGGCTTGAAACATAATTCTAATTTTGCAGGGTCACTGAGAACATAAAGCGAGTGGATCTGTGAAAAGCTGGGGCAGGGTATCTCATTCACAGTAGGTTGTCCAACAAGTGGGAACTAGGATGGTGCCTACAATATTCTTTCTAGATTTTAAAGTATAGGAAAAACATAAACCATAATCAAAATATTTGGAATGCATTTTGTGGTTTGGAAGGCACTTCTCACAAAGTCAGCTTGCTGTATGGACTGATCCAGAGAGGCAGCCCAGCTGTGCACCCCTCCCCCACCCAGGGTGGACTCCTCATCCCAGGCAGCAGGGCCTTTACCTGGGTGAGAGTTCCTCTGTTACCATCTAACAAGGGTGTCCCGCCCAGCAAACAGAACTGAGCTTTGATAATGATGAGATGGAGACGAGTACTTATTGAAGATGAATTAATCCTATTCCAGGCACTGTGCTGAGTGCTTTCCATATACTCTGTAAGTGCTGCCAATACCTCCACGATGTAACTACTTTGAATTTTCCCACTTTAGAGGTGAGGTTCAGCTGTTGTCCGAGCTCACACCACTGGAGAAGCATGGCATGTTCCCAGGCAGGGCAGCCTCTGGTACTGACCGGCTACTTCTGAACTACTTCTAACAGGTGGAAGAAAGGCATGCAAATGCCCCCATATTTTACTTATTAAAAGGTTTCACTGCATGCCTTGGGTGCCAGAGACTCTGTTAGATTTGGCATTGTTGCCTAGCACCCCCGCCCCCCCTGGGATCTTGATACGTGGGTATATCGGTCAGCCAGGAAACACACACTGCCCCATTGAGTGTGAGATGCCTTGGGAACGAAAGGATGTGTGACACATAGTTACTGCCCTCCAGCTGCCTTGGAGACTGGTTGGAGGAATGAAGTCCCACACAGAGAGAAGGCTGTGTAGGATAAGTGCCTTAGGGATTGTGTAGGCAACATAAGCTATTATAACCAAAGTTTCCAAGTGCCTAGACAGTGGGCTAGATGCTTTCTAGTAACCTTCCAAGTGAGACAAGCTCGTGCCCCCTTTAGAGCTGAGGCAACTGTAGCTCAACAGAAGCTTAAGTAACCTGCCCCAGGTTTTCAGATACCATGTGGCAGAAGTGGAATATCGACCCCAAGTCCTACTTGCTTTCCATGAGCCTTTTCTGCCTCCCCATCTGTTGAATCAGCTGCAGACAGTTCCAGGCCTGTGGCCCCTGGAACAGTTTCAAGAATTTCCTCCTCATCCTTGATCATAATTTAGCTGCTTTCCCTAATCCACTTGGCTGCAGCTTTGGGAGCTGATGGCTCAAGGGGGAAAGAGGGAGGTGGCCAGGGCCAAGAGGCAGTGGGGGTGGGCAGGGATACGGGCCGCCCTTCCTCCCTCTGTGGCTTCCAGAGAGACACCCCAACACAAGTGCCCCCAGGAGTGCCAAGAGACGAGCCCTGAGAGACTGGCCAGCAGCGCACAGCCAAGCTTCCCCGCCCCCAGGACTGATGTGGTCTGTGAGTCAGCCCTGTTTTCTTTGGGGCATGGTGAGGATTGCAGTGAGAAAACTGGGTTTGAACTGTCTGGGGCCCAACTCTGAAATTTCCCTTTTCCCCTCCCTCTTGACATTTAGCTCTCATCTCAGAAAAGCAGATTCCTCTTCAGAGATGTTCCTCAGGCCCAGGAAATGGCCAGGCTTTCAGCGGGTGGGGCCTGCCTCCTGGAGAATGACAGCAAAGACCGAGTTCATAGCAGTGCGGGCAAGGCCAGCTCTGTGGCCTGGGTCTCTCTGCCTCCTCAGCCCCAGAGTTCATCCACGCTGCTTCTGCTGTATTTCCTGTTGACTTATCAGACAGAAATTGGCCTACTGTATAAGAATCTTCCAGAAAACATAATGTATGAGAGACACACCCCTCATGTTTTTATGTTCTGAACCCGCAGCAAGAGGAGATGGATGTGAGAGACAGCAGCTATCATGCACAGAGTCATTGTATCCTACCTGGGTTACGACAAGGACCCCTCATGGCCTCTTGCCTTCATCTTGTCCCTTCTCATCCAGTATTTTCATCACCATTAAGTGGTTTTCAAATGCTGAAGTCCCAGTGTTTTTGAGTGGCCTACAAGACCGTGCAAGCCTGCCTGTCACTTACCCCCACCCTTCTTTTGACTTCTTCCTTCTGTTGCATGCTTCAGGAATGAAACCACCTGCTGTTCTCTGGAAATGCTGTGCTGTCCTGCCTCCAGGCCTTCAGACCTGCTCTTCTCTGCCTGCATCACCTTCCTCCGCCACCCTCCCCTCCCCCATACCCCCCACCTCCTACTCCTTCCTCAAGCTTCAGTTTAAATACTATCTTCTTCAAGAAGTTTTTCCTGGGCTTGGGAGCTTTTTCTAGTGTTCCTGCAGCAGCACCCTCTTCATGGCACTTATCACACCCTATGCTAATAGCCTTCCATTTCTTCTACTGCCCTGGAAACCCCGTAAGGCAGGGACTGCCTTTTTCACCAGTGTTTGGCCCAAATGATAGAGAATCTGCCTGCAGTGCGGGAGACCCAGGTTCGATCCCTGGTCGGGAAGATCCCCTGGAGATGGGAATGGCTACCCACAACAGTATTCTTGTCTGGAGGATCCCATGGACAGAGGAGCCTGGCAGGCTACAAAGTTGGTGAGTTGACCAACTTTGACAGTTAGTGATTGGCTCACCAAAAACTCATAAAGCTTTAGAGGCTGCAGGTGAGAAGTACCCAGGACAGAGTGTCTACATGGGCCCTGGTAGGGGATGGGAAATATATCGTGGTCACTTTGAATAAAACTAGATTTACATGTTTTGGAGGAGGAAATGGCAACTCACTCCAGTATTCCTACCTGGAAAATCCAAAGAACAGAGGAGCCTGGCAGGCTACAGTCACGGGGTCACAAAGAGTTGGACATGACCGAAGTGACAGCATGCACACAGATTTATGTGTTAAAAGTATTTTATCTCCATTGCTACAAAAGTTAGTTGTGGGGACTTACCTGGTGGCCCAGTGGGTAAGACGCCATGCTCCCAATGCAGGGACCTGGGACCTGGCGCAGCCAAATAAATAATTTTTTTTTTAAGTTCATTGCAGGTGTAACTGAAGGAGGGTTCTCTTAATACCAATTTAGCCTGAAAATAGAAAGGAGTTATTTTTCT
Organism: Dama dama; assembly: GCF_033118175.1. Classification (NCBI taxonomy): domain Eukaryota; kingdom Metazoa; phylum Chordata; class Mammalia; order Artiodactyla; family Cervidae; genus Dama; species Dama dama. Next base: position 79,353,434 of record NC_083700.1, on the reverse strand, counting down.
TCAAGGAGTAGACTCAACAAAGGCAGGCGCAAGACCCAACTCCCCTAGCCTCCCAGCAAGTTCTTGGAAGGGAAACCATGATGGGAACAGGCAGGCGGCTGGCCGTGGGCCTCACACTGTAGGGCACACAGCGTGTGCTTCCGGGAGAGACTGAGTGGCTCTCCTCCGTTTCTATTATGAGAAGCAAGAAGCAGTCTCACAAACTTGGTGTGTCATTATCCAAAAGAAGGGAGGTTACTGCCAGCAAGAGTATGTCTCATGTCTGTCTGCTGGTCCTGTGGGAAGTTTTGAGGGCTTTGGCTCTGTTTTTACCAAATGTGAAAACTGTACCTAGATACACTAAGTTGGATTTGTGGTTGAAGGGTAATAACTATTTTCCCCAAAGCATGTCTTTCATGATTCAGAGTACCACTCTCCAGTTGACAGGCTAGTCAAGAGTACCAATCATTTGCTTTTCATGACAGCATGTTTCATAAACACTCTGTCTCATGAAAGCTCGGTCTCCATTGGTTTTGTGACTTCATTTCTGTACTTTAATAGAGAGTACAGTAGAGAGTACATTTCTTTTATCTTCCAGATAAAGAAATGAAAATTTTGAGAGTTCTGTCCTGTGCAGACTCACAACCACAGTGAAGGAGAAAGCTGGTCCACCATCTCCGCCCACCCTTGGTGTTTGGCATGCTTTCTTTGGTTTACCATTGCTGTGTAACAAAGCACCCCAAACTAGCAGTGTTAAACGTGCATGGACAGCAAGGAGTCCATCTGAAAGGAAATCGACCCTGAATATTCACTGAAAGAACTGTTGCTAAAGCTCCAATACTTTGGCCACCTGATACAAAGAGCTGACTCATTGGAAAAGACCCCGATGCTGGGAAAGATTGAAGGCAAAAGGAGAAGGGGGCCACAGAGGATGAGATGATCAGAAGGCATCACTGACTCAATGGACATGAATTTGAGCAAACACTAGGAGAGAGTGAAGAACAGGGGAGCCTGGTGTACTACAGTTCATAGCATCGCAAAGAGTTGCACATGACTTAGTGATGGAACAACAACAAAGGCTCACAGATTCTGGGGGTCAGGAAAGCAGACAGGGTACAGAGGAGATAATCTCTGCTCCACCAAGTCTGAGCCCTCACCTGGGAAGGCTGAAGCTAGGAATGACTCATGGACTAGGGGCAGGAATCATCTAGAGCCTCTCAGACTTGAAGGCTGGGTTCAGCTGGGAATATCGGCAGCTTGGCCTACACACCATCTCTCTGTATAGCTTGCTTTCTTCACAATCTGATGCTGGCTTCCAGAGAAAGCTTCTCAAGAGAAGGTGTGTCATGAGAGCCAGGCAGAAGCTGGGTCACCTTTCCTACCCAGCTTCAGGAGTCAGGCAGCATCCCTTCTGCTACATCCAATTGGTGATGACCCACTCACTCAGGCCAGCCGATTCTAGGGATGGGGCATCACACCTACCTCTTCTTGGAGGAGTGGCAAGGTCACATTACATGTGGCTGGAAGCTATTTAGTCATCTTCTGGAAAACACTGTCACAATGCTCAGATTAGTATTTTCCCCCACTAAAAATACCATTCTGAGTCAGATGTGCAGGAGAATGAATTTAATCTTGAAATTATTTTTGCTGAGAGCATCCATTTGTCAATTTTCCAAGTATAGACATGTGCTATTGTTTCATGTTCCCAGGCCCATGACAGACACATTGTACATCTAATTAATTGCAGCACTATTTCTACTAAGTCCAGATAGTGTCCCAGACACCTCAATACAATGCACTGGACAAGAAATATTTATTAGTGGTAGTGGGAATGTCAATGAAAACTTATTTGCTACTTCTGAGGAATATACAAAAGTTTAACTAACATTTGTGGGTATGAAAGCGATTTGAATATAGACCAGTCAATCTGTCAGTTGATGCCCAATATGGAGAAAATTAGTTGTTACTGCTGAATGAGATAAATCATGACCGATTTTGGAAATAATACAAAACATATTAGTAAAATAATTGTGCTGTTTTTTAAACTCAGTAGTGAATTAAAGTTTGATTTCACTAATTTAAGGTCATGGTCCCAGCTTTTTTCTACACTTTGACTTTTTCCATCTGCCACTTTTTTTTCCATCTGCCACTTTGCAGCCTCACCTGTAGGAGTCCTCTGAATCTGACTCCACAACAGTGTTGTCAAATAGGTAGATTTGCAGTAAATATGACATATAGCAATCAGATTATTTCCCCAGATTGTGTAAGTCACTACTACTTATATATTTTGATCATCTTTTCAGTACCAGCTACCATTTAGTCACTTTATATATGCCATGTCATTGAATCCTTATCAGAATCCTAAAGGTGAACATTTATTATTAGCTCTAGCTTTTATAGGGCTTCCCTGGTGGGTCAGACAATAAAGAATCTGCCAGTAATTCAGGAGATCTGGGTTTGATCCCTGGATTGGAAAGATCCCCCTGGTGAAGGGAATGGTTATCCACTCCAGTATTCTTGCCTGGATAATTCCATGGACAGAAGAGCCTGGCAGGCTACAGTCCATGGGATTGCAAAGAGTCAGACACAACTGACGCGACTTAGCACACACAGATGTAACGCATTTAATAGCTATATTGAGCCCATGCTATGTGCCGGCCACCGTACTATACTAGAGACCATGTGCTAGTCAAGAGCAAAGTCATTAAACCAACAATGACAATTCCCCACGACGGGCACGAGGTGAAGGCATATGTGCATGGAGAGCTATGGGAATGGTGAGTCCAGGGTGCCTGCATAGGGTACACAGCCCAGGACCAGAGTCAGATTCTACCCAGAGCTGTTAGCAAAACACATCTCCACGCGTGAGCTCATGGGGCCCTCTGTGTCCCTCCATGACACCTTGAGGGGCTGGCTCGGAAGGGTGCCATGGCTGTGCTTATTCTCCTGACCTGTCAGGGCTGTCAAGGTCCTGCCTTTGTCTCTCAGGACAGCGGGTGGGTATGTAGCACAGGGCGAATTTGCCAGCTCACTCCCTTAGTGTTTCTGGACTGCTGGTGGCTTTTTTTCCTTCACAAAGATGCTGTGTTGGACCTGTTTCTCTAAGTCTGATAATTATTTGAAGGACTTCCTGGTGGCTCAGACAGTAAAGAATTTGCCTGTAATGCAGGGGACCCAGGTTCGATCCCTGGGTCAGAAAGATCCCCCTGGAGAAGTGAATGGCTACCCACTCCTGTATTCTTGCCTGGAGAATCCCACGGACAGAGGAGCCTGGTGGGCTACAGTCCATGGGGTCACAAAGCGTCGACATGACTGAGTGACAAACACTTTCAGAACTCAGTGTCATCCTTCTGTGTTGCCAGCCTCACTGCCCCGGGCCACGGCGTGGGAAGGAATTCGGGTTTCTGGAGCCCCATCATGCACCTCTCAATTTGGGATGGAGTCAGGAGAGCCTCCCACACCTATTGCCCGACTCGGGCCTGGTCAACAAGAGGGCACAGGGGCTCTGTGTTAGGAGGCACCCAGGCTCCACAGGCCACATCAGTTCCCCACGAGATGTCACAGACTGGGATGAAGACCCACCCTGGTCCTCTTCTCCTTTTCTCCTCTTCCCCCTGTCCTGGTCCAGGAATGCAGGGTCAGGGCAAACTGAGAAGGGCCTAGTGGATGTGGGGTCATGCCGGAACATAGTCTCTGGGGGCAGCATAACTATAGGAAATCGCAAGCTAGGTTGAGAAGGAGACTGGAGTTCCAAGTCTGAGAAATGATGCAAACATCAAGGCTATGGTGGGTTCAGTTCAGACACAGGTAGGAAGAGGAATCATGAGGACAGAAGCTAGGAAGGCCAGAGGCAGACGGGAAAGGGGTCAGGAAGGGGTCAGGAATGCCCTGGTGGCCACTGCTCAGCTAAAGGTCCATGTGATCATCACAGGGGGAAAAAGATGGCTGAAAACCTCAGCATGGGACTGTGAACACATACTCAGCAGAAATTTTCTCTGAGTGCATTCTAGATTAAGAATCTCTAGAAAAGTGTGTGTTTGTTTTCTTCAGGTACTCCCCAGGGTTTGAGTTGTTTGGAATTGCTTTAAAGTTGAAGATTTCAGGACCATGCACACAGAATGAATTTCAACCGCAAACCCATGAGAAGACGCGTTTCTATATACTCTTGAAGGTGACGGCTTTTTTTCTACCTAGAGGCCAGATCAAGACACAAATGCTTTCTTATTATCTCTCCTTGATGATGGGTACATTTTTTTTCCTGGTCCATTAGTTCACGATTTACTGAAATTCCCAGCTTTATGTGGGGGTGTGGGCAGGGGTAGGAAGGTTCTCAGATCTAATGCCCGTCTGATTTAGACCTAAGACTCTCTCTCGTTTTACGGCTGTTAAAATGTAAGTTTCTTGGTTACCTAAGACTGGAAGAACTTCCAAGGGAAAGTAGCTTCAGCTACTCAATGCTCCATTCTTCAATTTCCTCCTTGTCTTTGCCTCCTAAAGATTTTCTCATACTTTCTCACAAGTTCTACTCTGCTTTTAAAAGGATCTTTGCTATGGTTTATTGAGCATTTCTAGATAATTTCTATGTTGTAGGGAGATGTTTTAGTTTGCCTAGAATCTGAAGTCCTTTCTGCTTCTACCCCTTTATTTCCATTGCAGTCTTATAATAGCCAGTGTGGTCTTTTAAGAAATAAATCTTACCTGGTTTTTCACTTGCATACAACCTATCAGTGTTTCTTACAGCTTTTTGTTAATTATGATGGTATTTTGTCAGTGTTTTTATATATCCCAGTTTCCCCCATTTTTCTTCTATAAGCAGTACCGCTTTTCTTGTGGGAGTCTCCTCCCATATTCCATATAGCCTCAAGGCTATCAGTCATGATGCCTCATTTTCTCCTTTCTTCACCCTCCACCCTCATTCTAGCTACAGTGGTAGAAATATGACCCAGGTTAGGCTAATCATTGTACTGCCTTCCAGTGGACATAGTGATAGGTATAATGAATCCAATGGTTCCGGCATGTGACAAAAGCTGAGCCAACTGTCTTTCCCTGATTTTTCTTTTCAAAATGGAGATGGAGGGATAACTTTCTCTTCCTTTTGGATCGTAAAGATATAGGTAAGGTGAATATCAGTTACTATTTTCCTACCAGATTGACGGAATATGTCACTGCAGGAGAAAATTAGGCCAACTAGCAAGAAATGCAGAAACAAGCAAAGACAATTAACTCATTGAAAAGAAAGTCTTGATAATACTATTTGAATTCCTGGATCCAGCCATACCTGAAGCTTTAATGCCAGACATCCCAAATATATGAACCAAAAAGTTGCCTTTTCAGCTTAAACTAATTTGCATTAAGTCTTTGTCATATGTAACAAAAAGAGATTTGGCCAATACAAGACCAAATCCTTCACATGACATTCTAAGGCCCTGTGTGATTTGGTTGCTTGCTGCCTATTTCTGCAATCTCACTTGACACCACTTTTTCTCTCTCTTGATGGCCCATCAGTACAGAGCTTCTAGTTCTTCAAATGCACCAGGCTTCTTCCTGTGTCAGGGCCTTCACACATGTTCTCCCAAATCACTTTGCTAGCTAATTCCTACAGATCCTTCGGGTGTCTGCATATAGATCATGTCCTTAGGCAAGGCTTTCCTGACTAACTGACCAGGCCGGAGTCCTCCTCTCCCCTTCCACACTGTATACTCCTACAGCATCCTGTGCTTTTCCTTCTAAACACTCATCACAGTAATAATGCATAAATTCCTCACTTACAATAGGACAATTCCTTGTTTATAGCTCAACCTCACCACTAAACTATAAAATTCATGAAGTTAGGGACCATTTGCCTTGATACACTGATTATGTATTCAGGGCCGACCACAATGCTGGCACAAATTAGGGACTCTAAATATTTGTTTGGCTTCCCTGGTGGTTCAGCTGGTAAAGAATCCACCTGCAATGTGGGAGACCTGGGTTCAATCCCTGGATTGGGAAGGTCCGCTGGAGAAGGGAACAGCTACCCACTCCAGTATTCTGGCCTGGAGAATTCCATGGACTGCATAGTCAATGGGGTCACAAAGAGTCATCAGACAAGGCTGAGCAACTTTCACTCACTCACAGATTTGTTGAATTAAAAAAAAAAAATGAAACAAATGGGCCACGTTTGACTTGGAAGCCCATACTTTCCATCTCCATGGGCTTTGTGAACTGATAAATAAACATTGGCAGTCCAGATTTGTAATGTGACCACAGAAGTCTCCCTGGGGAAGCAGAGAAACTAACGTGTAATTTAGTCAGGTATTCTGAGCTGGATTTCTGCCTGGCCAGACCAGATGGACCTTGCTCCCAGGAGATGGCAGTGTTGTACAGTCTCTGACTCACCAAGCCTCCCAAACTCACTTCTATGAGGTCCTGGGAGCCACCAAGCTTGGCCTAGACACCTTGTGCCCCAGAAGCCAAAGTTCCTAAGCCTTTGAAAGCAGCTTAGAAACAGAGCCTTTGTTTCAGTAATTGGCAGTCTCCCGATTCAAGATAAACAATCCCTGATGGATCCAGTGATCTGGTTTGGTTCCTCTGTTCAAGAATCCATCTTTCTCAGAGTGGCTCAAAGGCTGCCTTTATGTTCCACAACCTCAGGTCACAGAGTCAGTACTTCTTGAGGCTGCGGAAGATTTGTCCTTCTCCTAATTTCTCTCAATTCCAGAGGCTGCTACTGAAGGAGCAAAACAGCCCAGCTACCAACATGGACCCACAGGTGGACAATCCTCTGTTCGCTTACTGGGTGCCATAGGACATGTGTCACCTTCTCTCAAGGACAGAGTAGTGGTATCTCCTTCTCAGGTTTGCGCGGGTGATGGAACCAGCAGTGTGGGGACTGCCTGGCATCCTGCCTGGAGCATAGTCAGTGGTCAGTGAACATCAGTTCCTCTTCTCTCTCCTCTGCCTCCCAGCCGCATCGCCATGGGGTGGCCATGTGCACCGGAAGAAAAGGTGAGAAGGCCTCTTCAGCGGGTTTTTACTGGCAAATGTCTAAAAACAACACGTTTCTTTACTTCCCCCCAAGCACCTACCTACGTCCAGTGTGACAGTAAAGCCAGATTAATAAGTACCCCTGGACACCGGAACATGCCCCAGTCAGATAATCCGTATCACTGGTCCCATCCACGGGAGCCTTGCTTCTGCTGCTTGCTGCCGTAGGGAACCAGGTGCTCCTGGGAATCCTGAGATCCACCCTGGCCCAGAGGCCTTAGCTCCCTTTCAGCTCATTTCTTTCTTTTGTGGTGGAGCATCTGGGCCATAGCGCTGGAAGTGTTTTGGCCCTGATGCTGGGGCCCTTATCTCCATGCTGTGTGAGCGCCATTCCTGCCATGTCAGAACCCATTAGAGGCCACTTTGCTGAGGCTTTTGAAGGAGTAATCGGTTTGTAGAGGGAAGGGGCTGTGCCAAGCCAGGCCAGATGGAGTAAGTAATGAAGGCCCCAGATTAATCTCACTTGTCTCTTTTTTCTTTTTTCTAATATGAAGGCTCAACCCAAGAGCTTGGCAGTCTCAAGACAAATTATACTTGTCAGCTTCAAAGCATAAGTTCCCTTCCAAGTCAGAATGTTTGCACTTTCCCTCTCTCTCTCCCTGTCTCCTTCTCCTCTCTCTTAAAATAAAAAACTGGAGGAAAAAATGGGGTGCATATGAAATGTTGTGACAGTTTTGTATCACTGTAATAATAAAAGCATCTATTAAGCATTTAACTATGTAATAGGCATCATACCGCATCCTCTACATGCATTCCACTCATTTATTTCTCACCATAACCCTATAAAATAGGAATAGATTAGTATCTCCATTTTACAGATTAGGAAACCAAGGTTCCGAGAGGATGACTGACTTAAAGTCTTAGTTAGGGAACTGTGGAGCAAGGACTCAAACCTAGGGTTGTGTTATTCCAACCACTACACTTTACACACTCTTTAGTCTTAAGAGCTGCTAATCTCTCTTGTGTAAGTCTTTGTCTGAAGGGAGAGCCTAGCTCTGAAGCCAAGAACATAGTTTCTTGCCCGTTTCCACTGTTAAAAACTCTAGAAAAAATGGTACTGATGAACCTATTTGCAGGATAGGCATGAAATGAAGACATGGAGAATGGACTTGTGAACACAGTGGGGAAAGAGAGGGTTGGACGAATTGAAAGAGTAGCACTGGAATATATACATTACCATATGTAGAATAGATAGCTAGTGGGAAGTTGCTGTATATCACAGGAAGCTCAGCCCAGCACTCTGTGATGACCTAGAGGGATGGAATGGGGGAGAGGTGGGAGGAAGTTTCAAGAGGGAGGGGGTATATGCATACTTATGGCTGATTCACCTTGTTGTATGGCAGAAACCAACACAACATTGTAAAGCAATTACCCTCCAATTAAAAATCAATTAAAAAAACTCTTCCTGGAGTCTTGGACTGAAAGCAAGTTATGACAACTGGTTTCCCAAAGAAGCATTTCCTGAGGTATACATTATAGAATCCTAGTCTTTGACATATATGGGAACACAGATCCTGTGAATAAATAAATTTGGACACCACTACTTATATCACTCTCTCCTAGAGTCACAAGGCATGTGAGCAGGCAAGAAGTCCTGAAAGTAAGAAAACTTGAAAAACGTTGTTTTGCTTGCTTGTTTCCCCAAGTTGTTTGGCCCAGTTAATTTTTCAAGGCATACCTAGAAAGAAGTCATACAGGTGGCCAAAAAACACAAGAAAAGATGCTCAACATCACTAATTCTTAGAGCAATGCAAATCAAAATTACACTGAGCTATCACCTCACACCAGTCAGAGTGGCCATCATCACCCCAGCATTGCCTGACTGTCACTCTGACCTTTGCAGGCTTTGGGCACAGCCAGCAGTTACAGACCCTTACAGACCCTGCTGGGGGAAGTCCATTCAGGCTTCCTCTCCTGCCTCATAGAGAACCCCCCACCCGCCCGTCACTTGTTCTTCTTCCTGTCTTTCTGACCCCTGTGGTTCCAGAGACCCCAGCTCCTGACACCCAGTTCAGGCCACTCTCGTTAGGGAGTTTGAGGATGCGTGTCTGTGGGTTTGGCTCCAGACTCTCCGTGGGACCCAGCTGCAACATTTTCCGTTACTCGTCTCCCCACAGGCTGATGCAGGGGCACTTCGGAAAGGAGGATCACAATAGCTGATTCCAAAACCATCTTTTTGGGAAATCTTAAGTCTTGGTCTTACATGGAGACCTAGGCATTCTAATGATCTTAACTGGCAGGGTGAGATAATTATTATTAAGACAGTTATTATTATTTTATTACTATTATTATATTACAATTATTAGCAATTATTGAGTGGCTGCCGTGTGCTCCTTGGGATACGTGGAATGCCCTGTTTTTCTAGATAATCCTTTCTTAAAGGCCACTGAGAATCAACTGACTTTTTCCCCTCCTTCTTTCCTCCTTTGCTTCCTCTTATGTCATGAAATATGTACGTGCCAATTGAGGATGTAGTGGTGAGCGAGGAAGGAGGTGGTCTCCCCCTTTGAGGAAGCCCAGTTTGCAGAGGGAGAAAGAAGGACAATTATAGTTCAGTGAAGGAGGCCTGGGGCTAGGGGAGAAGAAAGGCATGGAGGGAGGGGTGACGTCGCCAGGAAGCAGACACAGGTTGATCCTGACCTAGCTCCCCACCCCCCAGGAATAAGTTACATCTATTCAAGAGCAGGACATCCTAGAACACGAGGGTGAGGTTTAAGCACCCACCTGCGCCTCAGAGACCAAGACAGAGGGCATGAGAAGGTAAGAGAGGCGAGTAACAGGTTGGCCGCATTGTACCTCCCCCAGCACATGGATTGCTCTCCCCTGAGACTCCGGTCCTCCAGTGGGAAATGGAAACCAGGGCAGCATCCCTCCCAGCACTGTAGGTCATTTGACATTGTGGGAGCCCCTGTTCTGATCTCACACCGATGGAGACTGCAGGGGCGTCTGTGGGGCTCAGCCGCTGTCTGCATCCTGCGCTCTGAGTAAATCCGCTTGTGCCCCCGCACTGCGGTCAACTCTGGTTGCAACGACCGCAGCCTACGGGGACCTTGTGGATAGATGCGATTCTTTCCCATTCCTAATCCTCTGATTTTTCATTAAGTAAACAACAGCTGTGTTCAGATTTCAACTCTATCTCTGAAGTCTCTGGGTTTGAAGTCCCTGTTCTGTTGAACTATCTTTCAAATTTGAGAAGCTTGGTGGTTCCAAATTCTGGTCTCTGGCCTGTCATATGTTTGTTTAGAAGTTTTAATGAGCATGCTTCAATTTAGACTACTTTGGTCTCCCTGAAAATGATTTTGATAAATAATAGGTCTTGCTTGTTAGGTAGGTTCCTGGCTACACCAAAAAGCCCCAGGTTAATCAGCCCCATCGTATTTACTTATTTTGAAAATTTCCTTACCTTTTATTGAATGCCAGGCACTGTTTTAAGAGTTTTACATCGACTGGTTCACTTATCCCTTTGAAGAATGCTATAAGGTATTAATTCTTATTATATAGATGAAGAAACCAAGGCCCATAGAAGTTAAGAAACTTTACCAAAGTCACACAACTAGGAAATAGTGAAATACAAATTGAAATTAAGATCTTT